>NC_048298.1:138073145-138089792 GCF_013100865.1 Trachemys scripta elegans
TCCTGATTTGCCATCGACCCTCCTCCTTTCAGTGCTGGGAGCTAGCCAACCAAAACACCCCACTGAGTGTTAGTAAGGGGGCAACAGTCCCCTTACATAAAGGGAAATCATGTCTCACCAATCTATTAGAATTCTTTGAGGGGATAAACAAACATGGACAAGGGTGAACCAGTGGATATAATGCATTTGGACTTTCAGAAAGTCTTTGAAAGGTCTCTAATCAAGGGCTCTTAAGCAAAGTAAGCTGTCATGGGATAACAGGGAAGGTCCTCTCATGGATTAGTAACTGGTTAAAAGACAGAAAACAAAGGGTAGGAATAAATGGTCAATATTCAGAATGGAGAGAGGTAAATAGCGGTGTGTGTACTGGGGCCAGTGCTGTGCAACATACTCATAAATGATCTGAAAAAAGGGATAAACAATGAGATGGCAATATTTGCAGATGATACAAAATTACTTAGGATATTTAAGTTTAAAACAGAGTTAAAAAGGGATCTCACAAAATTTGGGTGAATGGGCAACAAAATGGCAGATGAAATTCAATGTTGATATATGAAGTAATGCACATTAGAAAACATAATCTCAAAATGATGGGCTCTAAATTAGCTGTTACCACTCAAGGAAGAGATCTTGGAGTTATTGTGGATAGTTCTCTGAAAACATTTTCTCAACGTTCAGCGGCAGTCAAAAAAGCTAACTGAATGTTAGGAACCATTAACAAAGGGGTAGAAAATAAGACAGAAAATATCATAATGCCACTATATAAATCCATGGTATGCCCACACCTTGAATACTGTGTGCAGTGCTGGTCACCCCATCTTTAAAAAGATATATTAAAATTGGAAAAGGTACAGAGAAGGGCAACAAAAATGATGAAGGTAGGGAACAGCTTCTGTATGAGCAGAGAATAAAAAACTGGGACTTTTCAGTTTGGAAAAGAGACAACTAAGAGGGGATATGACAAAGTCTATAAAATCATGAATGGTGTGGAGAAAGTGAATAAGGAAGTGTTATTTACATTTTCACATAACACAAGAACCAGGGGTCACCCGATGAAATTAATAGGCAGTGGGTTAAAATAAGCAAAAGGAAGTAATTATTCACACAACGCAGTTAACCTGTGGAACTTGTTGCCAAGGGATGTTGTGAAGGTCAAAACTATAGCAGGGTTCAAAACAAGACTTAAATAAGTTCATGTAGGACAGGTCCATCAATGACTATTAGCCAAGATGGTCAGGGATGTAATCCCATGCTTTGGGTGTCCCTAGCCTCTGATTGCTAGAAGCTGGAAGCGGATGACAGGGGATGGATCACTTGATGATTGCCTGTTTTGTTCATACTCTCTGAAGCATTGGCATTGGCCACTGTTGGAAAACAAGATACTGAGCTATATGGATCATTGGTCTGACTCAGTATGGTTGTTCTTATGTTCTTGAAACGAACAGTTCATGAACAATTCAGTTTGAAAGCTATTCCTCCAAAATATTGGAAATAACAAACATATTCCAAGCAAATCAGGATCAGTTCAGAAAATTCATGAACAAAAATGGCTAGGTTAACAATGAATAGCTTAAGCAGCTTGATTAATAGCTAAAGGACTGGAAGGAGGATCAGGATTTGGTGGTTATTGATGTTCTCAAATGCAGGATCTCCCATTCCAAAACTGTATTTGTGTGAATGTGCTCAGCTTATGTGTAAGACACAGGGTTGGAGTTCGGATGGGGACAGTGTTGGTGTATTGGCCACCCCACACACGTTCAGAGTCTCTGCTTGAGCTGATTTGAGTTTCCTCTGGCAGTGGTTTTAGGAGTTGCTGAGACTGTTTATTCCGGGTGACGTGATTATCCATCCTGGTGATTGTTCTGGATTAGCTCAAGACCTCATGGCCATCTTGGATGTTACTGACTTGGGGCATATAGCTAGACATACATGGATTAGAGAGGAGAAGAGGGGTAGAATTATACTCTTGTCATGGACTAGCTATTACCCTCTTTTTCATGGTCAAGGGCTCACTTCTCCCACTGAAGTGATGGAACCTATTATACTGATCTTATCTCAGAAGTTAATGAAGCCAGGTTGTTTTTGGATGACTTTGAGGATGAATTCTGACACACCTCTCTTTTGATGGCCTGGTCAGAGCATAATTTTGTGTCCTTCGCTGTTGATACAATGACACATAAAAAGCCCTCTCACCCTCTTTTGTCCTTTGAGGTAATTTTGATGGGAGAATGGGCTGCCACAAGTGACTTAGGAGGGGTGATGGTTAGAGAACCTTGTGGTGAAACTGTGGCCCAAGCTAAGTTGACTTGTTGCATAAAAAATGTTTGAAAGCTAACATCTATACATTTTCAGTTTACTTTGTGGATAAGGTCACTTAGGTTTAGAGAGAAGATTGTCTGTGGGAACAGAACTGTACCTTTTTCAGTTATTGAGTTTTGACCACAATGGGCAAAAAGGTGTGGCTTTTTTTCTTCAGTCAAGTTGTTTAATGTGATTGAAAAGCACTCAGTACTTGACAAGTTTCAAAGCTCAGTACTTGACTTCAAGATGTGATGTTAGCATGTGCTAGCTAACTTGCAAACTAATGCATTTAAAAATATCTAATATAGACATTGTTTCCTTTAACACATGCAAAATTCATGTTAAAGCTTAGTGGGCAAGCTAAGCTTTAACTTACATGGGCAGTGTCTTCTCTACAGTAGACTTCTAAAGGGTGTGTGTGGTAGCTAGTATGCTGTCAAACCTTATATCTTAGACCTTGCCTAGACTAAGTCACAGGTAAAAATGTACGAAGGTATGTACAGATTGGCATGCGATACTTGAACTGACATACTTCAAGAATGACTGAATTGATCCAATCATGTACTGTGTTATCTGTTATGAATTCATCTGGAATCCTAAAAGTAAGCAAACTGATTTACAACACATTTATTATCCTGCTACTTGGTGTGTTGTAGAATAACAATTTTAAAAACAACAGTAATCTTTTTCTTTAACACAAATAGATTTACATCAACTTTGGATCAAAGGTTATGGTTTTTCTTTCAAAAGTTTACAACTGAACATTGACTTAATTCAGCTTTGAAACTTTACTATGCAGAAGAAAAGTGCTGCTTTTAACCATCTTAATATAAGTGAAACAAGCACAGAAACAGTTTCCTTACTTTGTCAAAGCTTTTTTTAAACTTTCCCTTTATTTTTTTAGTAGTTTACGTTTAACACAGTACCGTGCTCTATTTGGTTTTTTTTTTTTTTTTTTTTTTGCACTTTGCTGCTGCTGCCTGGATGTGTACTTCCAGTTCCAAATAAGGTGTGTGTTTGACCGGTCAGGTTGTAACTCTGGTGTTCATAACTCTGAGGTTCTACTATAGTTTCATTTTGACACCCGGTAATAAGGGTGTGCACCTCATCCCAGTCACGTGAACCCGGTCAGAGTCACAAAATGGTGAGCAAGTCAGTATCGCTCATTCCAGCCGTTACTGTTGTGAAAAGTTATGGCTTGATGCAGGAATTACTGTGTGAGGTCAGACTTGATGATCACCATGGTCCCTCCTGGCCTTGGAATCTATGAATAGGACAAATTCAGCAGTAGACAGAATTGTCAGATTTTCTTTGCCGCTGTTAGTCTGGTGTTCAATCCCAGGCATTGCATAGGCACTGCGTTGGTCAATTATTTTCTTCTGGTGGTAGGCGAAGATCAAGGAACCATGACCTGTCAGCAGCCTTTGATACCATTGACCAAGAGGTATTGTTTACATGCCTGCTGACCTTGGCAAGGGTAGACAGTGTCCCTCTAGAAGTGAGTCAATCCTTCCCTTTCTGAGAGGTCCCAAAGGGTAGTGTTAACTGATTGCTTGTCTGCCTTGAGGGTACTCTCAAGCAGGATATCGGAGGGCTGTATAATCACTCCTGCTCAACAGGTAGACACTGTTATTATGGGAGATAGGGAGGCAGTGTGGGCTGTGCTGCCTTCCCTATGCAACTAAATACTAGCTCTGTGCCTATTTCATCATACCTAGACAGTGCAATTAATCAGCTTTCTCAGTATCTTCCTGAAATAAGGTCTTGCTGAGACCAGGACAGTTGAAGCTCATTCCAGATAAGACTGAGATAATATTGATAGATAGCAGGGGAAATAACCTGTGGAAAATCTATACCTAATATTTGTCTGTCCCCCAGCTGATGAGTCTGTCTCCATGTGGCTCTGTGTGGAAGGACTAGCTCAAGGGGTATGTGTAGGTGTGGGGTTCACTAAGAAGTCCTGGGTGGGGTTGCCTCCTGTGACTCCACTTGCTGTTAATGTATGGGGCTTGTCAGGTTGTCAGCTCCTTCATCTGGACAAAGTTTGCAAGGAAGTTACAAAACCTGAGATAAAACACTGGCAGGTTTTTGTTTGACTTGCAAAATCAATGGCAACCAGCTGTGGAAATAGGAACACTTCTGCCTTCTCACTCTTCCACTCCTGCTGCTGCTCATCTGCATCAAGTGGGGGAATGCCAATGTTCTTCCTCATAATAAATATTCAGCTCAGTGAAAAATAAACTTCTTTTGCTGTGGGCTGGGGAGGCAAGAGAGGAGAATTCTCTCTACACTAAGGTACTCACTTGAGGATTGACAGAAGCATGAGTTGGGAGTGGATGAAAGGGTCATAACTTGAGTTCTCTCTGGTAAATTGGTAATTATTGTGTCCTGGGCTAACTAACTTTGGAGGTGAACTTAGTAGCCCAGGATACAGTCGTTACCCCATAAACAAGAAGCACTCAAGTTATCAGCTAATTAAGCCATTGCTATGAAGAAGAGAGCTGCAATGGCACTCCTTCAAGGATACTGTGTTTCACCATTGGCACAGAATTTCAGTAGTTAATCCTGTACTAAAAATGAGATGCCAATGTTGTCTAGCAACTTCTGAGAGGTGATTAACCCCTTTATGGATGTTCGTGCAACATGCTTCTTGCTAGTGCTCTGTAAAGGCATGTTTCACTAAACTTCCCTTATAACCAGATTCCTCTGTCTTCTCCTGCTCTGTATTCTTCCAAGTGCTTTCTTTCTTTTATAATTGCTGACAATGTGCTTGACCCTGTATGAGACACACCATGGAAACCCTTTGTCCTGAAGAATTTGCTTCTTTTGAGTCTGTGTTTGATAGGCTGTAAGTGAACTATTATGTAGTACATGTGTGGAATTTCATTATTCCACATGCTGCACCCAGTACCACTCCAACAGGAGAGGTATCATAAACTAAAATTACAGGCAAAGTGGAGGTAAAATGCTCTAACACATGGGCACACAACACTTTCCATGTTCCGCTTTGGCCACAGGAATACCAGATCTCAGGATGTACACTTTGTATTGAGTCAGTCATGTTGTACCAGAGCAGCCACATCTGAAAATGAGTTTTCCATAATAGCTTACAAATGCTAGGAAAGTCACAGCTGGCTAACTATAGATACTACTCATAGCTTCAGGGTAGGGTTAATTCCTTCAGCGTTGAACCTGTTTCTGACATAGGCTACACTATTCTCAATCAACCCTTAAATCTGTTTGAGACTATCCTAAGTACTTGATTTTCTTTGCTATCAATGCATTGTCTTGCAGTCTATATAGTATTACTTCCAGGCTTCCATCTTACCGCCATAACGAGAACACCAGCTGCTTTCAGATCTCTGGTCCATAGTAAAGGTATAAACAGCTAATGCACTAGTTACACCATAGGGTGACCTTTTTGTTTAACTTGCACTGGTCACTGTGGTGACTAAGTCCATTAGAGACCTTTCCCATTACCAAATGGAAAAATATCCTCTTGCTCCTAGTCTAGATGATGAAAAAAGCAAGAGTGAACAAATGCCTCTTGGATGCTGATCCACAAAGGTACTCAGAGTTAGGTCCTAAATCTAGGGTTAGGTGCCTAAGACCCACTTTTAGGCTCCACTGTGATCTGCTGAACCAGTAGGCCCCTAAACTCACTTGGCACCTAACTTTTCAGGGTAAAAGTTCCCCTGGCACCTAAGTTTTTGCCTCTGGGCATGTGCAATGCTGCCTCACTTTAGCCGTCTGAACGCCTATTTCCCCTCTGATCCCCAGAGCAATCCATGAACCAGGGGAAAACATGCCTATCTTGCGTACGAGGTCTGTTCTGATGAGAGGCCACCTACTGGCTCAGGTCCCATTCAAAATTCACCAGCAGGAGGCATTGCTGCCCACTTTATAGTTTTTATTCCAGAGGTTAGAGCACTCACCTGGGATGTGGGAGGTCTGGATTCAATTCCTCCCTCTGCCTGAGGGGGAGAGAGGATTTGAAACATGGGTCTCCTACCTTTGAGACAAGTGCTTTAACCACTGAGCTATGGGATATTCTGATATGGGGTTTCCTCGATCTCTTCTGTTAAAGCAGTTCCACCATGGTTAAATAATTAAAGTATGATTAGAGAAGGGGGAATGAACACCGGGTCTCCCACCTCCCAGGTGGGTGCCCTAACCACTGGACCTCAGAGTCACAGTGTCTCTCTCACCCGGTGACTGTTTCACTGTGGATAATTACTATTAAGTCAAAAAAAGCTGTGTAAATGTTGCTTAGACATTGTGGCTCAGGCTGGAGCTCAGGCTCTGAAGCCACCAAGGCACATAGTGGGATATGTAAACAAGGCTCTTTCTCCTCTCTGAGGTGTGTTGTGTTTTTTTGATGGGGATGGGGGATTGATCTTTGCCTGCTAAGTAGGCCAAAGTGGATCTATGTTGCAGGGGTGGATGCGTGTGTGTGTGAGAGAGACAGAGATCATGTGGGAAGGTTGGGGGTGGTGAGGACCATTGTAGGTCAAAGTAAAGATGATCTGAGAGAACTCATACTTGTCATGACAACTAGTTGGGCTTGGGCTATGACCTATTAGATAAGTTATCAATTTCATATAGACCTCTCCCTAAGCAGTTAACAGTGTTGAGTACATTATCAAGTCTTGTAGAAATTTGGTTTCTCAATCCTATTTTTGCCAAATAGAACAGAGCCTTTGCTTTAGAATCATAGAACCATAGAATATCAGGGTTGGAAGGGACCTCAGGAGGTCATCTAGTCCAACTCCCTGCTCAAAGCAGGACCAATTCCCAACTAAATCATCCCAGCCAGGGCTTTGTCAAGCCTGACCTTAAAAACCTTTAAGGAAAGAGATTCCACCACCTCCCTAGGTAACCCATTCCAGTGCTTCACCACCCTCCTAGTGACATTTTTTCCCCCTAATATCCAACCTAAACCTCCCCCACTTCAATTTGAGACCATTACTCCTTGTTCTGTCATCTGCTACCACTGAGAACAGTCTAGATCCATCCTCTTTGGAACCCCCTTTCAGGTAGTTGAAAGCAGCTATCAAATCCCCTCTCATTCTTCTCTTCTGCAGACTAAACAATCCCAGTTCCCTCAGCCTCTCCTCATAAGTCATGTGTTTCAGCCACGTAATCATTTTTGTTGCCCTCCGCTGGACTCTTTCCAATTTTTCCACATCCTTCTTGTAGTGTGGGGCCCAAAACTGGACACAGTACTGAAGATGAGGCCTCACCAATGTCGAATAGAGGGGAATGATCACGTCCCTCGATCTGCTGGCAATCTTATTTGCCTACTTATACAGCCCAAAATGCCATTAGCCTTCTTGGCAACAAGGGCACACTGTTGACTCATATCCAGCTTCTCGTCCACTGTAACCCCTAGGTCCTTTTCTGCAGAACTGCTTCCTAGCCATTCGGTCCCTAGTCTGTAACAGTGAATGGGATTCTTCCATCCTAAGTGCAGGACTCTGCACTTGTCCTTGTTGAACCTCATCAAGTTTCTTTTGGCCCAATCCTCTAATTTGTCTAGGTCCCTCTGTATCCTATCCCTACTCTCCAGCGTATCTACCACTCCTCCCAGTTTAGTGTCATCTGCAAATTTGCTGAGAGTGCAGTCCACGCCATCCTCCAGATCATTAATGAAGATATTGAACAAAACCGGCCCCAGGACCGACCCCTGGGGCACTCCGCTTGAAACAGGCTGCCAACTAGACATGGAGCCACTGATCACTACCCGTTGAGCCTGACGATCTAGCCAGCTTTCTATCCACCTTATAGTCCATTCATCCAGCCCATACTTCTTTAACTTGCTGGCAAGAATACTGTGGGAGACCATAACAAAAGCTTTGCTAAAGTCAAGGAATAATACATCCACTGCTTTCCCCTCATCCACAGAACCAGTTATCTCATCATAGAAGGCAATTAGGTTAGTCAGGCATCACTTGCCCTTGGTGAATCCATGCTGACTGTTCCTGATCACTTTCCTCTCCTCTAAGTGCTTCAGAATTGATTCCTTGAGGACCTGCTCCATGATTTTTCCAGGGACTGAGGTGAGGCTGACTGGCCTGTAGTTCCCCGGATCCTCCTTCTTCCCTTTTTTAAAGATGGGCACTACATTAGCCTTTTTCCTGTCATCCGGGACCTTCCCCGATCCTTTGCCTCTTTCCGGTGCTTAATTTATAATGAAAGAAGTGTTGTGGCTCAAGCAATTTTTTTACATTCATAACTGATGCAGCAAGCCCAATGGTACCGGGTCTAATTAAGCACTGCCTCTTTCTAAGATTGTTTGTTTATATCTTTACGTGACCCTAGAGCTCAGGACGCAATTTACATTTTCTGCACATACCGTTTTGCAAATTTTTTAAAACGTCAACAAAATTTCCAGTGTCTGTTTCCATTTGGATGTTTATGCCTTTGTGGGCACCGCCCAGGTATGATTTTTTTTACACAGTCTGTACAACTTATGCTTATGTAGTTCCCATACCAGTTTTTCTCCCCCCGTCTCCAGAGGTCATGTTGTAGGCTCTTGGGAATGTAGAGAACTGGCAGAAAGCAAACTATCTAACTTCTCTTGGAATATTGTGGGCTGCAGAGCTTGAGAATAGTGCCCTAAATTCCCCTTAATGGCGTTGCACCACTCTGGCCCTGTATCTGGGCCATGACCTGCTGACTCCCATGTTTTGAAGGGTGATCCTAATTCCACATCCATTCTTGATCTGTAACAGTGAATGGGATTCTTCCATCCTATTGAACATATCCAATTCTAGAATGTCTTTAAACCTGAATATATCCAGTGCTAATCCTCAGTCAGTGAAAACAAAGGGCTGATCTCTTTACAAGTCTTGCTTTCTGTCTCCATGTTGCACTATGATCAGAATTTTCAGTATGCCTGTGTAGAGCAGCATTATGCAGTTCATAGATACTAAGGCCAGAAGGGACCTCTGTCATCATCTAGTTCAGTAGTTCTCAAACTTTTGTACTGGTGACCCCTTTCACATAGCAAGCCTCTGAGTGAAACCCCCCTTATAAATTAAAAACACTTTTGTATATATTTAACACCATTATAAATGCTGGATGCAAACCAGGAGGGGTCCTGACCCCCAGTTTGAGAACTCCTGATCTAGTTTGACTGCCTGTATAACACAGGCCATAGGACTTCCCTGAATTAATTCCTCTCTGAACTAGGCTAGAGCTATATTTTTTTAGAAAAACATCCAATCTCAATTTAAAAATTGCCAGTGATCAAAGTTAAATCATTAAATGCTGTGTCTAAGGCTCTCCCAATTATTCGCAATGGCCAGAGTTCAGATCCAAGACCAGTCTTCTCCAAAGGTTGCCTTTACTGAGTTGCTGCTCAGCTCACTACTAATAATCCCCTGAACAAATTCTCCTGACATAAAATCACACTTGCCCAGGGAAGCCCAAGCCTATTCCGTTTTCTCTAAATTAGACAGCTTTGCTGCCCCCGGCTGTCTATGGACACTAGTGGTACTTTTGCTAAGATAGCTATCTTAAGAGATATTCATTCACTTAGCACTCTGATGGTAACATTAAACCTGGTTTATCCTGGATTTGTCCTTTAGCTGACCAAATGCCTTTGGGCACAACAATGACAAGAACTTGGCTCTCTTTCTGCATTATTCTTAAGTTATTTAGCCAAGACTTGCTTAATTAGGAGTCTAAAATTAGGTGCCTAAATAAGAGGGCTGATATTTCAAAAGTATGGAGTACCCAATCACTCCTTTTGATCCCAGGTGGAGTGGGTAAGGTGCTTAGCCCTCTTTGAAAACCAGGTCCCTAATGTTAGGATCCTGTCTTGAAAATCTTTGCCCTGCTTCTAAAAACTCTTAGATGCTTCTTATGAGCTCTAATGCTCTCTGTAGGATCACAAAAGCATGATCCAGACTCACTGCTAAAATGGTCCTTTCTCTGTTTTTCCCTCTCTTCCTAAAGCAACATCAATTCTTTTCCTCATTGCCAACCTATGGTGATTGGAGCAATGGTAAAGAGTGTGGAGATGAAATGGAAAGATAACGACTGTATTAGAGGAGATTAATTCAATACCACCAGCAGGCAAGCTGGAAGGGCAGGTAGTTTAGAGTGATTGAGCCAAATTTCACCCACACAATTCTGCAAGGACATTGAATTAATAAGCATTGCATCAGAGGCATAAACTCTGATTGGCTGCTGATGTTCCAAGGACATGACACTGCTGCCTAGCAACTGGTGAGCTAATTAACCCTTTAATTAATGTTGCATACTTCACAGTTCGCTGAATTTAAAAGTTGAACTGATTAATGGGGAAAATTGTGGGTGTTAATAGGTGATGGCTTCATTCTGCTTTGCTTTATCCATTTGGTCTAACTTGTGTAGGGTCTGTTGCCAGTCTCATTGTTATTTGTTTGCAGGGTGGGAGGACTTGGTAGTTTTGTCCAGAACTTTGGGTAAAATTTTCAAAAGCACCTAAGGGCCTAAGTCACATTTGAAACTGTTCCCTTTTGTGTACACCGACATTTGGACTACAACGGAAAGCTTTGGAATTTCCCAAGCATATTTGTCGCTGAAGCCCCCCCAGCATCTTCCACAGGACTGCCATCCAGTCCATGGGAGTCTTTATACAGATCTCATTTTAGCTGAATGCTGTCTGTAGCTAGACTGTGGCCTTTCTGCACCTATCCTTGTAACTAACTTCCTGTACTTTAGAACATATTAGGGTTACCATATTTCCACAATCAAAAAAGGGGACACTGGGGGGGGGGATCCCCACTCTAGCCCCGGCCCCCGCCCTGCCCCGCCACCATCCACTCCCTCCCACTTCCCACCCCCTGACTGCCCCCCTCAGAATCCCTCACCCCCTATCTAAGCCTCCCTGCTCCTTGTCCCCTGACTGCCCCCTCCTGGGACCCCTGCTCCTAACTGCCCTCCAGAACCCCACCCCCTACCTAAGCCTCCCTGTTCCTTGTCCCCTAACTGCCCCTTCCTGAGCCCCCCCCCAATTGCCCCCCTAGGACCCTACCCTCTACCTGTACCCTGACTGCCCAAAACCTTATCCACACCCCTAGACAGACCCCCCCACAAACTCCCAACCCATCCAACCCTGCTCCCTGTCTCTTGACTGCCCCCTCCAGAACCTCCCTGCCCCTTCTCCGACCCCCTGGCCCCCTTACCGTGCCACTCAGAGTGCTGCGGAGCGGCGCACTGGGCAGCAGGGGAGGGTGAGCAGGGGGAGAAGCTCCAGACTGCTGGAGGCCGATGTGAACCGCTGGCCAGGGGGAGGGATGGAGGGAGAGAGAGGAGGGGAGTGATTTCAAGCTGCAGGGGAGAGGAGGGGGAAGTGGAGGAGGGGCTCTGGCTGCCAGAGTCCCGTGCGAGTGGCAGGATCTGGCCGGCTGCCCTGTCAGCCGCACGCGCTCTGCATGGGGCGGGGGAAGTCCGGACATTTACAAATTCCCCCCGGACGCTATTTTTAACTCAAAAAAGCCGGACATGTCCGGGAGAATCCAGACAAATGGTAACCCTAGAACATATCTTTTCGAACCTTTCCAGCCACTGCCATACTTCCCTTCCCTCAAACATGTATGCAAAATCACTAAAATCACCTTATGGTACTCATCTGAAATGCTGTACTTAAATACCTTGTCTGAGGCAAACAGTGCAGCCCAGCTGCTGGGCCTCATATTCAGAGATTCCTAGGCTAGTAGAGACCATTGTGATCATCTACTCTGACCTCCTTTATAAACATACTCATGTATTTCCCAACAGACACATGCAGGCATACAGCCATACTGTATACAGAAAACCTTCCAAAAGCCTGTTTCAGTGTAATGAACTTGAAAAATACATCACAACATTCCCATGTCTCCCATCCACCCACCCATCCCTATCCTCTACCTAATCATGTCTCCTGAGTTAAGTTCAAATCTATACCATTCTCGGTGTGTTTGCCTCAAATTGTGTATGACATTATAGTTATTGCCTCTTCCTTGGCTTTGCTGTTTCTCTTTATTCCTCGTTTTCTCTCACCTTCAAAATATTCCAGCCTCAGTTTCTTCAGTCTCTTTCAGTGTCAGGTTTGCAGTTAATTAACCTTTATGGTCTTCCTCTTCCCCCACCCCCACTACCTTGATCCCTCAACCTACTTTTCATCCATTGTTAGTCTCTGTACTGCTAAAACACACCTCTGTGGTACCCGTGGTTGCTCCTGGGCCTCTGTGGCAGGGAACATGACTAGTTTGTGCCAGTGAGAAACAGTCACTATGACAAACTCTCAGCCCTAGTGATTGGTTGATTCCTGGTAAATTCCCACACAAACAGCAGCAGCTTGCTGAACACTTCACAGACAAGGGACATAACAGTGAAATCCTTGCTGATCTTAAACACAAAAAAAGAAGCTTACAAGAAGTGGAAGATTGGACAAATGGCCAGGGAGGAGTATAAAATTATTGCTCAGGCATGCAGGAGTGAAATCAGGAAGGCCAAATCACAATTGTAATTGCAGCTAGCAAGGGATGTTAAAAGTAACAAGAAGGGTTTCTACGGGTATGTTAGCAACAAGAAGAAAGTCAGGGAAAGTGTGGGCCCCTTACTGAACGAGGGAGGCAACCTAGTGACAGAGGATGTGGAAAAAGCTAATGTACTCAATGCTTTTTTTGCCTCTGTCTTCATGAACAAGGTCACCACCCAGACTACTGCACTGGGCAGCACAATATGGGGAGGAGGTGACCAGCCCTCTGTGGAGAAAGAAGTGGTTCAGGAGTATTTAGAAAAGCTGGACGAGCACAAGTCCATGGGCCGGATGCGCTGCATCCAAGGGTGCTAAAGGAGTCGGCGGATGTGATTGCAGAGGCATTGGCCATTATCTTTGAAAACTCATGGTGATCCGGGGAAGTCCTGGATGACTGGAAAAAGGCTAATGTCATGCCCATCTTTTAAAAAGGGAAGAAGGAGGATCCAGGGAACTACAGGCCAGTCGGCCTCACCTCATTCCCTGGAAAAATCATGGAGCAGGTCCTCAAGGAATCAATTTTGAAGCACTTAAAGGAGAGGAAAGTGATCAGGAACAGTCAGCATGGATTCACCAAGGGCAAATGATGCCTGACTAACCTAATTGCCATCCTCTTTGGAATCCCATTTCAGGTAGTTGAAAGCAGCTATCAAATCCCCCCTCATTCTTCTCTTCTGCAAACTAAATCCCGGTTCCCTCAACCTCTCCTCAAAAGTCTCGTGCTCCAGCGCCCTAATCATGGATTAGAGGATGGATCTAGGCTGTTCTCAGTGGTACCAGATGACAGAACAAGGAGCAATGGTCTCAAGTTGCAGTGGGGGAGGTTTAGGTTGGATATTAGGAAAGGGGGAGGTTTAGGTTGGATATTAGGAAAAACTTTTTCTCTAGGAGGGTGGTGAAGCACTGGAATGGGTTACCTAGGGAGGTGGTGGAATCTCCTTCCTTAGAGGTTTTTAAGGCCCAGCTTGACAAAGCCCTGGCTGGGATGATTTAGTTGGGGATTAGTCCTACTTTGAGCAGGAGGTTGGACTAGATGACCTCCTGAGGTTCCTTCCAACCCTGATATTCTATGATTCTCTGATTCTATAAACAGGACTAAGGGCAAGTCTACACTTAAAGCTCTGCACTGATACAGCTGCACTGCTGTAGTGCTTTAATGAAGATGCTGTAAGTTGATCGGAGAGCTTCTCCCGTCGACATAGCTACCTCCTCTCAGGGAGGTGGATTAACTGTGTCCATGGGAGAAGCTCTCCTGCCGACATAGCGCTATCTGCACTGGAGGTTAGGTGGGGTATAAATGCATTGCTCAGGGGTGTGGATTTTTCATACACCTGAGCGATGTAGTTATACCGAGATAGGTCTGTAGTGTAGACCAGACCAAAGGAAGAAGCTACCCATCGCTGCTGCAGACTATCAGAATAAATAATGTATGATTTCCTGTGGAAAGGTGGCTTTCAAATAGGCAACATGATGCTGAATCTGAGCTTACTTCCACCAATGTAAATCAGAAATGATTCCCCTGAAATCAATGGAGTTACATCAGTGGAAATGATAGCCAAATCAGGTCCCTGGGTATAATGATGTTCAGGTTTCAGCAGCAGCAAAATCTTTGTCTTTCAGATAAGACTTTGCTGCAGGTAATATGTATCTGTTACCAAAGTATAACTTCCTCCTGAAGAAATAATGGTTGGCCAACCCTTCCTGTGCTGCCTGCTGTATGAAAACTGTCCCCAAACCATCTCTCTGTTATGGGGTCTCTTGTCTCTGCCTGTGTTTCCAGATGTTCATCAGGTAGATGCCATTGCAGCACCATGCTGGCTAAAAGGATTAAACATTACTCGTTTATGTAAGCAGTCTTCCAGTTTCCTTAAAAGAATTAAAACATATTTATGAAAAACAATAAGCAAGAGGAGAGTGTTTCTACAAGATGCAACTAAACACATTAGTCTAGATTGTCGCTGACAGATTTACACAATTAATAAACCATCCAATAAATCTTTTGCTTTCTTTTGCAGTATGGAAAACGCTTATTTACTTTAAAATTCCCCATGAGCTAGCTGCCAGCCCAGACGCTAACTGAATGGTGTGGCAGCTGTGTGTTTCCATGCATAAGGAGTAACCATATACTTTAAATAAATTATTTTAGACTAGGATTAAGAAAGAAAGCCCTGTGATTGCCCCCCGCCACAATGAGATTCTGTGACAGACCCATGTCCTCACCCACTCTATTCTCCAAGCTGCTATTGCCTTTGTAGAGGGGGGATACGCTGGAGTCTGATACCCCTTCAGGTGACACAATTTTCAGGGGCAGATGGGAGGCCCTAGCCATACTCACTACATACCCAAAGGTTTCAGTCAGGTTTGTACTTGGCACAGCTCAGCCGCTACCCATGCTGCCACAGCTACACTGCTAGTCATACTCATGCTAACTTATTGAGAGCTAGCATGAAGATGTGTACATAAGCAGGGGAATCACACTCCTAGCTTGTTGTGTAGACATAGCCAATACCCAATCTTGATTTACAAATTGCCAGTGATGGAGAATACACCACAGATGTATTCCAAATTATTCCAAAGGTAATTACCTTCATTGCTAAAATTTGGTGTTTTATTTTCTGTCTGAATTTGTCAAGCTTCAACTTCCAGACATTGGATCATGTTATACCTTTCTGTGCTCGATTGAAGAGTCCATTATCAAATATTTGTTCCCCATCTGTAGGTACTTTTAGACTGTGATCATCACTCATTAACCTTCTCTTTGTTTAGCTAAATAGACTCCAGGAGCTCAATCTATCACTAGAAGGCATACTGTTTAATCCTTTAATAATTCTCATGGCTCTTCTCTAAACCCTATCCAATTTATCCATATCCTTCTTGAACTGTGGACACCAGAACTGGACACAGCATTCCAGCAGTGGTTGCACCAGTGCCAAATACAGAGGTAATATAACCTCCCTACTCCTACTTGAGATTCCCCTGCTTATACATCCAAGGATCACATTAGCCCTTGTGGCCATAGCATTGCACCAGGAGCCCATGTTCAGGAGAAGTGGTGAGTCATTGTCAGCTAGAGCTGAGTCAGACCCAGATTGCAGATCATATTTATTGCTCCATGCTCACAGTGTTAAGGCAGGCTCAGAGCTCTGAACCAGAAGCAGATTGTTCAAGGCCTTGAGGTTAGTCAGGATCTGAGTCCCAAGTTTGCAGAGGCTTGGATCTTGTGGGCCTGTTTTATTGCATATTTAAGTGTCACATGTCTTTTCTCTGTATAACATGAGTTTGTTTGTGTGTGTTTTGTTTTCTTTTCCCCCTGGGAGCAGTGGAGCGAGGTGCAGCAGATGATAAACAGTACCCCCATCTATATGTACCAAGACTGCAGCGTGCTCTCGGAGGGCGACACTGATCACTGGCTCCGGACCAACTGGATCTACCGAGGTGAGGCAGCCTCCCGCATCTACGTGGAGCTAAAGTTCACTGTGCGTGACTGCAAGAGCTTCAAGGGAGCGGTAGTGACCTGCAAAGAGACCTTCAATCTTTACTACATGGAGTCAGAGCAGGATGTCGGCATCCAGTTCCGTCGCCCCCTGTTCACCAAGGTCAGTAGCAGTGGGGGTTGGGGATCCTTTTGATCCCTCCGCCTAGGGTTACCATATTTAAACATTAAAAAAAGAGGACATTCTATGGGGCCCTGGCCCTGCCCCTTCCCCCGGCCCCGCTCCTTCCCCGCCCCAACTTCGCCCCCTCCCCTGTGCGCCCCACATTCCCCCCCCTCCCTCCCAGCCACGCAAAACAGCTGCCACGCAAACCGTGAAGCCGGTAGCGCTCGGGCAGCT
>NC_048298.1:138090157-138387673 GCF_013100865.1 Trachemys scripta elegans
ACCTAAACAAGATGGGGCTGGCCAGATGGGAGACCTCCAAGGAAATCAAGGGTCCCATAGGGAGCATAGGAAATGCTCTCTTGCTGCTGCCCCAGCATGATGGTCAAGGCCCTCTCTGCTGCAGGAGGTGCCAATTGTCAAATGAGCTGTTAAATAGAGGGACTGAGAACATTTAATGTTGATGGTAATGCTTTGCATTTACTTATCCAAGGACTGTGAAGGGTTCTAACAAACATCATCATCCCCATGTTACAAATAGGGAAACTGAGACCAAGAGAGAACAAGTGACTTGCCCAAGGTAATAAAGCAAGTCAGGAAGATAAAGAAATAGGAAATAGGTCTCCTGACGCCTAATCCCCTGCTCTCATCACTGGTCAGAAAAAAGTGCATGGCATTTTCTTTGAGGGCGGAGGCAATGGTCTCATTGGCTGTACCAAATTCTTATTTGTGTCACTACACTCTGCCGCCCTATGTTTCTCCTGCAGTTTCAGTTGGATATGGTACTTATTGTCCCTTCTGCCCCAAAAGCAGCTGAATTCCAGTGAAGAGAATCTCTGCTTTCCTGTAAACAGTCTCCCGTAATCAAGGCCCAGTGTGTTTTGTGGCAAGCCATAGACTTATATTCTTTGGCAGTCCTCCCCTCTTAATTCTCAGCAACACATCATGATAAATTCTTCTTGAAATTTCTGCAGCAGCTTCTAGTAAACTCAAGCCCAGAAAGTTGCACTGAATTAAACAGGAAAATGAAAAATGCAAGTATCTTGTAACTTTATTTGGGTTATTTATTTTGATATTAAATTCATGTTTTTCTATTCATTCCCGCTGCCCCCATATTTTCACTGTGTTCTAGTAAATTCTGGAGATTTAGGTAGTTGGGGATTTTGACAGGTAAGAGGAAATTGGGGCTTCCAGTATACTAAAGAGGAGGAGATCATCATCACCCAGCTCTTATTCATAGATTACAAGGCCAGAAGGGGCCATTGTGGCCTCCTGTATAACACAGGCCTTAGAACTTCCCCAAAATAATTTGTAGAGCAAACCTTTTAGAAAAAAACATCCAGTCTTAATTTTAAAATTGTCAGTGATTGACCAAGATCCTTGGTAAATTGTGATTAATTACCCTCACTGTTCAATTTACATCATATTTCCAGTCTGAATTTGACAAGTTTCAGCTTCCAGTCATTGGATCATATTATCTCTTTCTCTGCTAGATTGAAGACCCCATTATCAAATATTTATTCCCCATGTGGATACTAATAGACTGTGATCAAGTTACCCCTTAACTCTTGGTTAAATAGATAGACTCAAAGAGCTCAATCACTGTAAAACAGGTTTTCTAATCCTTTAATCTTTCTTGTGGCTCTTCTCTGAATCCTCTCCAATTTACCAACATCCTTCTTGAATTGTGGGCACAGAACTGTACACACTATTCCAGCCATGGTCACACCAAAGTCAAATACAGAGGTAACATAACCTTTCTGCTCCTGCTCGAGATTCCCCTGTTTATGCATCCAAGGATCACATTAGCTCTTTTAACCACAGTATCACACTGGGAGCTCATGTTCAGTTGGTTATCCACCACAAGCCCCAAATCTTTTTCAGAGTCACTGTTTCCCAAAGCAGAGTCCCACATCCTGTAGGTATGGCCTATGTTCTTTGATATCTACCATGTTTCATCAGTAGATCTCAAAGCACTTTAAAAAGGAGGACAGTATCATATCCCCATTTTACAGAGGAGGCACAGAGAGGTGAAGAGGGTTGCTGAAGGTCACCCAGCAGGCCAGTGGCAGAGCTGGGAATAGAATCCAGGTCTCTTGAGTCCCAGTCCGGCTTTGTATCCACTAGGCAACACTGCCTGCATCTCCTCTTTCCTGCCCCCTTGGGGCAGAGGTAGAAGTGACTTGAAATATTTTTTTGTGGAATTTTAACACCTACTTCTTTGCAACCAGTTTTACGGCAATAGCTGTCCCAATTCCCCACCCCTCACATCTGCAGTTGCTGCATCCAAAGATGGCAGTTGAGCCCACTTGAAGTTTCTGGTGAGCTGATTACCAATTGACTGCAGAGATGTTTCAGGCTGGGGTTTTCAGAGGAGTCTAAGGCCTTGTCTATACTAAAGAGAAAAATCGATCTAAGCTATGCAATTTGAGTTACGTGAATAGCATAATTCAAATTGACGTAGCTTAGATCTACTTACACTATGCGACGGCGATGGGAGACACTCTCCCATCGACTCTCCTTACTCTTCTCGATCAGGTGGAGTACAGAAATCGACGGGAGAGTGATCGGCAGTCGATTTAGCGGGTCTTCACTAAATCGACCGCCGATGCATCGATCGCCCCAACGTTGATCCTCCGGTAAGTGTAGACAGGCCCTAAGGGAGTTAGGTGTCGAACTCCCAAAGACTTCAGATTTGCCTCAAAAGCCTGTGTGCAGGAGCGATGCCCATCTAGCCAGGGACTGGAAACACACCCACTGTCCCCTGTGGATTATATCAACAGATGGGAAATATCAAAGGCACACGCAGGACTGCTCACAAGCACCGGACAGATGGAGAATTGTCAGCAGCAGTTTATCAACATGTAATTTTAATTAAACAAATCCAAAGACTATCACAGTTTATTGGTAGATAAATTGCTGATAGAAAAAGAAACAATCCACCTCAGAAGAATGACTTCTTGCTGTAGTCTGTAAGTGTGCTGTGGCAGTGCCCAAAGGCCAGCCTGAGATCAGGGCTTGTTATGGTAGGTGCTGTACAAACAATGAATCAATCACATGGCTCTTGAAGAGAAGCTAAGTGGAGAGCTGGGAGGAAAGAATAGAAACAAGGCTTGTGAGGCAGATGGGGGACGTCCATAGGAGTTATATAAAATGAGGGAAACAATGGGGAATGAGTGCACTTGTTTGACGTGTTTGTGCTTAGTCATCCACATGCAAAGATGGGCAGATCATGGAGTCCAGAGCATCAGAGCTAGAGAGAGGCCATAGAGAAAGGAGTTACAGTGAAGGCTGTAACAGGGCATAGGTTTTCTTCCCCCACACCTGATCCTTGGTCACTGCAAAAACCCTTCAGATTCTCTTCTTATAGTGTCTACTCCATAGAATTTATTCAAGTTGCCTCCACTAACACTTGTGCAATGCAATAACAACAATTCTAATACCTATATCCCTATTACCCGTTTTTCAGGGCCCTGAAAGGAAAAGAGACCTCCTTTTCTTGGGATCAGCTTCAGTCTGGGCATCGTTAGGCCTGTCGTCCCCTCCTGCTAATGCTTCCTTCCTGCCTTTTATCAAGATAGTCAGCTGATGGGGCAGTTAGTTCCTTCACTCACCCAGATTCCCCATCTAATTAGCTAATTCCTCTATTTTCCTCAATCAACTGTCACTGGGGAAACTAACTGAGGCTACAGTGATCAGAGTGCTGGCCCATCTATTAGGCCTCAGCACTCTTGTCACAGGGGCTTTGGGGTGAAAGATGCATGACAAATGTAACCTTGGAGGAAGATCTTCCAGTGCCATAAATCTTGATTCTTCCTCTCCTTTTCAGGTCAACACAGTGGCAGCAGATCGGAGTTTCACAAGCCGGGACATTGAGTCAGGCGTTATGCAGCTGAATGTGGAAGTGTGCCCCATACGGAAGCTGTCTCAGCGCGGATTCTACCTGGCTTTCCAGAACTCTGGGGCATGTGTGGCTCTGGTCTCTGTCCGGGTATATTACAAGACCTGCCCAGAAACAGTGGTGGGACTGGCTCACTTTCCAGAGACACTGGCAGGCTCAGAGGGGCTGACAGAGGTGCCAGGGGTCTGTGTAGAGGACGCAACCGAAGAAGCAGGTTTCCCACCCAGGATGCATTGCAGTGCTGATGGGGAGTGGCTGGTGCCAATGGGCCAGTGCCTGTGTGCTGTTGGGTTTGAGGAGGCTGACAGAAGCTGTGTAGGTAGGTGTGGAAGGGAGCAGTCAGGTGCAAGGGGAACGATGGGGAGATGGAGATCTGGGCAGTGATACAATCCAGCAGTGTTTGCAGTGGGGTGAGAGGTGAGTTATAGTCACCTGACCAAGAGCTGCCCTAAGTGCATCTGACTTTGCTACTGTCTTTCTCTTTCTGTCCCCATCTCTCACCCCTGCTGGCTGTGCCCTGTCTGTCTCTCAGTGATTCAGTTATTCTCTCTTTATTTCTCTCTTTTGTTCCTGTCCCTGTCAGGCGTAACAGTTGCACACACTCCTCCACTCCCTCTTGGTCTCCTTCCAGCAGCGCTTCAGGTCTGGAGCTGGTTTCTGGGAGCTGTAAGTATATGATTGACACTGACTCACTCAGCAACTGGCTCCCAACCCTTAAATGGCAGCCTTGTTCTCTGGGGTGTAGCAGCTAGGTCAGGGTAGAGCAGATGGACAGATAAGCACCTTTGTCCCCCTGGCCAGGATCTTGGGTTCATGGGTGGGAAGGGTCAGAGCTCCTCCTGTATTGTGCACATGCATTCCCTGAGTGGGAGAGAATTCAGCTGTGTTACGGAATGACTATAGCACCCCCTGCACGGCCCAGCTCAGCATTCAGGCAGAACAAGCGCATGAGAGACCATGGGCACACCCTCTGTATTGGAGGGGAGTGCTTGGCAAACTAAATTGGGCCCATCATAGCAGTAGATTGAGTCTCCCCTTGGCAGTGAGGGGAGAGAAGGTGCTGGTGGACTGTCTTCCAGCCTGTAGCAGCTGGGAGAGAAAGGGGATGTGTTGAGGGTATGTGGATGGCACATTGCTGATCCTATATTGCTGATGGGGGTGGTGACTGTGCCCAGGCAGTTATAGGGCCCACAAGTGATACATTCCTTCTCGTGTGCTACATAGTTGCAGATAAAGGAATGAAGAGGAAAGGGAGAATTGATGGGAGCCTAAGTCACAGGGTGTCAGGCAATCCACAGTGGATCCTTAGGGTCTATAGGGGCCTTGAGCGATTCCCTGTCTCCCTGCCTTGTTCTCCCTCTGTTTGCTGCAGTGTGGGGACTCGATCTCTGTTTGGATTGCTGATGCCTCTCCAGTCCAGCCTTGCTCTGGGAGCTGATGAAGGGTTAAGGGAGTCTTCCAGCATGAGATTCCTGCCCCTCCCCTTTGCTCTCCTTCAATGGCCCAGCCAGTTTTTCCACTTAGCTGTTGCTGCTGAACTCTCCCCACCCTCCTGGGAGCTGAGCACACTCTCCTGGGAAGGGGCAGGGAATCCATCATGCCTGGGCTGGTTCTCACCGCTATCATGGGATGGGACAGCCTCCAGGTCCTGGCTATTCCCCCTCCCAACCCAAGAATAGCTGAAGCCAGATGTGTCCTCCAAAGGGACAGCAGGGATCAGGGTAGTTGCCCAGAGGGCGGTGGGCGTGGGGTGGGGTGTGTTTGAGGAAATGGCAAAGCCTGAAGTGGCATCTTGTTGGTGGATGCAAGGAAGGAAGGGTAGGTCTAGGGCACCTGTTTGTCCGCCCACATCTCCATTGCAGCTGCTTTCCAGTGGCAAGGGGCCAAGTGCTCTGCAAAGGATCAGAACTGATCTAGATCTCTCGCTGAACCCACCCAGTGCGGCAGAAGCAGGGATTGTGGCTCTGACCTTTGCCTTTGGAAGGAGGCCGGCTCCAGCTCAGAGCTCTGTCCTGGCATGGGGATGAGGACTCAGCTCTGGCCTTTGTCCTCTGATGGGAAGAGGGCTGGAAAGGCAGGGAGAGTCTTTCACTGGGATGGGATGGGATGGGATGGGATGGGGGTGGAGGGAGATCCAGCTGTGACCTGTACCCTCTGATAAGGGAGGAAGGCATCGCAAGGAAGACATCTCTGACCTTTGCCTTGGAATAGGAGGATGAGGAGGGATAGTAATTGGGGTGTGAGGGGGTCCCAGCTGTGCACTAGTTCAGACAATTGCTGGGTGACTTTTCAGGTACCGATATCAGAGTGTAAAGCCTTAAGGGGTCTAAGCCCAGGCACCTCACCCCCTTGCACCCACCATAAATCTATGCTCATGTGGAGATAGACGGCTCTGCATCCCAAATGTGTTGCTTGTGGGCACTGGTGGCATAGCTTTCCCAGTGGCCAGCCTGCACCTCTGGCATTAGCTCCCTGCAGTAATACAATTAATTATGAAGGTGCAGGATGCCTCTCTTTGCCCAAGCTTTCCAAACCAATTGGGTCCCCTGGTTTCCTAGCTGGCTGGCAAAGCAGCACGGAGTATGTGGGTTGGTCTCTTATTATGAACTCTTGATTGCCTCAGCTTAATCTTTGTAAGGTGCCCAGTCATCCTAGTGACGTGCACCAAATAAATACTTGTAATAATGATGAATGAAGGGCAGGGCAGCCGGCTCTGATCTTTGCCCTCAGGAGGGCGGTCCTGGTCTTTTGCCTTTCCCAGAATCTGTTTTCCCCCATTTGATTCCTTCGGACTTTAATTCCAAACAACAAAGCTGCCCAAATGCTATGGGGGTGCACTGGGAAGGCAGGGGGAACAGACAGTTGGGAATGGGGAGGAGGGGCAGGGTACAGGAAGTCTGGGAATGGCTCAGCTGACGTCTCTAACGGGGAGTCACCTCCCACTCTGGGTGTACTGAGGGCAGAGACTCTCTGTTCCTCTTCCTGTTTGATGAGCCCACAGAGGCCTTGTTAAAGATAATTGCTGGGTGGGACATGGCGGCAACGATGGCAACAGCGCTCTGGGCCAGTCCCACACTCTGTACCGCCCACACAGGGGAGGGGTGCCTCATTTTCTGCTAATGTGGTGGGGTCACCCCAGTTTGTATCTAATTTATTTGAAACTTGTTCCCTTCTCATATCCTCCTCCCACATGTGAATCAGAATTCTCAGCTCTGGGATGGGGACCTGGCACAGCTGCCCCCCAGACAGAGGCAGGGGAACCTTGCTTTGAATGGGGGGGGCGAGGTTTGGGGCTGGGATGTGTGCCAGAGAACTTGGGGTTCTGGCGGTGATGGGGGTGGGAGGGCAGCGGTGGGGCAAACACCTGGGCCTTGGACACAAATGGTAGGTCAAGGAAGTGGCACAGTTAGGGTGGCTGCAGCAGCTCGGTATCCCTCCCTCACCTCCCACCCCAGGCCTCCAGAGCAGCCCCTCACCCACCTTCCTGCTCCCACCCCACCTGCTGCTTTTAGACTACTGGCAGAGGTTCCTGCCCTGGAGTGGAAACAGCTCTCCCCACATCCCTGAAATGACACGGCTCTGTCTGGCCACCCCTTCCCACCTAGCCTACCTCCAGCACCCACCTCTCTCCTCCGCACCAAAGGAGCCCAGGCTGCCCCTTCTCACAATGCATCCTCCCCAGGGACAGAGGAAATATTGTGGGAACCAAAACATAGATCAGCTCTCACAATATTTCCATTGCTGCGGCACTAGCCTGTACTCCTCCCCTAGTTCTGCCACCGCTGCCACCGTGCTTAACCCCTTCCTTCCATCCAGCCACCCCAGCCCCCAGGGTCAGTGTGTGCAGGGGTCCCTGAGGACACCCGTGAGGGAAGCAAGCTTCCACACTATGCGCTACAGTAAGAATCTGCCTTCCTGGTGTGGTGCTGCCCCTTGCTGGCACTTGTTACCATTGCACCTTCCATCTCACCTGGGTTCATTCCCTTCTCTCGAGCTGGCTGTGTGTGATGACATAATCCTGTCTGTCTGGCATGCCTCTACCCTGTTAGATCCTAGGCGTGTTCCCTCCCCTTCTCTTCAGCACACCCTCCACAGGCCCGCACTAAAATTTCCCACTTTGTTTTCTTACCTTTAGAAGCAGTAGCCCACTCTGTCTAGCTAGGTGTTCCTCATCCAGGGCCATCATTTCAGAAAAATGCAGGGAAGGGGAGGAGAGTGCCAGCATCCCTGCTTCCCCTCCCCGCTGAGGCCGTGGCAGCTTGTGGGGGGTTAGTGGGCTGGTCCCATCCTGGTGGGGGGTGGGGAAGTGGCTGGCTGGTCCTATCCTGAGGAGTAGGCAGTGAGCTGTGCGGGGAGGTTCTCACCAATGACTGGCCTGGCACAAGGATCAGGGTCCAGCTTGCTCCATGCTCAGCTCTGGCCGTAGTTGCTGCTGCTTCCTGTCTGGCTGGTAGGGCAGAAGCTCTCTGTTCCTCTTCCTGTTTGGCCAGGCCCAGATGCCCTCTGTCATGACACAGGGACAACTGGACCAAATCTGCCGCCCTCCACACCAACCTAAAAGTCTGGGAGCTGGGGGGAACCAAGATCAAATGGCCTTTCTGCCACATACCAAATGATGCTTCATCCCCACCCATTGTCTTCTGATGGGCTTGCCAACTGTCACCAACACCAGCCATGCTGGGCAGGAGAGGGGAGAACAGTAGGAAACATGAGGAAATATATCAGGACAGCGTAAGGGGAGGGTTTAAAAACACACTCATCCCACTCCTTGGCTGTAGCACTTGGAAACCCCTGGAGACTGCTGCTTCACCAGGCCCTGTCCAATCCTGGCAGCCCACCTACAGTCCTTGCCACCTGGGGTAGGGGGAGAGAGACCTCCCAAAGCTGCTTGATGCAGGATTGCTGCAGCTGACAAGAGGATGCAGATGATATTGCTGGACAAGTGAGAGTTGAGAGGAAGGAAGGAAGGAGGAAGTCAGGTTTCTGGGGTAAAGTCAGGATGTAGGGTATGTATCCCCTGAAGTGGTTGTTCTCCTCACTTGGTTTCCCCATTCAACCCTTGTTCCCCCTAGCAGCAGGGACTGGGTATATATGCCATCTCTACATACCTGACAGGCAGTGTGGTTCAGTAAGCATGAGGAGACCTGAGTTCCATTCCTGGCTCTGCCACTGACTTGCTTGCAACCTTGGTAAAGTTACTTCCCCTCTGTTCTTCAGCTTCCTGTCTGGTGGGGTGATAGTGCTGCTGCTCCCCCGGGTTTGTAAAGGGTTTCAAGGTCCCTGGGGAATGAGCATCACATAAGTGCTTTTGTCCTTCCAGTCCACGAACGAGAAGAGGTCTGTAGGGTTGGGTTGAGAATTGTATGCTGAGAGGGTTGCCCCTTTTGGGGTGTTAGTGATTTGACTAGGGTTTGCTTAGAAGGGTTTAATTGTCGTATAGATTTTTGGGCTCGGGCTGGAGCCTGGGCTCTAGGATCCTGCATGGTGGTCCCAGACATCTGTGTGTAATAATACAGCCCCCCAGCCCAAGCCCCATGAGCCTGAGTCAGCTGGCACAGGCCAGGTGCAGGATTTTAATTGCAGTGTAAACATACCCATAGATGGTTTGCTTGCCTGAAGCAGACTTTTTCAATTTGCTGACAAAATCAGAACATTTTCGGAACTGAATATTTTTTCAGTTTGCTGGCTGAACTGACAAATCAGTTATTCACTCAGCCCTAGCCAGGGGTCCATGCTTGATTCTTTTAGATCTGTCAGCACCCTTTAATACCATGGGGCACGTAATTTTGTTGATTCAGCTGCAGATCCTGGCCAGTAAAGATGGGCTCACACTTGAATGGTTCTGCTTTTTCCTGAAAGATGACAAGAGAGTGCTGTTGGGCAAGTGCTTGCATGTCCTCAGTGGTTCCCCCTTCCTGCACTCTGCAGGCTTCACTCTTTGTGGCTTACCTGCTCAATGTGTATCCACAGCTGATGGGTGAGGCTGTGATACTCTTTGGGTCATGACACCACTATTATGCGACTGACAGGCAAGTCTGTGTCATCAGACCTGGATGGAGTGGTCTGCCTGCTCTCTCTGGCCAAGACAAGGGGTAGATGGAAATAAAAGGCTGAGGCTCAGTCCAGGGGTGACAGAAGTTAGGGAGAAGCCTGAATTTGTGGCAGAGAGAGTGCCTGACCCTGTTGTTGAAAGGGGTATGCCTGCCCTTTGTCAATAAGCTCCTGGATCCTGGAAACATTGCTGGGTACCTCAACTGCTCCCCAGTTTCCAAATAGCATTGGTGGACTGGAGCATCTCTTTCCATCTCCTTTGGGTCAGACGATTACAATCATTTCTGTGGTGCAAACTTCACCACGGTTACCCATGCCTGTGCTCTCCCTGTTGGGTGACTGCAAGTGCTCTTCATTGGGCTTCCCTAGAAGACTCCTGAGATGCTACAACCAATGCAGAATACAGCTGCCCTCTGACTTAGTGGTTTGGCCATAGGGAGCACATGGCACATCTTTTTTGCAGTCTACACTGGCTTCGTGTCCAGCTGCATCCAAGTGTAGTCCAGGGTGTTAACATTGATCTAGAAATTCCTACATGCCCCGAGGTTGGGTAGGCAATGCATTGGTACAACAGTCAAGATCAACAAGGCCACCCATGCTAACAGTCCCTAGACTTAAACCCATGGTGTCAGTAGGCACCCCTCATTGTTATGGATTTCCCAGCCCAAAGAGATACCCTGTATGTCTAGTGAGACTTTTATTTTAGATTAAGGGAAACAAGCAAATAAGAAAGAACAAAAGGAAGGTCTTCCTGAGAGTGTGGGCATTTTTTTGGTACCAGGCTGCCTCAGATCTGCCTCACAGATGCTCTTCTGGACAGGCAGACGCCCCAGAAAGGTAGAGGAGTAGTGCAAGAAAACTAAGTGCCAGCAGTTCCATAGCTGCCTACACCAAACTCAGCTCTGATGTTTGCAGCCCAGGGTGGCACAGCCAGGTTTGGTGTAAATCTTGAAGGGACAGGGAATGTGCTGGATTTATGTTAGGAGGAGTCTCTTTGAGGCTAACCAAGTCTTAAGTGTTCTGTTGATTTTTACAGGGACCTCCCATGTGCAGTTTCCAGCAGCCATGGTCTTCTATTCCCTATCCCTGGGAGCAGGAGAGAGGGAGGAGTACCAGGGCTGTGGAGGTGGAAGATGAGGGAGCCAGGCAGGGTTGGTTGGTTACTTCCCACTAATCCTGTGCTTCCCTGTTGTTTGTGTGTCCGCAGCCTGCCAGCGAGGATTCTACCGTCACTCCCCAGAGACTGAGCACTGCCTCAAGTGCCCCCCAAACAGTTCATCCAGTGCTACAGGGGCCACAGCCTGTCCCTGCAACCCGGGCTTCTACCGGGCACCCACTGAGAGTCAAAGTGTTGCCTGCACTCGTGAGTCAGTGCTGGGGGAGGAGAGCAAAGGGATGTGGAGAAGAGGAAGGGTCAGGGGGAGAGAGGAGGGGGGAGATCCAGATGCAGAGAGAGGGGACGTTGGTGCTTTGGAGAGGGAAATGCCTTATGGGGTGGGGAGAGAGGCAGGTCCTGAGCCACATGAGGGGAAGGGAAACTACAAGACTGGTTTGTGCATTGGAGCCTGTATGCTGGATCTAATTCTCTCTCCCCCACTCTCTGCAGGCCCCCCTTCTAGTCCCCGCAATGTCAGCTTCTCCCTGGTGGGGACGCAACTTTCTCTTTGGTGGCAGCCACCCAGCGACCATGGTGGGCGCAAGGATCTGACCTACAGCATCTCATGCCAGCGCTGCTCTGTCCTGGCATGTGAGCCATGTGAGGCTAGTGTGGTCTTCTCCCCCAGTGCCTCAGGCCTCAACAATACATCCATAGATGTGAATGGTCTAGAGGCTTATACCAACTACAGCTTCACTGTGAAGGCACGTAATGGTGTCTCAGAGGTCAGCCCTTTCCCCCAGCGGACCTCCCCTGCTGTCTGGGTCTCTGTCGGGCATGCAGGTGAGTCACCAAGGTGGGTAGGGGAGCAATTTCAAGGCAAGAGGAGAGTCAATGTGGGTCTCTGAGCCTTTTTCATCTTATCTCTCTCCTTATGCGGCACCCATCAGCATGGTACCTGCCTTCTACCTATTGAGTGAATCTCTTATAAGGTGCCTGTAGCTCTGGCAACTAAGCTCTGTCACTGTCTTTGTCAGTCACTTTCCTGTTCTGTTTATAAACCAAAGTAGTGACTGTAATGATCGTTCAGAAAAAGCAGTATGTTCACCAGGCTCTTTGCAGACATGATGGGGCCCAAGTCTGCTCTCAGTTACATAGCTGCAAGGCAATGGGAACTGCCCGCATGTAACAGAGCAGAACTGGGCCTGTAGAGTGAGACACCTCCCTGCCTGATATATGCAACAAACAAACCACAACATCTTGGTGCAAATAGAGTCTTTAAACACACTGAAGTCCGGAGATTCACAAGTGCAGGTTCCTACCTCACCACTCACTTATCCACCAATGATGGTGCGAGACATGGAAAGAGTCTGGCTTCACTCTTGGATCCCAGGATCATTCACAGTACTACCCTTAGGGGGCCATGTTTTCACACCTAAACAGAGCATGTTTGCCCTAGACTAGCTGAGAGATGATAAATATGGAGTCTCACAATGGCATTTCAGTGTCACTTGTCAGAGCCAAGCTGCACCCGTATGGTGTTAAGTGAGGGTGTATTCATGTTGCTGTAGGAGCCCTAACTTTGGAAATTCCTTTCTGCATTTAAAGTCTTCACCTTGGTGCTGCATTAATAGAGCTACTGTGGGTGTGGATGATGTTTCGAAAGTACAACAAAATCACAGCTGAAGTGCCCTTGCCATCAGCAGTGATTTACTACTGAACCCCTGGCTTCCCCTCAGGCACACCAGAGAAGGATGAGCTGAATGCAGTACCGGAGGTTCAGCAGGGGCAGCAATGGGAGAAGCTGTAATCTGCGCATAGGAGCCACACAGCCTGGGAGGATGGAGGGGGTTTGGTTTGTGTTTTCATCTGATTCTGTTTCATGCCATTGCTCTCCCCTGCAGCTCCAGTAACAGTGTCCCACCTGACTCTCACCCAACGTGATGACAGCAGCCTGTCTGTGTCTTGGCCAGCCCCACGACACCGCAGCCGGAGTTCAGTGCAGTACGAGGTCATGTACTTTGAGAAGGTGAGAGGCACCTCTTCTCTGCTCCTTACCTGTGTCTCTTCTGCTCTTTGTTTGTGACACCCAGAAACTTTCCTCCTCTAAAAATATAAATAATATGCTAGGAGTCTAAATAATAAGATGGGTGAACTAGAGGGCCTTGTGTTAAATGAGGATATTGATATAATAGGCATCACAGAAACTTGGTGGAATGAGGATAATCAATGGGACACAGTAATACCAGGGTACAAAATATATTGGAAGGACAGAACAGGTCATGCTGGTGCGGGAGTCAGGGCCGGCTTTAGGCCGATTTGGCCGATTTCCCCGAATTGGGCCCCGCGCCTGAGAGGGCCCCGCGCAGATCGGGCAGCGTCTCTGCCTGAAACAAAGCTCTCCTGGAAGTAGCAGCTGTTGCTGCTAGGAAACCAGAGACGCTGTGCTGGCCGGCAGAGGGCTAGAGCTGAGGCAGCGGCTGTTGCAGGTCGGGAGGGAGGAGAAGGCACATGTGCTTTGCAGCCTTCCCCTCCCCTCCCCCCAGCACTCACCTGGAGGAGACGCTGAGGGGGCTTCCTGTCCACTGGGAGACAGGAATCTCTGCAGTGTGGACCTCACTCACCTGAGCAGCTGCTGGGGCTTCAGTCGGTGAGTGTTTGACCCCGTGATTCCCCCTAAGTGTGTAATATTAGGTTGGTTTTGTGGTTTTTGGTGGTGTTGCTGTTTGAGGGTGAGTTTGTGCCTGTGTCTGTTTCAAAACTAAACTCAGGATCAAACCCAATAAACCCAGGAAGAAAGCCCCGAGCCGGTACTTAGTGCTGTGAATTCCAGGTGAGAGAGAGAGGGGGGTTTGGAGGAGGAAATCAAATACATCAAGAGGGGAGAATGCGAAAGGTCTGCAACACGTCAGGCTGAGACTTTTATCTCCCCCCCCCCCGAGAGAGGGGAAACCGAGGCACAGAGTGATCTGATTTCCTTCCCCAAATTATTTTGCAAAGGAGGGGGATGGGGGCTCCTATCCAAACCAGTTCCCTTCCCATCAACTCTGCTTCCCCTGCTGCAAGACCGCTGTAGGGGCTGAATATTTCCATTAAACTCTGGCTCCTTCCTTTGCCCTGCAACAATAAAATAGACCGGCTTTGGGGGGGGAGGAATAGCCCCCCCCAAAGCTGTGTGGACATTAAGTTTTTTTTTGGGGGGGGGGGCACGATAATATTCCAGATCAATCAAACGCCCAGATCAGCCTTCTAGCCATCCAGCAGCTCTAGGGCAAGGAAGGAAGGTGCAGAGTGGTCGCAAAACAGGGGTGAATTTAGCGGGGAGGGGGGTCTGGTTGAAATCCCACCCAATGCAGCCACACAGAATAGCTGGCGGCGCTGGGAGAGGCCAGGAGTAGAAGCAGGTGGCCCAGGGTGTGTGTGGGGGGGGGGGGACGGACATTTGCCCTCAGTCCTGGGCTCTGGGATGGACTAGACTGGGTGGGTGGTGGGTTCAGTCTAGTCTTCCAGCGTGTTGCTCTCGCTGGGGTTTGTGGTTTTCATCTGGCTCCACCGAAAAGATCAAACAAGCCCAGTAGAAAAGGGGGTTGAGAGGCGGGAAGGGGCTTGTAAGGGGTTAAAGTGACCCATCAATGAAAGAGTAAAACCAGAGTTTGACTGGGTTTCCCCCCAGCCACCACTCCTGCAAACACTGGGCAAGGGGCAGCCCCATCCCCCACCGAGGCTATGGTGAGGGGCAGCAAGGGAGGAAGGAAGCCACATGTGATGGCAGTCCCCTCCCCCCCCAGCACCCACCACCCTCTCTCCAGCCCCCAAACTCTGTCCCAGAGCCTGAACCCACCCCTCCGCACTCCCTCCCAGAGCCTGCACCCCTTCACCCATCCTGCACCCCACACCGTGCCCCAGCCCGGAGCCTGCACCCAAACTCTGTCCCACTCAGCCCTGGGCAAAGCTCTCCTTGGCTGGCTCCCAGCCCCTCTCCAAGGGTTGCAGCTGTCTGGAAGTGCCTGCCTTCCACACCTTCCTCATTCACACCTCATTCATTCAAAAGGTCAATTGATTACAAAGTGGGGGAAGAACTTATTCTACTTCTAGCAAAAAGACATTTTTCTTTTACCTTAATTATACTACCTTAGGGGCCAGCTATAACATTACCAAGGTTCAATACAAAGTCATATAAAAGTTGTACAAAAATGTATAATGCAGAGATTTATCTTCAACTGCACTGATTGACTGCTGTGTGCAGTAATAAAGTGACCCCTGGGTCTTTGAATGAGGCTTTATACTTGGGTGGGGGGGCGAGCTGCGAGCGGGTGGGCAAGCGGCGGGTGGGCAAAGAGGCAAGCTGTGAGCCAGCAGGGGTTCTAGGGGCGGGCATAGGGGTTTCTGGCAGGGAAGGGAGAAGGTGAAAGGAGGCAAGTGGTGGGTGGGCGACTGACTAGGAGGGACACAGCAAGCCAGCGGGGGGCTAGGGGGTGAAGAGGGGTGTGATGGTGGGGCCGAGCGGGGAGGGGTCGGGTCCTATTTTACTGCTGTGATCTGGTCACCCTATGTCACCCCCCACCCCCAAACCTTCCTTTTCTTCCTTTTTGGCCCACAGCTGTTTCGGCGGGGCGGCACTGGGGAAGCAGAATTTGTTTCCGTGGGCCGGGAGGCGCTGGGGGGGGGGAGGAGGGCACAATTTTATATTAATAAGGAAATATTTTATAAATTTTAATAAAATAAACATTATTGAAGAAAATCAGTTGTACAACTATCAAAACATGAATTATTTTCCTAATATGAAAGTGAAAATCAGCTAATTAATATATAATTTTGTTATTATTTATATAGTCATGGAAAGTAAATAATACATGGAAGAAATGAAAGGGTTCTTTTTAAGTGGCTTTTTTTTTAGTCATCCCTGCTGGGGCCCCGTCGAAACTGTTCGAATTGGGCCCCGCACTTCCTAAAGCTGGCCCTGGCGGGAGTGGCATTATATGTGAAAGAAGTGTAGAATCAAATGAAGTAAAAATCTTAAATGAACCAAACTGTACCATAGAATCACTATGGATAGTAATTCCATGTTCTAATCATAAGAATATAGCAGTAGGGATCTATTACCAACCACCTGACCAGGATGATGATAGTGACTATGAAATGCTCAGGGAGATTAGAGAGGCTATTAAAATAAAAAACTCAATAATGGGGGATTTCAACTATCTCCATATTGATTGGGTACATGTCACCTCAGGATGGGATGCAGAGATACAGTTTCTTGACATCTTAAATGACTGCTTCTTAGAGCAGCTAATCATAGAATCATAGAAGATTAAGGATGGAAGAGACCTCAGGAGGTCATCTAGTCCAAATCCCTGCTCAAAGCAGGACCAATTCCCAAATAAATCATCCCAGCCAGGGCTTTGTCAAGCTGGGCCTTAAAAACCTCTAAGGATGGAGATTCCACCATCTCCCTAGGTAACCCATTCCAGTGCTTCACCACCCTCCTAGTGAAATAGTTTTTCCTAATATCCAACCTAGACCTCTCGCACTGCAACTTAGAATCATAGAATCATAGAATATCAGAGTTGGAAGGGACCTCAAGAGGTCATCTAGTCCAACCCCCTGCTCAAAGCAGGACCAATTCCCAGCTAAATCATCCCAGCCAGGGCTTTGTCAAGCCGGGCCTTAAAAACCTCCAAGGAAGGAGACTCTACCACCTCCCTAGGTAACGCATTCCAGTGTTTCACCACCCTCCTAGTGAAATAGTTTTTCCTGATATCCAACCTGGACCTCCCCCACTGCAACTTGAGACCATTGCTCCTTGTTCTGTCATCTGCCACCACTGAGAACAGCCGAGCTCCATCCTCTTTGGAACCCCCCTTCAGGTAGTTGAAGGCTGCTATCAAATCCCCCCTCATTCTTCTCTTCTGGAGACTAAACAATCCCAGTTCCCTCAGCCTCTCCTCATAAGTCATGTGCTCCAGACCCCTAATCATTTTTGTTGCCCTCCGCTGGACTCTTTCCAATTTTTCCACATCCTTCTTGTAGTGTGGGGCCCAAAACTGGACACAGTATTCCAGATGAGGCCTCACCAATGTCGAATAAAGGGGAACGATCACGTTCCTCGATCTGCTGGCAATGCCCCTACTTATACAGCCCAAAATGCCGTTAGCCTTCTTGGCAACAAGAGCACACTGTTGACTCATATCCAGCTTCTCGTCCACTGTGACCCCTAGGTCCTTTTCTGCAGAACTGCTACCTAGCCATTCGGTCCCTAGTCTGTAGCAGTGCATGGGATTCTTCCGTCCTAAGTGCAGGACTCTGCACTTGTCCTTGTTGAACCTCATCAGGTTTTTTTCGGCCCAATCCTCTAATTTGTCTAGGTCCCTCTGTATCCGATCCCTACCCTCTAGTGTATCTACCACGCCTCCTAGTTTAGTGTCATCTGCAAACTTGCTGAGAGTGCAGTCCACACCATCCTCCAGATCATTAATAAAGATATTAAACAAAACCGGCCCCAGGACCGACCCTTGGGGCACTCCACTTGAAACCGGCTGCCAACTAGACATGGAGCCATTGATCACTACCCGTTGAGCCCGACGATCTAGCCAGCTTTCTATCCACCTTACAGTCCATTCATCCAGCCCATACTTCTTTAACTTGGCGGCAAGAATACTGTGGGAGACCGTATCAAAAGCTTTGCTAAAGTCAAGGAATAACACATCCACTGCTTTTCCCTCATCCACAGAGCCAGTTATCTCATCATAGAAGGCAATTAGGTTAGTCAGGCACGACTTGCCCTTGGTGAATCCATGCTGACTGTTCCTGATCACTTTCCTCTCCTCTAAATGTTTCATAATTGATTCCTTGAGGACCTGCTCCATGATTTTTCCAGGGACTGAGGTAAGGCTGACTGGCCTGTAGTTCCCCGGATCCTCCTTCTTCCCTTTTTTAAAGATGGGCACTACATTAGCCTTTTTCCAGTCATCTGGGACCTCCCCCGATCGCCATGAGTTTTCAAAAATAATGGCTAATGGCTCTGCAATCTCACCCGCCAACTCCTTTAGCACCCTCGGATGCAGCGCATCCGGCCCCATGGACTTGTGCACGTTCAGTTTTTCTAAATAGTCCCGAACCACTTCTTTCTCCACAGAGGGCTGGTCACCTTCTCCCCATATTGTGCTGCCCAGTGCAGCAATCTGGGAGCTGACCTTGTTCGTGAACACAGAGGCAAAAAAATCATTGAGTACATTAGCTTTTTCCACATCCTCGGTCACTAGGTTGCCTCCCTCATTCAGTAAGGGGCCCACACTTTCCTTGATTTTCTTCTTGTTGCTAACATACCTGAAGAAACCCTTCTTGTTACTCTTAACATCTCTTGCTAACTGCAACTCCAAGTGTGATTTGGCCTTCCTGATTTCACTCCTGCATGCCTGAGAAATATTTTTATACTCCTCCCTGGTCATTTGTCCAATCTTCCACTTCTTGTAAGCTTCTTTTTTGCGTTTAAGATCAGCAAGGATTTCACTGTTTAGCCAAGCTGGTCGCCTGCCATATTTACTAATTTTTCTACACATCGGGATGGTTTGTTCCTGCAACCGCAATAAGGATTCTTTAAAATACAGCCAGTTCTCCTGGACCCTTTTGCCCTTCATGTTATTCTCCCAGGGGATCCTGCCCATCTGTTCCCTGAGGGAGTCAAAGTCTGCTTTTCTGAAGTCCAGGGTCCGTATTCTGCTACTCTCCTTTCTTCCTTGTGTCAGGATCCTGAACTCGACCATCTCGTGGTCACTGCCTCCAAGGTTCCCATCCACTTTTGCTTCCCCTACTAATTCTTCCCTGTTTGTGAGCAGCAGGTCAAGAAAAGCTCTGCCCCTAGTTGGTTCCTCCAGCCCTTGCACCAGGAAATTGTCCCCTACACTTTCCAAAAATTTCCTGGATTGTCTGTGCACCACTGTATTGCTCTCCCAGCAGATATCAGAGTGATTAAAGTCTCCCATGAGAACCAGGGCCTGTGATCTAGCAACTTCTGCTAGTTGCCAGAAGAAAGCCTCGTCCACCTCATCTCTCTGGTCTGGTGGTCTATAGCAGACTCCAACCACGACATCACCCTTGTTGCTCACGCTTCTCAACTTTATCCAGAGACTCTCGGGTTTTTCTGCAGTTTCATACTGGAGCTCTGAGCAGTCATACTCCTCTTTTACATACAACGCAACTCCCCCACCTTTTCTGCCCTGCCTGTCCTTCCTGAACAGTTTATATCCATCCATGACAGTACTCCAGTCATGTGAGTTATCCCACCAAGTCTCTGTTATTCCAATCGCATCATAGTTCCCTGACTGTGCCAGGACTTCCAGTTCTCCCTGCTTGTTTCCCAGGCTTCTTGCATTTGTGTATAGACACTTAAGATAACTCATCGATTGTCCCTCTTTCTCAGCATGAGACAGGAGTCCTCCCCTCTTGTGCTCTCCTGCTTGTGCTTCCTCCCAGGATCCCATTTCCCCACTTACCTCAGGGCTTTGGTCTCCTTCCCCGGTGAACCTAGTTTAAAGCCCTCCTCACTAGGTTAGCCAGCCTGCTGGCGAAGATGCTCTTCCCTCTCTTCGTTAGGTAGAGCCCGTCTCTGCCTAGCACTCCTCCTTCTTGGAACACCATCCCATGGTCGAAGAATCCAAAGCCTTCTCTCCGACACCACCTGCGTAGCCATTTGTTGACTTCCACGATTCGACGGTCTCTACCCAGGCCTTTTCCTTGCACAGGGAGGATGGACGAGAACACCACTTGCGCCTCAAACTCCTTTATCCTTCTTCCCAGAGCCACGTAGTCTGCAGCGATCCGCTCAAGGTCATTCTTGGCAGTATCATTGGTGCCCACGTGGAGAAGCAGGAAGGGGTAGCGATCTGAGGGCTTGATGAGTCTCGGCAGTCTCTCCAATTGATTCCAATTAGGTGACTCCCAAGCCTTACCTAGGTGGTGGGGTCGGAGTGAAGCAATGTGGACTGCAGTACCGCTCTACTAAAAGCTGCATCATCCCTGGCACGCCGGATGATGGCATAGTGCGAGGCGAAAGTATGTACCAAGGACCAAATTTGCTGCCCTGCAAATTTCTTGAATTGGTACCTGGGCCAGGAATGCCGCCGACGAGGCCTGGGCCCTAGTGGAGTGAGCGGTGAGAGCTGGGGTCGGTACGCTGGCCAGCTCATAGCAAGCGTGGCTGCAGGACGTAATCAAAGAAGAGATCCTCTTAGAGGAGACTGGGAGACCCTTCATCTGGTCTGCCACCACAATGAAAAGCTGGGTCAATTTCCTGAATGGCTTAGTGTGCTCAATGTAGAAGGCCAGAGCCCTGCGGACATCGAGAGAATGCAGCCACTGCTCCCGGGGACTGGCGTGAGGTTTAGGGTAAAAAACAAGCAGAAAAATGTGCTGGCTGGTGTGGAAGGCCAACACCACCTTGGGAAGAAAGGCTGGGTGAGGTCTGAGCTGTACCTTCCTTATGGAAGACCATGTAAGGTGGTTCTGAGGTAAGGGCCTTTAGCTCGGAGACGCGCCTCGCCAATGTGATGGCGACATGGAAAGCCGTCTTCCAGGAGAGATACAGGAGGGAGCATGTGGCCAGAGACTCGAACGGGGGCCCCATGAGCCTCGAAAGGACCAGATTAAGGTCCCACGCGGGGACAGGCTGCCGGATTTGAGGGTAGAGGCGGTCCAAGCCCTTGAGAAAGCGAGCAACCATAGGATTGGCAAGATGGCCGCAAGGTGAACCTTCACAGAAGATGCCGCGAGGCCTTGCTGTTTCAGGTGCAGGAGATACTCCAAAATGAGGAGCACCAGTGCCTGGAGGGGTGGGGTGTGGCCCTGGTCTCACCAACACAAAAACTGCTTGCACTTCACCAGGTACATGGCTCGAGTGGAAGGCTTCCTGCTGCCCAGTAGTACTTGCCATACGGAGTCCGAACACAGAAGCTCCATAGGGTTTAGCCATGCAGCATCCATGCTGTGAGGTGGAGAGACCGCAGGTCGGGATGACAGAGGCAACGGGACTGGAACGTCCATGGACAGTTCCAACAGCATGGTGTACCAATACTGCCTGGGCCACACCAGAGCCACCAGAATCACCCTTGCCCCATCTCTGCGGATCTTGAGCAGGACCTTGTGCACAAGGGAAAATGGAGGGAAGGCATAAAACAAGCGACCCGTCCAGGGAAGCAGGAACGTGTCTGTGAGGGAGCCTGGGCAGCAACACTGGAAGGAGCAGAACGCTGGGCACTTCCTGTTGCTGCGGGAGGCGAACAGATCAACCTGGGGAAAACCCCATCTTTGGAAGATGGGGTGGACAACATCCGGCTGGAGAGACCACTCATGCGAGTGGAAAGACCTGCTGAGGTAGTCTGCCAGCGTGTTCTAGATCCCAGGAAGGAAGGATGCCACCGGGTGAATGGAGTGGGCTATACAGAACTACCACAGTTGAATGGCTTCCTGGCAGAGGGAAGAGGAGTGGGCCCCTCCTTGCTTGTTGATGTAGAACATGGCCGTGGTGTTGTCCATGAGAACTGCCACACAACAACCCTGCAGGTGCTCCTGGAAGGCCCGACAAGCAAGACACACTGCCATCAGCTCTGAGATGTTGATATGGAGGGAGAGTGCGGACGGGGACTATAGGCCCTGAGTCCAAAGGTTTCCGAGATGAGCGCCCCACCCCAGGGCTGACGCATCTGTGACCAGGGACAAGGAAGGCTACAGACTGTGAAAGGGGACCCCTTCGCACACCACCCAGGAATATAGCCACCAGCAGAGGGAGGCGAGGACCCGCTCCAGAATGGTGACCACCAAGTTCAGGCTGTCGCACCCCGGGCAATAGACTGAAGCGAGCCAGGCCTGCAGCAGCCAGAGCCAGAGCCTGGTGTGCCGGGTCACATATGTACACGAAGCCATGTGGCCAAGACTCAGGCAACTTCTTGCTGTCGAGGTCGGGAAGCTCTGAAGACCTCGAATGAGGCCTCGAGAACTTGGAAATGAGAGTCCAGCAGGAGGGATCGCACCTGAATGGAGTCCAGAACCACCCCGATGAACTCTATTCTCTGAGTCGGTTCCAGGGTTGATTTTGCTATGTTGAGGAGGAGACCCAGCCGAAGAAACGTATCCCTGACCAGGTGGAGATGGGACTGCACCTGTTCTCTGGTGCGGCTCCAGATCAGCCAGTCATCGAGGTAAGGATATACTTGCACCCACTGTTGATGGAGGAAGGCAGCCACAACTGACATACATTTCATAAACCCCCAGGGGGCCGTGGAAAGGCCGAAGGGGAGGGCCGTGAACTGGTAGTGTTCACAGGTGACCACAAAGAAGAGGCAACGTCTGTGCGCCGGATGAATCGCTATGTGGAAGTACGTGTCCTTCATGTTGAGGGCAGCATACCAGTCTCCAGGATCCAGGGAAGGTATAATGGTGCCCAAGGAGACCATGCAGAACTTCAACTTTACCATGAATTTGTTGAGCCCACGCAGATCTAGAATAGGCCGGAGGCCCCCTTTGGCCTTGTGGATTAGGAAATATCGGGAGTAAACCCCCCTGCCCCTTAGTTCCCTTGGAACCTCCTCGATCGCCCCCATGGTGAAGAGCGCCTGCACCTCCTGAATAAGGAGTTGCTCGTGAGAAGTGTCCCTAAAGAGGGACGGGGAAGGAGGGTGGGAGGGTGGGGAGGAACAAAATTGGAGAGAGTATCCCGCTTCCACCGTGTGAAGGACCCAGTGGTCCGTGGTTTGCGACCAAGCACGGTGGAAATGGGACAAACAATTCAAAAAAGGTAAGGTAAGATCCTGAGGGAGGTCTGATACGCCGTCCTTGGGCGTCCCTTCAGAAGGCCTGTTTGTAGCCCAGCGATGGCTTGGTTGGGCCCTGGCCTTGTCCAGACAGTGGGTTAGGGGGTTTCCTCCTGCCATTACGCCCCCACCGTCTGTAAAAATCCTGCCTCAGCTGAGGATGATAGGAGTGCTGCTGCGGTTGCTGAGGCTTGAAGTGTTTCTGCTGGGTTGCTGGGGTGTGCATACCCAGTGACTTCATGGTCACCCTTGAGTCTTTAAGGCTGTGCAGTCTAGAGTCCATCTGTTCCATGAACAGACCCTCCCCGTCGAAGGGGAGGTCTTGCAGCATCTGCTGAACCTCCGGGGGACATGACCAATCCCAAAGGACAACGTACACGTGGCCAAGTCTGCAGCATCCAGCGAGGCCTGCAAAGAGGTCCGTGCCACTGTTTTGCCCTTGTCAACCAGGGCCCCAAACTCCTCTCTGGACTCAGGAGGCACAAGCTCCTTGAACTTCAGCATGGAGTTCCAGGAGTTAAAATTGTAATGGCTCAGGAGCACCTGCTGATTGGCGATCTGGAGCTGAAGCCTCCCCATAGAGTCGACTTTGCGTCCAAACAAGTTGAGGCACTTAGCGTCCTTCGACTTGGGTGCAGGGGCCAGCTGACTGTGTCGGTCCTTCTCGTTCACAGCCGCAACCACGAGCGAGCAGGGCTGCGGGTGGGTAAACAAGTAGTCATACCCCTTTGAGGGGACAAAGTACTTGCACTCCACTCCCTTGGCCGTAGGGGGAATGGAGGCTGGAGTCTGCCAGATGGTTTTGGCATTAGTCTGGATGGTCCTGATGAGAGGCAGGGCCACCCTTGATGGGCCTTCTGGGGCCAAAATGTCCACCACAGGATCCTCCGATTCCATCACCTCCTCAGCCTGCAGGTTCATATTGCGCACAACCCTGCGCAGGAGGTCCTGGTGGGCATGGATATCGATCGGAGGTGGCCCTGAGATAGAGGTGCCGGCCACAGCCTCATCGGGGGAGGAGGAAGAGGAGTCTACAGGGGGAAGAGGGTTGTCTTGACCCCCCTGCGTTGTGGGGACCTGCTGTCCTGTGTCACCAACAGCAGGGCCCGGCTCAGGGATTGGAGTCGGAAGGGGTCCCAAAGTGGGAAGAGTGCATGCCACCTCTTCCATACCCCCCGGAGCAGGCCGACTGGCGGCGGCTTCCAGCACCCGTGGCTCTGAGGGGGCTGACCGGGAAGCCCCAGACAGTGCACCCTGGGTTTGGTGGTACACCCATGGAGTCCAGAATGGCCACTGGGTGGGTCCCTGTGTGGGTCCCTCTCCATGTGCCTGCCATGACCCCGCCCCCACATCAAGGTGGCACGGTCTGACTGGCCACGGTCCGAAAACCTCAAACCTGTGTCTGATCCCAAGGAGTGAGAGCCAGAGCACGAGGGCCAGGGTGATGTGTGACAGGTTGGATCACAGAAAACCCCTTGGGAACTGCCAACTGATGTGCTGGGACTACCTCTAAGCCCATTTTTCCTGGCAGCTTGGGACTTCAGAACCCTGCCTGGTTTGAGCCAGACACACTAGCCTGCTACAAACCCAGACCCAGGTCGGAACAACATCCCCCAACAGCAGCAGGCTTAACTGAAAATAGCTTAAGAAGTGTTCCTGTCTCCAACACCCAGCTCCCAATGGGGTCCAAACCCCAAGTAAATCCATTTTACCCTGTATAAAGCTTATACAGGATAAACTCATACATTGTTCACCCTCTGTAACACTGATAGAGAGATATGCACAGCTGTTTCCCCCCCACCCCCAGGTATCAATACACACACTGGGTTAATTAATAAGTAAAAAGTGATTTTATTAAATACAAAAAGTAGGATTTAAGTGGTTCCAAGTAATAACAGACAGAACAAAGTGAATTACCAAGCAAAATAAAATAAAATACGCAAGTCTAAGCCTAGTACAGTAAGAAGCTGAATACAGATGAAACCTCACCCTCAGAGATGTTCCAGTAAGCTTCTTTTACAGAGTAGCCTCCTTCTAGTCTGGGTCCAGCAATCACTCACACCCCTGTGTTTCTGGCCTTTGTTCCAGTTCCTTTGTTCCAGTTCCAGTATTCTTTGGGGTGGAGAGGCTGTCTTGAGCCAGCTGAAGACAAAATGGAGGGGTCTCCCAGGGGCTTAAGTAGACTTTCTCTTGTGGGTAGAGCCCCCTTCCTCTCTCCTATGCAGAATCCAGCCGCAAGCTGGAGTTTTGGAGTCACATGGGCAAGTCACATGTCCATGCATGACTCAGAACTTTACAGGTGGCAGCCATTGTTCACATGCTACCTTGAAAGTCCCAAGTAGACTTCTTATGTGGATTACAGTCTTCCAAGATTCCATTGTCCGTTAAGTGTTTCTTGATTGGGCACTTAACTTGCAAATTCCTTTCTTAAGAAGCTGACCAAATGCCTTACTAAGGCTACTTAAAATCAAACAAGTACACAGCCAATATTCATAACTTTGAATATGAAAATGATACATGCATACAAATAGGATGAATATATTCAGTAGATCATAACCTTTACAGAGATATGTTACATGGCTTATGTAGCATAAAACGTATTCCAGTTATGTCATATATACATTCATAAGCATATTTCCATAAAGCATTATGGGCTGCATCACACGGTGCTGAGCGGATCTGCGTCAGTGAGCGTCGATGGGGAGACGTGGAACATGCTGTGAAGCTGGGAAGCGGTGCCGAGACCTGGATCGGTACCGGGACATGGATCAGCACCTGGACCTGGAGCGGGGCCAAGATGACGAACAGTGCCAAGATTGGCACCAGGTTCAGGATCTGCTCGGTGATGGCGACCAGCAGGCAGAGCGGCGCCATGATGGGGAATGGCGATGCAAGCCAGAGCGGTGCCGCAAGTAGGGCTTTAAACTAGGTTCACCGGGGGAAGGAGACCACAGCCCTGAGGTAAGTGGGGAAATGGGATACCAGGAGGAAGCAGGAGCAGGAGAGCGCAAGAGGGGAGGACTCCTGTCTCATACTGAGAAAACGGGATGATCGGCGAGTTATCTTAAGTGCCTATACACAAATGCAAGAAGCCTGGGAAAGAAGCAGGAAGAATTGGAAATCCTGGTACAGTCAAAGAACTATTATGTGATTGGAATAACAGAGACTTGGTGGGATAACTCACATGACTGGAGTACTGTCATGGATGGATATAAACTGTTATGAAAGGACAGACAGGGCAGAAAAGGTCGGGGAGTTACATTGTATGTAAGAGAGCAGTATGACTGCTCAGAGCTCTGGTATGAAACTGCAGAAAAACCTGAGAGTCTCTGGATTAAGTTTAGAAGTGTGAGCAACAAGGGTGATGTCGTGGTGGGAGTCTGCTATAGACCACCAGACCAAGGGGGGTGAGGTTGACGAGGCTTTCTTCTGGCAACTAATAGAAGTTACTGGATCACAGGCCCTGGTTCACATGGGAGACTTCAATCACCCTGATATCTGCTGGGAGAGCAATACAATGGTGCACAAATAATCCAGAAAGTTTTTGGAAAGTGTAGGGGACAATTTTCTGGTGCAAGTGCTGGAGGAACCAACTAGGGGCAGACCTCTTCTTGACCTGCTGCTCACAAACAGGGAAGAATTAGTAGGGGAAGCAAAAGTGGATGGGAACCTAGGAGGTAGTGACCATGAGATAGTCAAGTTCACGATCCTGACACAAGGAAGAAAGGAGAGCAGCAGAATACAGACCCTGGACTTCAGAAAAGCAGACTTTGACTCCCTCAGGGAACTGATGGGTAGGATCCCCTAGGAGAATAATGTGAGGGGGAAAGGAGTCCAGGAGAGCTTGCTGTGTTTTAAAGAATCCTTATTGAGGTTGCAGGAACAAACCATCCCGATGTGTAGAAAGAATAGTAAATAACAGTGAAATCCTTGCTGATCTTAAACACAAAAAAAGAAGCTTATAAGAAGTGGAAGATTGGACAAATGACCAGGGAGGAGTATAAAAATATTGTTCAGGCATGCAGGAGTGAAATCAGGAAGGCCAAATCACACTTGGAGTTGCAGCTAGCAAGAGATGTTAAGAGTAACAAGAAGGGTTTCTTCAGGTATGTTAGCAACAAGAAGAAAGTCAAGGAAAGTGTGGGCCCCTTACTGAACGAGGGAGGCAACCTAGTGACAGAGGACGTGGAAAAAGCTAATGTACTCAATGATTTTTTTGCCTCTGTCTTCACAAACAAGATCAGCTCCCAGACTACTGCACTGGGCAGCACATCATGGGGAGGAGGTGACCAGCCATCTGTGGAGAAAGAAGTGGTTCTGGACTATTTAGAAAAGCTGGATGAGCACAAATCCATGGGGCCGGATGCGCTGTATCCGAGGATGCTAAAGGAGTTTGCGGATGTGATTGCAGAGCCATTGGCCATTATCTTTGAAAACTCAAGGCGATCGGGGGAGGTCCCAGATGACTGGAAAAAGGCTAATGTAGTGGAAAAATCATGGAGCAGGTCCTCAAAGAATCAATTATGAAACACTTAGAGGAGAGGAAAGTGATCAGGAACAGTCAGCATGGATTCACCAAGGGCAAGTCATGTCTGACTAACCTAATTGCCTTCTATGATGAGATAACTGGTTCTGTGGATGAGGGGAAAGCAGTGGATGTGTTATTCCTTGACTTTAGCAAAGCTTTTGATACGGTCTCCCACAGTATTCTTGCCGGCAACTTAAAGAAGTATGGGCTGGATGAATGAATAGGGTGGATAGAAAGCTGGCTAGATCCAGGTCTAGTTGGCAGCCGATATCAAGCGGAGTGCCCCAAGTGTCGGTCCTGGAGCCAGTTTTGTTCAATATCTTCATTAATGATCTGGAGGATGGCGTGGACTGCACTCTCAGCAAGTTTGCAGATGACAATAAACTGAGAGAGTGGTAGATACGCTGGGTAGGGATAGGATACCGGGGGACCTAGACGAATTAGAGGACTGGGCCAAAAGAAACCTGATGAGGTTCAACAAGGACAAGTGCAGAGTCCTGCACTTGGGACGGAAGAATCCCATGCACTGCTACAGACTAGGGATCGGATGGCTAGGCAGCAGTTCTGCAGAAAAGGACCTAGGGGTTACAGTGGATGAGAAGCTGGATATGAGTCAGCAGTGTGCCCTTGTTGCCAAGAAGGCTAATGGCATTTGGTGCTGTATAAGTAGGGGCATTGCCAGCAGATCGAGGGACGTGATCATTCCCCTCTATTCAACATTGGTGAGGCCTCATCTGGAGTACTGTGTCCAGTTTTGGGCCCCACACTACAAGAAGAATGTGGCAAAATTGGAAAGAGTCCAGTGGAGGGCAACAAAAATGATTAGGGTCTGGAACACATGACTTATGAGGAGAGGCTGAGGGAACTGGGATTGTTTAGACTGCAGAAGAGAAGAAGGTGGGGGGGGAGTGATTTGATAGCAGCCTTCAACTACCTGAAAGGGGGTTCCAAAGAGGATGGATCTAGACTGTTCTCAGTGGCAGCAGATGACAGAACAAGGAGTAATGGTCTCAAGTTGCAGTGGGGGAGGTTTAGGTTGGATATTAGGGAAAACTTTTTCACTAGGAGGGTGGTGAAGCACTGGAATGGCTTACCTAGGGAGGTGGTGGAATCTCCTTCCCTAGAGGTTTTTATGGTCAGGCTTGACAAAGCCCTGGCTGGGATGATTTAGTTGGGAATTGGTCCTGCTTTGAGCAGGGGGTTGGACTAGATGACCTCCTGAGGTCCCTTCCAACCCTGATATTCTATGAGTCTATGACCGGCACCGCGATGGAGAGCAGTGCCGGGAGCGGGAACAGTGCCGCAGCTTGACCGACGGTGCTGACAGGTGAATCAATGCCAGCTTGCCCCAAGATGGCCCTGGGGTGTTGGCGTGGAGCTGAGGGGACCCCGATGCCATCATGGCAATGAGGTCCCTCGCTGCTGCACGGGTGTCCGGGGTAGAAGGTAGCTGGACTTGTACCACACTGCGGGTTGGAGAGTCTGGTGGCACCGGACTCAACGGATCCCCCTGCAGGGCCGGTGTCAACGGTGCCGGGACTGCGGCCTTTGCTCCTGGGAGCTCCCCTCTGGGATGCAGCCCAATGGTTGGCTCCAGGGAAGCTGGTCTCGGTGTAGGAGAGCCACCCTTTTCCAGCTTCCGGTGCCGCTTCTGACCAGGGGAGTGGGAGCAGTGTCTAGCCAATGTCGCCGGTTGTGGTGCCAGGAAGCGTTGGTGCTGCGGGTCTCAGTCAGAGTCCAACCGCGGGGGGGCCGTACCAAAGGAGGCTGAGGGCTAAGAGCTGCCTCCACAAGGAGCTGCTTTAAGCGGAAGTCAAGCTCCTTTTTAGTCCGAGAACTAAACCCTTTGTAGATCCTGCAATTTTCGGCTTGATGAGCCTCCCCGAGACACTTCAGACAAGAGTCATGGCGGTTGTCCATTGGCATGGGCTTAGACCAGGACCGGCAGGGCTTGAATCCTGGAGACTTGGGCATGGAGCCCAAGAAGAAGGCTTGGGGTGGAGGGGAAAACCCCCAATCCAGCTAACACTAACTAAAAACCAAAAATAAGAACTATAAACTAAACTTACAACAACTATCTAGAGAGTTAGGGAAACGTGGAGAGCAAGCAGAGCAAGACTCCATAGTTCCAACAACTGTTACAGGCAGTAAGAAGGAACTGGTGAGGTGCCGTTTCGGCTGGGGTATATATTGAGCGACGTGAAGGCGCCACTCCAGGGGGCTCCACATCTGACCCCACGGGTGTTGCTAGGGGAAAACTTTCCGATGGCCATGCATGCGGCACACGCACACCTAATTGGAATCAATATGCGCAAGCACTCGAAGAAGAACAATAGTTCTGAGAGGTGTGAATTGCTCTGTTTCTATTAAGGGAGTATTAGCTGTGACAGTTTGTTGTTGTTATGCAATAATTTACATAGCATGGGTAACTTATTTCACTACTGATCACTTCAGCAGAAACATCCAGCTAATGTACATATCCATGATATCAACCTCACATATGCCACCTCCCACAGCTGTCCCCATGCCAGTTCAGCTACTAAATTCTACAGCTTCTCTATGATGCCATTATGTATTGTCACTAGAAGGACCTGTGGCACACTGAAAACTAAAAGTATGGGGACAATGTAAATTAATGGATTTTAATCTCTAAGTAACTTCCCTGGGCCCTGTGCAATGGTATTGTTCATTCCCATGTATAGTGAGTTAAAACCTCAGTTTTAACTGTAAATAAAGCTGCTGCAGTGTTTCTCACCTTTGGCATCGGAAGACAGGGAAGTGGGTGCAGCACTTGGATCCACACTGCTGCAGAGTGCATGGAGCCCTTTTCCTGACCAGCTGGGGAAAGGACTCTGAGACGTCTGCTCTTGCCTTTGCCTCATTGTCCTGTTGCCAGGGCCAGCTCCAGGCACCAGCGCCCTAAGCAGGTGCTTGGGGCGGCCAACGGAAAGGGGCGGCACGTCCAGCTCTTTGGTGGCAATTCAGCGGCGGGTCCCCCAGTCCCTCTCGGAGGGAACGACCTGCTGCTGAATTGCCGCCAAAGAATGAAGTGGCATGGTAGAACTGCTGCCGAAGTGCCGCCGATCGTGGCTTTTTTTTTTCCCACCGCTTGGGGCAGCAAAAACGCTGGAGCCGGCCCTGCCTGTTGCTCTGTTAGTCGTTCAGGTTTGATGGTGACTGTCTGTCTATGTCTTCCAGGAAAGCCCGTTGTCACCAAGCACGGCCAGACTATGACATCTCAGCCTTCGACCGAGGTGAGATCCAAAGCCAGGAAGGGAAGGGGAGCTCTGCTGAGAGAGAGTCCTGGCAGCGAGTCCAGGGGGAGGTCTGGGGTGGGTCAGACATTCTTAATGAGAGAGACTGGAGGGCCCTGGCTCTGGATGAGCATCCTTGGCTGTCAGCAATGACTTTCTACATTAGTTTCTCTCTTCCCTTAATGGCTCTGGTTTTCCACATACGATTGCTAGCTGGTTCGCCCAGTGCTCTGGCTTCCCAGCCAGAGCATCCTGGCTCTCAAGGGGGACCCAGGAATCTTGGTGACAGGGTGTTTATTTCTCTCTGTTTCTCTTTGCCATAGAGGAGAAGGTCTGGTTGAAGCCCTATGTGGATCTACAGCCCTATGAGGACCCGAGCAGGGGGGTCTTGGAGTTCACCAAGGAACTAGATGTGGCCTATGTCACCATGGAGAATGTTATTGGGGAGGGTGAGTCTCATTGGGGCTATCTCCATGCCCTCATTCCTGGGTTCCCCCTCACACCTCCCCTTGTCTGCCGCCCCTATTCCTGTGTTCCCCAGTAACCTCCTGTCTCTGGCAATGCCGCAGGGGAGTTCGGGGAGGTCTATCGCGGCACCTTGCGCCTGCCAGGGAAGGAGCGCATTGTGGTTGCTATCAAGACCCTGAAGTCAACGTATTCGGACTCTCAGTGGTGGAATTTTCTGCGTGAGGCAACAATCATGGGCCAGTTCAATCACCACAACATCGTGCACCTGGAGGGGGTCGTCACCAAGCGTAAGAGCCCTTGTGGGATGGGCAGTGATGGGCACTGCTGTGCGAGTCCAAGGTGTGGGTAGAATGGCCATATTCCTGTGAGAGCCAGAGGAGGAGAGGATGCTGCCCACTAGCCTGTGCAGGGAGGAGAGGAAGACTGCCATCATGTTAGCCTGTGGCAGGGAGAGATGTAGCTTTGTAGGAGTCTGGGGACACCATCATGGGAGCCCCTAGTAAGGATGGTGGGGGAGTGAGGAGAAGGGATGTGTCTCCTGTGGGCATGAGGAGAGGAAAGGTATGAATTCATCTCTGGAGGTGTGAGGGGGGAAGGCAGGGAGCTGGCTGGGGGTGGGCTCCAAGTTGGGAGTGTGGGGTGGAGGGCACTGGAGGGTGAACAGGAGGTGAGGAGTCATGCTGCTTTGTGGGTAAGGGAGCCGGGTGGCTCGCGGTGGGTCCTGTAGCAGAGAGGGATGCAGTGTGGGTAATGCTCTCTTTTCCTCTTGCCCCAGGGAAGCCGATGATGATCATCACTGAGTATATGGAGAATGGTGCCCTGGACATGTTCCTCCGGGTGAGGGACCAGAGTTTGTAATTTTTTAGTATCAGAGGGGTAGCCGTGTTAGTCTGGATCTGTAAAAGCAGCGAAGAGTCCTGTGGCACCTTATAGACTAACAGACGTATATGCATCCGAAGAAGTGGGTATTCACCCACGAAAGCTCATGCTCCTATACGGCTGTTAGTCTATAAGGTGCCACAGGACTCTTTGCTGTAATGTGTTTGTATGCTGTGGGCACTTGCCAGCCATTGCAGGTGCTGAGGGGCAGGGATACTAGGCCGTCTTGGCCACTTCCACTCACAGAGAGCTCTGTTCGCTGGGAATTGCACCCACAGCTGCAGCAGCTGAGGCTGGATCCCATTCAGCCTGTTTATTGTCCAGGGTCTTTCACTGCTGGGGAACGAACTGCAGATCCCTGGTTATGATTCCAGAGGGCTCTCCTTCCTCCCTTCTGATCCTCTCACCTGTGATGTTCGCTAGTCCCCTTGCGAGCTGGTAAGCCTGCTAGCCAAGAATCTGCAGACTCCAGTGACCTGATGGAACCTGTTTCTTTCCCCCTCACCCTGTAGGAGAACGAGGAGAAGTTCAGCTCTGTACAGCTGGTGGTTATGCTGCAGGGCATTGCCTCAGGCATGACCTACCTCTCAGACCGCAACTACGTGCACCGGGACCTGGCTGCCCGCAACATCCTGGTAACTCACAGCCTGCAGTGCAAGGTGTCTGACTTTGGCCTGTCCCGGATATTGGAAAACGATGTGGAGGGGACGTACGAAACTAAGGTGACATGGCAACAACCTGTGTGAAGACTGGGGCCCCTCAGGGTCTTATAACTTCTAAATGGAGTTATTGTACATTGTGGGTAGAGAGCCTTCTGGATTTCATGCTAAGGGAGGCCAGGCCAGGTGAAAATTTGGATGGGAAACCTCCAAGGAGGGGTGTGGGTGACTCAGAAGGTGGTGCTCTTCCCTCTGGAGTAAGTATGGAGCTCAGTGTGGTGCTGGCCAGCACTGTGCTGGAGGGGCTGTCTTTTAGGTGAGGCATAAAACCAAAGTCCTGACCATTTGCAGTCAGCTAAGAGCCTGTGTCACTTTATATAAACTTTGGGGATTAACCGTGGTGTCCTGACTAAATTCCAACCTGAATGGTTCTATGATGCCACCCTAGCATTCCTCCTATAGATTCAGTTGGATAAAGGAGTCTCCTCCATTTTCCCCCCAAAACTATGTCACTCACTGTTAAAAAGTTGCCTCATTTAGCCCAGCGGTGGCTGCATGTCACTGGTGGATGAAGTAAGCACATTGTTATATGTGGTTTGTACTGCACTTTGGGATCCTCTGGGATGAACAGTGCTGAAATATGACCAGACGGTAACCGCTAGCTGTGCTCTGGTCCCTCCCTGCAGGGCGGGAAGATCCCCATCCGCTGGACAGCACCCGAGGCCATTGCCCATCGGATCTTCACTTCAGCCAGTGACGTCTGGAGTTACGGCATTGTCATGTGGGAGGTGCTGTCCTTTGGGGACAAGCCCTACGGAGACATGACCAATCAGGAGGTAACAGGGAGGGAACAGCTGTGGTGTTAGCATGGAGGTCATATGCTGAGCAAGAATCAGGGCCTAGGCTGGGAATGGAATGGATAAGGCACATAAGACCACCTACTTTGGGGAACCCATTGTCTGCAGTCCCTGCTGTGGCACCCCAGCCCCTCTAAGAGTAGCCACTGCCACTAGTGTATGCTAACCCCTGCCTTATAACAGGGGAATAAACTCTTTTTACCCTGACCTCATTCATGTTAGTGGGGCAAGGAAACAAAGACCCAGCCCTGTGGAGTGTCACACCTGTATTTCCCCCACCCCACGTGGAAGGCTGGTCCCAACAGGGTTGGTTAAGCAAGGGCTTCTTTAGCCATAATCCTATATAAAGATAAAGGTGGCTTACTCCGACCAAGGCCACCATGAGTACAGAGAAAAGCTCTTTCCCCCCTTCCCCTCTGAAAACCCCTCTCGGTCTCCTCCTACCTAGACTACCCTTTTGAAGTAGTCTGGATAATTATCTTATCTTATTGTCCCTATTCCCCACCCCCAGCTCAGCAAGGTTATCCCACTGGATTCTTCCTCAGAGACTGTTAACCCTTTCCCCACCAATCCTGGGACAGGACTATAGACCCCCATATCTCACATCTGCAAAGATGAACATGTGTGTATGGAGGTGGGGGCACAGTGACAAGTGTACCTATCAATGTGCTCCCTGGCACCTCCAAGCATCCTGTCCAGTAACTTTCCCACACCCCTGTTTATGAAGTGACCCCATCTGCTTTTCATTGCACAGGGCCCCATAAAACACTGACCATCGCATGGCCTTCCCTATGGAGGCATTCTGGCTCCTCTTTGATTATCTCTGTGGCGTCTCTGCCATGAGTAAAATCTGGTCACAAGTCTCTCTGCCCTTCTGTGTGTAGGTGATGAAGAGTATAGAGGATGGGTACCGACTCCCACCCCCTGTGGACTGCCCATCCATCCTCTATGAGCTCATGAAAGGCTGCTGGTCACATGATCGCATGCGACGGCCCCGCTTCCAGGAGATCCAGGGCCAGCTAGAACACTTCATCTCCAGCCCCCATTTACTCCGATCTGTTGCAGACTTTGACCCCAGGTAGGTGGTGCTGGGTTGGGAGGTTCCACAGAACTGGGAGAGAATGCAGTTAGTTCCTGGCTCCAGCATTGGTGCTTTCCCCAGAGGATGGGGCAATGACAAAATAGCCTGGAGGCTCCTCTCCCCTATGTGTGCAGGACATGGAAGTACGGTCTCTTTGGTGTCAGCACAGGACACTGTTGCTGAGTTAGGGCTCAGGGAGTGTAGGAGCAGACATACCTGTCTGGCCCCAGCAGAGGGTATTCTTGCTCTTTAGATAATTTCCAGTTTTATGGTGCTGGCATTCAGTTCAAGGTAGTTGCCTTGATGATGACTTTTTGTCCCCAGGGTGACGCTGCGGCTCCCCAGCTGCAGTGGGTCTGACGGGATCCCTTATCAGTCAATCCCAGAATGGCTGGAATCCATCCGCATGAAGCGGTATATCATCAACTTCCGCACTGCTGGCTTGGACACCATGGAATCCATCCTGGAACTCACTACTGAGTAAGCTGAAACCACTGCGGCCCTCCTGGGTGGTCCTGGCTCCCCTTCGGGCCAGGGGCGAGACCCACACTAAATTTATGCAGCCATCTGTGGTATCTGAGCACACCTCCAGAAATGGGTACACAGATTATCCAAGGGGATCATAGCATCCCCTTCCTGCTCCCTAGAGTCACAAAGAGGGGGAGCTTTCCCCTTTCCCGGAAGGTGATAAAACCGACTCATCCTAATCCCCTGGAGCTTGTTCCATAGCTGTAGCCCTCCCCTTCCTCATAGACTCTGCCAGCTGATGGTCTTCTCTGCTCTGCCCTCCTGGAGTCTGAAATATAAGGGTTATGCTGTGTCCTCCCAGACGTGCCATCAGCCACAGGCAGCTGCTCTTCTTGAGCACTGAGAGGCAGTCTCCTGAGCGAGCCAGCTCCCAGCCCATGTAGGGCTTTGGAAAGGAGGACCAGGGGCTTGCATCAGACTCTGAACTGGCTAAGCAGGGAAGGCAGAATGTGAGGCTCTGTAGGGACATGTTCTCCATGGTCTCTCTCAGTTAGCTGGCCAGCCACTCTGTGCTCTACCAGCTTTAGCTTCTCAGTGGCAGTCAGTCTGCTCCAGGTGCAGCATGTCTGGCCTGGAGATGCTAAAGCTCTGCCTGGATCTCTGTTGCCAGGAAAGTGGGTGTCTCCTGCTCAGAGCCAAAGGGGAAAGTACATCCAGGAGCAGAACTGAATCTAGCAGGACTCCCCCTACCTTTGAGGACAGATTCCTCTGCAGGCTTTGCCAACTGACAAAGTCTTCTCTGCTCTGTCAATGTGGAGCCTGAACCAGGTGCTGCTCATCCATGCCATCTGGACAGCAGGGAGCCCATGCGGTTGATGCTCAATAGGAAGGAGTCAGAGCAGGCTGCATGGGTGGCCAGGGCCTGCTCTACCATTTTCGCCGCCCCAAGCAAAAAAAAAAAAAAAAAGCCGCTTGGACTTCCGCCCGAACTGCCGAAGCAAAAAAAAAAAAAAGCCACCCAGACTGTGCTGCCCTTTAGCATGTGCCGCCCCAGGCACATGCTTCCTCCACTGGTGCCTGGAGCCGGCCCTGTGGGTGGCACAGCCCTCGTGCTTGCAAGGAGATATCAGGAAATGGGAGGGGTTGGGACCAGTGTGCATAGCACCAGGGGAGTACGGTAAGTACATAATTTAAGGAAGCATCTGCCCAGAGGAAGGGCAGGAGCCACAGGAGTGGGATGTATGAAGAGGCTGATTGATTTGGTGGGGGAGGAGGGGGACACAACTGTATCAGGTGGAATATTTACAGCAATGACATTTAGGTCCAGTGCCATGGGTGTCCATCGTCCTCCCTCCACATCCTCATGCCAAGAAGACAGCAGCTGGCAGGAAGAGTAAGCTGCTGAGTCTGATGGCAGCAGTGACATGCAGCCCTGCAGTGGGCTCTCAACATCCATTGACTACAGGGGAAGGCACTGGGGGCCAGCAGCTCTAAGCTAGAGGGAGGGAGAAGTGCCTGGACCTAGGAACTGATCCTAGGGTTTGATTTCCACAGAATGAACGGTAGCTATGTGCCATTCCCTTCCCCTGTCAACAAGGAGCAAGAGCAGCGAGTCAGCTGATCTTTCTCTTCTCCCTCCCCCAATCTCTTTAAGGGACTTGAAAAAGATGGGGGTGTCGCTTCCAGGCCACCAGAAGAGGATTCTCTGTAGCATCCAGGGCTTCAAGGAGTGACCGGGCCTCAGGCCCTCAAGCTACCAACATTCCCAAGCCTACTGGGTATCACTTGGAGCCATTCCCAGGGCAGTTGTTTCCAAGAAGGGAGACTGAGGTGATCAAAGCAACTAACAGGACAAAAAGAACTCTCCTGTAAAATCTGCCTGCTCCATCCATGTGTGAGTCTGCACCGAGGTTGCAGGGTGCTGTACATACTCCAGAGCCAGGACACCCTTCTCAGCTCCAACACTTGACATTCTCTAACATATTCTGTGCAGTACTGAAATAGCCCCTGCAGCACAGACTGAGGCCTGAGTGATACAGAGGGGGAAATCTTTAGGGATGCACAGATACATGGAGTGATGGCCCTCTTAAGATCTGTTGAGAGACAAGAGCGGAAATACAGAGAAGAATCTCTGGGGAACCTACACAGGGGCTGGGACAGCAGAAAGCCCCATCCCTGCTTTCCCCGCTACCAACTTTGTAGCATATGTTCCCCATTGCTGCAACAGTGCATCTGCCTTCCCCATTTCATTGTTATGGTGGAAGCAGGTACAATCAGCTGCAGAGATCAGGGTAAGGATTCTTCTTAACTTTCTTTGCAGTGAGTATATCTGCCAATAATGCTAAATAATGGTATATGCCTTCCCCTACTATACACTGCCCCATCCTCCCTGTGAGGGAGGGGAGAGCCTGAAAAAGAAGGAAATGGGGTACCCTGCTCTTGCTCATGTGCTTCCCTGTTTCTTCCATAAGAGAGAACCAGGGTTAATGCTGAAGCAGGGCAATTCAGACCCCACCATGTGTGACCTGTACCTCCCCTTCTCCTGCCACCTGTTTTCTCCTGCAGCCTGTTCCAAATGTGGGGATAGGCTGCTTTTGCTGCAAAGGGGGGATTGTTCCTGTGTGGAAGAAATATGGAATTTTAAAGTCTCAGGGGGAAGGCACGGTGGCCTGTAACATTTTTGTAAATAAACTCGTGGCAGAGGTGGGGGCTCTGTAGCATTCCTTGACTAGTATGTGGGTACTATATGGAGCTTTCCTTCAGTAATGCCCAGATGCAGGGTGAGTTCTGTAAAGGCCAGCTATGTGGGGCATAGGCTATCTCTTGCCACACTCACACCTGAGCTGGCTTATACCTTCTCCTGTTCCCCAACAGGCACTCAGCCACAGGAGTCCCTCACACTAGTGGAGCTAGATTTACTGCTGTATCTATTAATACTGCACCACTTATGTTGGCCCTGGGAATCTCCCAGCTCCAGCCCAAACTGGCTGCCCCAGCACTGTAAGATCTGACAGACCACAGCCCTGCTGCAGTGGCACAGCTGTCAGCTATGCAAGCACTCAAGTGAAGCCAATGTAGGCACGCCTAGCTGCTGCTGTGGAAATGACACTCCTGTCAACTCTGCAGCCACACTGCATGAGAGACCCTGTTCAAGGGAGAGAGACACGAGAACAATCCTTCCCAGCAAAACTCCTACCCCCCACTGAAGCACAAGGTAGCATTTTAATTACAGTAGTGAAGAACAATGCAGGCTGCTGAACAGGAGCCCCAGGCTCGTGCCCTTTCCAGACACCATTACTCCTGGCTCTCTGTTTAAAAGACAGTCTTTCCCCCGCCCTCAGATTAGTTCTGCAGTTGATCACAAAAAAAGAAAAGTTATCTGAATTGCATATCACACCACATGCTGCTGATCTGCTCACATAAGGCCCCCACTCCTTATCAGTGCTGCAGGAAATCTGATTGCTCTTGGCAAGGACATAAGGAAGAGGGCTGTCCCTGGGTGCTAGTGGCACATGGGCCACGGAGAGAGAAACAAAAGTGCTGTATGCTACAGGAAGGGATGTTGAGAACTCAAGTTAGACTTTTGCCTTCCAAGACCATGCAGAATGAAGGGCAATAAGAGGGTGCAGTCCTCCATCTAGAACAGCCATTGTTAAAGCTTTGATCAGTTTTTAAGCGGCAGCGTTAAGTCTTGCTGGATTTCAACTGGGGCAGTTTGACCTTATTGACCTAACACTAAACATTTGTCTTAATAAACTGGAACATAGCAGGCTGATGAGATAACCTACTTGCTGTAGATTCAGAAATGTGATGCAGCCTGGTTTCTACTCAACACCAAAAGTGGCAGAGTAAACACAAGGCCAAATAGTTTATTTGCACAGCAATAGCCACATTTATTCACAATCCCCAAGTTCAGTAACAAATTCCCTACTATCATCCTATCTTATGCTATAATCCTAGTATATATTGGGGTACAATATCTACACGGTCACATACTATCTTTCCCTAGGACCCTTCCCTCATTCAGTGCACAAGAACAATAGTGCTCAGTCACTGAGGCAGCAATCCAATATTTCTTTTACTGAGCGCAGGAACAAATATTCATTTCCTCATGGGCTTCTTCAACAATGTCAGAGAGCTTCCCACACAACTGAATGTAACTTCCCAACATCTCCCAGAGATGGAGATAAGATAGCTGAGGACTAACACCGGCACAGAGACAAAGATAAAGTTGTGTATGACCACTATTTTAAGTCCCATTTGATGCACCGACCATCCTCAGCTCCCATTGTCTCCAACTTTACTTGAGAGCATTCTGCACATGTGAGAAGTCAGGTTATAGGTGTTTCATGGTGGGCCTCCAGAAAATGAGGAGGAGCATACAATTAGCAATCTTGCAAAAACTCTGGTTTAAGTGATTTGCCTAGAAGCAGCTTGAAGTTCATGTCAGATACAGAAAATCTGCCTAGTTTCCAATCCAGGGGCTTAAACACAAAGCCATCTTTCTTCATGCAATCTTCCAATGTGGTAGGCATCCCACAAGCAACCCTTCTTCAGCCACTATCTATCCTTTATAATGGATGAGGGAGGGAGAGAAAGAAGGTATGTAATGTGATCATGAGCTTGTGCAATTTCTCAGTTGCCTCCAGCTGTAAAAAGTGAAGAATATTTGTCTGCCCCTTGGGTAAGGACATGTAGCCTTATTTAGCCACAAGGGTTATGAAATATTAACACCAGGCAATAGAAAAGACTATACATGAGGCCCTGTTCCATTGACTTCAAGCCTAGTGCATCTTCCCCTAAACAAAGGGGTACTGAGAGCCTATGCACTTGGAACATTCTGCAAATTAAAGAACACCTGTAGAGTAAGTTGCACTGAGTTTGGGCAAATGGTGAGATGGTTAGAGGCATAGATAACTTGGCAAGTCACAGGTACAACAAAAGACAACTTCTCTCAACATGACAGGCCAGTTTTTGAATTCCTATTCTAAACTATGGAGATGTTACAGCTGATTTTGTTTTACACACACTGCCAAAGTTACCTACCCCTGATCCCTGAATTGTTTGTTCACTGACACACAAACAAACAAAAAAAACACATCTCAAAGCCCAAGCATGGGAAATTTCAGGCTGAAAGAAAGAGTTGGGCAGTTTTAGTAATTGCAAAACAAGGTTTATAATGGGAAGGGTTAGACAACCCAAAACTATAGGCAATGCTGTGCACTCCACCTACAACTTTTTGTTAAACTGAGGAAGATAGTCAAGAAATGAAACCCTTTCTTTTGAGAATTGCCCTCACCTAACAAAATGTTCATGGGGAAAAAAAATTCTCTACCCAGTTCTACCTAAGGTCACCAACAGGTTTCAAATAGATCAGTTCAGATTGGCTGAAAATAGTGGTGAGGTTTATTTTATTTTTTAAACACAGGAGAGCAAGCTTACCATAAACCATTTTCAAACTTATGGAGCAGAAAGATTTTTAAAAACCCTTAAATTAAATTCAAAGGCCAATCAGTTCTCAAAATGCCCCTGCATCAGTCTGGACACTCCCATTTCACACAGGTTTAGTTGGCTAGGAGTATGTTCCAGTGTGATTGGAACAGAAGGAATGAGCAGGCTGCAGTTCCACACCACCTTTCCAAAAAGGCACACCAGTCCAAGTTCTCTCAACACAAGATCATAGAATATCAGGGTTGGAAGGGACCTCAGGAGGTCATCTAGTCCAACCCCTTGCTAAATGGCCCCCTCAAGGATTGAGCTCACAACCCAGGCCAATGCTCAAACCACTGAGCTATCCCTCCCCCCCTTCCACTGCTCCAATTTGAGGGGCTACTCATCAGTTTCATGTTGAACAAGCTTGCTTCCATAGCAATCAAAGGCACTTCTAGGACTTGTATCCCTGTTGGCTACAATTGGCAATGAATTAGCACACCAAGAAGAACAAAATGCAACTCCATTATCTGTCACTGGAGTATTTATGTTTTACTCCGAAATGATAATAGCACATCCCCAGAATTCCAGGCAAGCTAGGCAGAAGCACAGCAGCATGAAAATACCCCCAGAATAAAAATAGGAGGCACAACCAGGCAGCAACTCTGGGTGGAACAACACTAACAGTCAGTAATAGTGGTCTCCAACCTTTTTACACTCAAGGTCACTTTTCAACCAAGGATCTACCCTTCCCCAAAGTTCCACCCTTCTCGCTCTCCCCCACCCTCACTTTCACCAGGCTGGCATAGGGATTCGGGGGGGAGGGCGAGCTCTAGGCTGAGCCTGGGGCAGTGGGTTGGGGTGCAGGGTGCTGGCTCTGTGAGGGGGGCATCAGGGCTGGGGCTTGGGGTGCAGCCTCCCGCTGGGCAGCACTTATCTCTGGCAGCTCCCAGTTGGTAGCAGGCGCAGTGAGGCTAAAGCAGGGTCCCTGCCTACTCTGGCCCCACACTGCTCCTGGAAGGGGCCCAACATACCCCTGTGGCCCCGTATGCTGCCCCTCTCTGGCAGGGAGAGCTGCAGAGTGCTTGCAGGCAGGAGCAGTACGCAGAGGGAGACCCCTGTCCTCCCCCCCCCCCGGGGGGGCCACTGGCCACTTTTGGGAGCAGCGTAGGGCCAAGGTAGGGAGTCTGCCTAAGCGGCAGCTACACTGCACCACTGGAGATCACGGTCAACTGGGAGATCCTCTAGGATCAACCAGTCAATTGTGATTGACCAGTTGATGACCACTACAGTGGTAGATGCAATATCCATTTTGTCTAGCTTGTACAGAGTGCTCACTGCCCCACACCAATCAGTGAGACTGGTTTTCTGGAAAAGATCCAGTTTGCCATGTGCAAAAATTGCATTTTTCAGGCCAGCAGCCCACATTTTCTATACTCCTAATCACTCTCCCATGCCATTTCAATGGGATGGAATATTATGCTTCACTTCTTGTCCTGTTGTGCAGAGTTTCACGTACGCAACAACTAGGGTGACTAGATGTCCTGATTTTACAGGGACAGTCCTGATATTTGGGGCTTTGTCTTATGTAGACACCTATTACCCCCCAGCCCCTGTCCCAATTTTTCACATTTGTGTGTGGTCACCTTAGCAACAACTACATTTAGGTGTTAGGTCGTTGGGCGAGTCTATATGCAAACACAAGCACTTCAGCATCTCTCTACTACAGGAAGTATGCCAAAGAAATCAACAAGGCATATTGCTGGTTTAAATGCACACAAGAAATCCAGAATTAGATTTCCTATTGCAAATTTTATTGACCCCCCTCCCTCACAGGTGTATTGCAGAAAGACTTTTGTTAACTGCACATACAACTGCCACATGGTGGACATATTATACCTGGACTTCAGCGAGGCTTTTGACAGTCCCACATGACATTCTGATAACTACGCTGGAGAAATGAAGGTTTGGTGGAACTACCATTAAGCGGATACAAAAATGGTTAAACAACTGCAAAGAGTAACTATTAATGGAATGATGTCAGATTGGATGGAGGTCTCAACTGGGGTTCCACAGGGATCTGTTCTAGGTCCAATATTACCTCCAGTTCATTAATAAAGATGTTAAGCATAGATAGCACACTGATCAAGTTTGTAGATGACACAAAGCTGCGAGGGGCAGAGGTTTGCCAATACTTTGGAGCTACAATTCAGAGAGATCTTGATCAATTGGAGGATTGGGCTATAGACAACAAAATGAAATTCAACAAAAACAAAAGTAAGGTGCTAGACTTAGGGGAAGAAAAACCAAAAGGCACAAATACAGATTGGGGGAAACTGTCTTGGCAGCAGCACTGCTGAGAAGGATCTGGGAGTTGTGGTGGATCACAACCTCAACATGAGCCAGCTGTTTATTAAAAAAAACCACACACACCAAATGCAATTTTAGGTTGCATTAACAGAGGCATAGCATGCAAGTCACAGGAGAGGATAGTACCACTCTCATTGCCACTTGTTAGGCCTCAGCTGGAGTACTGTGTCCAATTTTGGTCACCAATGCATAGAAATGATGCAGAGAACCTGAAAAGAATCCAGAGGCAAGTGACAAAGATGATCAAAGGGATGGAATGCAAACCATATAAGCAAAGGCTGAAGGAACTGGGCATGTGTAGTTTGGAAAAGAGGAGATGAAGTTGGGGGAGAGGGGACTTGAGAGCTGTCTTCAAATAACTTGAAAGACTGCCATTAAAAAAGATGGAGAAAAGTTGTTCTCTTCTGCCACAGTCAGGACAAGAGGCAATGGGATCAAACTACAGCATAGCAGATTTAAATTAAATCTCAGGAAAAATCTTCCTAACTGTTAAAAGAGTAGGATAATGGAACAGACTGCCTAGGGAGGTTGTGGAAGCTTCTTCACTGGAGGCTTTCAAAAGGAGTCTGGATAGTCATCTGTCTGACACAATAAATCCTGCATCTTGGCAGGGGACTAGATTAGATGACCCTTGCGGTCCCTTCTAACCCTATAGTTCTATGGCAAATTTTATGATCATGGGATGTATATGTGACAAGCAATAGCCACATACATATAGACTGCAAGAGAGTCTTTGACCTTTAAGGACTCAACCACTAGAACTAAGGCCCTGTCTATATGACAATTGCTTTGCCAGTATACCTATCTCAGCAAGACACTAGAGATGCTGTAAACCTGAAAGTTAAATTTAAGTTGACTAATTTCAAAACATTCAGGCAGTGATTGTTTTCTGGTGCCCAGCTTAGATGTGGAAGGATCTTTTAGGTCAATTCAAGAGCAACTGGGAATCTACCTCTCCTGTCCCTTCCACACACACAGACCCCCAGCATATTCACCAGCTACCCCTTTGCTGCACCTGTTACAAGTAAAATACCCTTGTACAGAACCTAGGGAATAGGCTGAACATGAGCTTCCCTAGACCAATATTTGAGTGATATACTAGTGGATCACACAGGAAGGGCAACCAACCATCAACAAAACAGGAAAAATTGCTAGACACTTATCAAATACAAAACTGTAAACAAAGAAAGGAGAATATTTCTCTAATCTCTTTCACTTCTATTCTAGGGATCTTGGGGGTTACTTAGAATAGAAATGAAGCATTCAGAGGGAAACATGAGTTTCAAGTTGGCAGTGTTGCTTTCAACTCTCTCACCCTTGTTTCCTACCACCAGGAACAATGAGTTTATTACAAGCAATAGGTTACATTCTATATACATAGGATAGGTTAAGATGATGCTGAGCTTTCAATTGCACTAAAGTTGGAAACGCATGTCCTATTGTGCATATGATCTCACAACTCAGAGACAGCAAGCAATAGGACTAACATTATGGGATTATAACAGGAGATGCTCATAAGATGTATATGTAATGCAAACACATCCCACAGTGCTCAGTGCACAAACCAGAAGCCTTCAGCACCAAAAATCAAGAGCACCTACTATGGCTCTAGAAGTATTAACTCAGCTGTAAATAAGTATCAGGCAGAAAAGATTACACATATGTGCAAGACCAGGCAAAATAAGAGGTACTGGGTTTTCTGACAGTGACAGTCAGTCAAATAGAGAGCATTTATACACTTAACTCACCGAGGCGTCGCTAGCAGTAGATGTTTGTGAAGTGATGGAATGAATGTAAGAATTTATGTGTAAAGCAACAAGTATTATTGCCACCTGATTCTTATTCAGGCTACAAAGGCCTATGAATTAGATACATAACCTCTTGCTTGCTAGAAGCATCAAGCATTCACATGACCACAAAGCTGCTAGTGGGATGCCTCAGCGGTCAGTTGCTTCTCAGTTTGCAAGTGATCTTTGGAGAGAGGCAACTGTTGTCTGTCTCTATTAATGCAAATAGAAAATTGCATTAATAGTTTGACTTTCAAGCCTCAAAAATTTGATCATACTCACTGCCTGGGGATTGGTCCTGCTTTGAGCAGGGGGTGGGACTAGATGACCTCCTGACCTCCCTGCCAACCCTGATATTCTGAGATTCTCACGGTATGCATTTAGAATCATAAAAATAAGGCAACCTACATACTGTACTGGCTAATCACAAAACATGTTACAAGTGAGGGAGACAATGTGGTTCTACTCAGAAAAATGACTGAGAAACTGGCCCCTCCTCATTCTCTACTTACACCATGTGTAGCAGAGTCCCAGCTACATACTATAGCATCTAAAGATTTTCCTGCTTTTTCACTCCTGTGAGTGCTGCAGAGACACTAGACAGAGCTAACAGGTTAGGTGCCTATCTCTGCTCAGGATTCACAGCCACAAACCCCTCTTCTGGGGTTAGGCAAGTGGGGTTTTTTGTTTTGTTTTTTAAACACAAACAGTGAGATGATGGTGCTGTTCCTCCCCCTTTATAATTTCTGCCCCAGGGGTTAGAGCACTCACCCAGGCTGTGGGAGACCCAGGCTCAATTGCCCCCTCTGCCTGATGTGAAGAAACTGGAACTTGTGTTCCACCCCACCCCCATTTCCATGCAGATGCCCTAGGTCTATGGGGTATCCTGGGGCATGCTTCTCATTCTCTTGTTTGAGCTGTTCTACTATGTAAGTACTTAAGGCCAGAGAAAGGAGGACTCCATAGACCAGTGGTTAGGGTATTCTTTTGCAGCTGGGGGAGGGGGAAGAAGAGGAGACCCAAATTTAATTCCCTTCTCCACATCAGGCAGAGAGGGAACTGAACCCTGTCTCCCACATCCCAGTTGAGAGTTCTAACCAGTGGGCTAAGGATTAGAGGGGGCAGCACCACTACTCTTCCCTCCCACCATTTTATGTGGAGTTTGGCATGCTTGGAGAAAACTCTGATTGGAACAGGCCCCACAGGCAAGATAAAGTAGGTGTTTCCCCACCTGAGGATACCACTGGTGCTTAAGTGTGAGATAAGCACCTGGGCACCTCAACTGAAGAGGCTGTGCACATGCTCACTGGCAGAAACTTGGCACCTAAGGGATTTAGTAGAGGAAGTTTAGGTGCCTAGAAGATTAGGCAGTAGTTGAATGGAGATTTGAAGATTTGTGTCACTTAAGCTAGATCCATAAAAAGATTTAGGTGTCAAAAAAAAATCAGAAGAGACAACAGGAGCATTGTGAAAGAGCCCAGAGACGCTATGGTACTTCCAAAGCAGGACGTGCATTCAGGGTTGGGCACCACTCAGTTCTGGAGAAGGTCCAGAAAAACAAACAATTAACCTAATCAAAAGTATGGAGGGCTTTAGGTTCAGCTATTAGGTATTAAGGCTCCTAGAGATGCTTCAACAGAAGTTAGGTATCTAAGCAGGTGTCTTATCTGCATCAATATATGTCTAAATACCTTTGAGCTAAGGGCCAGATTTTCATAGAGTGTTTGAGCTCTTCAGCTTACACAGTTTGAAGAGGAAGCTAATAATATAGGGCGGGGAGACCCAGACCTTCTCATTGCCAATGCAAAGTCAGAATCCATAGCCCCAGGGTTCAGGTGCAGAATGGGGAAGTGACCGACAGTTGCTGGAACAGCAATGCTATCTCATAGCTGTATGGTGGTGGAACAGGGTGATTCTCATGCACAAGGTTGGATTAACAGACCAAGGAGGAGATTTCAATAAAAAAAATTTATTTAGATGCACATAGTGGCTGGAAAGTACAATATCCAAAATGCTGGTTCAGTCAGAGAGTGATTCCAGCCCAGGAAGAGGGGATCATCCTAGTGACAGGCAGAGCTAATTAGGACATTGCAATTATCACTGCAGCCTTCCCAGTAACAGTGAGCAATGCCTATTGGTACCTGGGGAGACATTCCTCCAACCTTGTGCTGGCAGTGAATCCTCATACCACACCCTGGGGCCATTCCCTACTGGGTGCTGGCAGCCTCCACAATGAGCTCTCGGAGTCCTTTGTGTAAACACAAATCCTTTGGATAGTTTGCTATGCCAAGCGACTGGGCCAAGCACCAAGGAAGACACTGAGTGAAAGGAAATGGGGAGTACAGACCTTCTGGGAGGGGAGGAAGAGGGTCCCAAACCCAGTGAGAGGCCCCTCCCCAGACTGACAGGTTTATCTGTCAGGGAAAAATGTTAGACAGGATCAGTCAGCTGGTGAGCTCTGACAGAGGCAAGAAAGCTATAACCTAGATTAACTCTTTCCAGCCCAGGGAGCAAGGCCGCCCACCAAGCTCTGTCTCCACTCTTCTCAGAAATATGCCTATGCTCCTAGATATGGGTGAGGGAGACAGCAGAGAAAGGAGCACTGAAAAGACGGGCACTTCATCTCACAATGTCAAATACGTGTACTGCTCCATGGAGCAAAGATACCTTTAGCCTCAGACACAGCCACTAGGTAGTAATGTCTAGCTCTACCAAGTGGAGCTGAAGGAGTGAGAGAGCACAGAGTTGGAGAGGCCAACCTATTTCCTCCAGGACTATTGAAATGTCCATTCTAGAGCAATTTAGGGGAAAAACAGAGGGATCTCCTACACTCCCCAGTCTGGAACGCACTGGGACCAGGAAAAGCAGGCATTGCAGAGGGGGATCCTGGCATGGAGGAGGGGATATGGGGTGGTGATCCCTGTGTAAAGGAAGGATCATTGCCAGGGTATCTAAGTAGGAATGTGCTCTGTGGGGCAAAGGGATTGGACCATTGAGAGCAGGGGAATGCAGGCCATTGGCATGGGGGAGGAGAGGTATCAGGGGCATACCCCACTCCAAGCCCCTCAGCACGCAGCTTTGGCACGAGTGGTGTGACACTTCATACACAGTACGTGACCATCCAGGGGGAAGCAGCCATTCTCATCTGCCTCAATAGACAAAGGCCTCTCACAGTCCTGGGGGGGAAAAAAGATGACAGGAAGTTCAGTGACAACTAACACTAATGTGAACGAGACACAGGGTGGGGGAAGACAGATGCACATGGAGGGCCCCGTGGGAGGGCTGACAGGCTTGAGAACAGGACAATGCCATAGAGAGACATGGAGGGAGATTTGGAGGAGAGGCTGGTTACCTCACACTTGTAACACTTCATGTGGAAGTTCTTCTCCAAGGCCACCACACGTACCGTCTCATCCTTTCCAGGCTCTGGCATGATGGGCTCAGCACAGACTGAGCAGCGGGGGGCATACTTCCTGCAGCACACACAGGAGAGGAGACACTGACAACAGCAGCCTTCCCAATGGGAATCCAGTTAAACAGTGCAGGAGAGCTGAGAGGCAGCCAAGCCTGGAAGAGGGCCTCCCTGCAGCAAGGATGAGTGGGGGGGGGGGACTCCCCTCTCTTGGGAGACTACCTGCCTGTGGGGCTGGCTCCTCCTCTGGCCAGATGCCTCCTGCCTACCTGTGATAGTCATCCACACAGTGGGGTTGATTGGCCTGGTCCACAATGAAAGATGCCCCCTCGAGGGGGGTCTGACACACCACACAGGTGAAGCACTGGGGATGGTACGAGTTGCCTGTGGCCTTCAGCATCCGGTCTGTGATGGTCTGTTTGCAGACACTGCACTTCTCCAGGGTACCCTAGGGAGAAGACAGGGCAAGTGAGCCAGAGATAAGAGCAGCCCAACCCAACAGTAATCCCTGGACAGGAGGGTCAACCTTCCTTCAGGCAATTGAGGGAGGGAAGACTGGGGCAGGCCAGCCACACAGAGTGCTGTGCCCACTCACAGCATAGCAGCACCCCTATGCCCATTCCCCTTCCAGCACAGCAATGCCCCACACCTTGGGCCCCCTCCATCACTCACGGCATAACAGTCCTCACAGAAGGGCTTCTCATCCACATTGTAGAACTGCTGCCCCTGCAGCTGCTTCTCACACTTGAAGCAGGTGAAGCACTCCACGTGGAAGAGATGGTCAAGAGCACGCACAGCTGGCTGAGTTCGGGACAGGGGCCTCCGGCAGAGGCCGCACAGCTCTGCCATAGGAGGGAGAAGAAGGTTAGAGAAGGGGGATAGCCACCACAACCCAGATTAATACTCAGCTTCTCCACAGGGGGACCTCACTTGCCAGCACCCACCAGAAGTGGAGGCTTCTGCATGGGGTGGGTTCTCCATATCCTTCATGAGCTTCTGGGTCAGCATTTCCAGCTCCTCCACCTCTTTCATGGTCAGTGAGGAGTTTCCCCTGGGGGGCTCTGAACCAGTTCCCACAAGAGCCCTGTGCTGCAGAAAGAGGGGAAGACATTCAGCGCCAGAAAGCAGTTACTGGGGGATGGGAGCCCCCTCTCCCCCCATGTTTGTGCCCCTTTCCCCACTGGCACAGTATCTCTCAGGAGCACCCTGCAATGCCTGCCCCCTTCCCTGGTATCTCTGGGGAATACCCTTCTCCACCTACTGCCTGCCCCCTCCACTGTATCTTATTTGAGGGAAGTCTCTTCCTCAGCTGCTCCCTCTCAGATGAGTACTAACTTTCCTCACACATTGGAGGGAACCCTGTTTTCCCTTACACATTCCCTGTCACAAGCCATCTGGAGCATGGCTCTGCTCCTTACCATGTCCCGTGGGGTGGCAGGCTGTCCTGTGGGATGTGGCTTCTCCTGCACCTGAGGTCTCTCCTGCTGCTGGGCATAGGTGAAACTGGGAGGCTGGGGCCTTGGGGCCAAGCCCATAGCTGAAGGGGTTGTGAATTGGGTCTGAGTAGGGGGAGGGGCAGTAAATCTCATGGAGTTTGTGGGGACCCCAGAAGCACTAGCAGCTGGTTTGGATCCAAATTTGGGGGAGCTGGCAACAGGGGGTGGGGTAAATTTAGGGGCAGGCTGGGCTGAGGGAAGAAGGGGTGCAGATGGGGCTAGTGCTCTGGACTGTGTTGCTGGGGAGTCTCTACGCTGCATTGGGGCTGCCCAAGGTGCTGGTGCAGGGACCACATCCACTTGAGAAGGTTTTGGCATGAATCCTCCACTGGGTTTTGGGGTGAACTTGGGGGGGAAAGAAGCAGGAGTTGGGGGATCTTTAGGTGCAGCCATGATTTCTACATGGCCTTTAGGGGCAGAAGGGGTTTCCAGGGGAGCTGTGAATCCTGGAGACACCTGCAAGGAGAAGAGATGGGGAGAACAGACAGCCAATCAGTATTATGCAAGTGATTATCTACCATGCTTTGCAGGGTGTGTTGAGGCACTTCAGCATAAGGTCCTTGAAGAGTCTGCATTGCTGCTTGAGGCAATCCCCAACCTCAGACACACTGAGCTCATCCACTCCCACAGTCTGAGGTTGAGGCTAGAGCTGCCCTTCTTTCTCCTCCCTGACTCCACACCCCACCTCATCTATCTGGCTACCCCTTCAATCCACTAAACATCCCTGACTATGCTGCAACAGATTTTTTCCCCCTTCCAGCTATGCTCCCTCCCCCCTCCCCCCATGGTTTATCTATCCATTTCCTACTTCAGTAACGGCCCCTACCACAAAATCTCCATTCAGCCATCCCCCTGACCCCACCTTACCCCTAGTGAAACCAGCCTACCACCCCTCCCCTTCAACATGACCCATCCAGAGAATACAATGCAACCTGGAGGGCAGCTCACCCGGGATTTGAAGGGATCATTCTTCTCCATGTCATCCAGCATTGAGGACAGCGAGTCAATCTCCATATCAATGCTATTCATCTTCCCACGCACCTGTGTCACCAACCAATGGGGGAGGAAAGAGAAATAGGGCATGTTACGTGACTCACCCCCATCAGGAACAGCTGCAAACCTGGGGGCATCCTCTATCCCACTGTGAGTTTCCCAACCCCAGTCTTCTGCTGGGACAGAATGCTGTTGGCCTGGGATCACAGCATAATCCTACAACTGATTTTGGGCGAGAGGCAAGCTGGATGGGACGGTGGGGGGTTAGGTGCATGCTGTGCGAGCACTGTGGGCAGTACGGAATGCAGGCCCAGACAGATGGTACCACAGTAGTGACTTCCCCAGGAACAAAGCACTCTGAAAACACCAAGGAGGTGCCTGAAGTGAGAGAGCTTTTCTGCTCCCAGCATCTTCCCAGTGCTGAGGTGTGTGTGCAGAGATGTTGACTCAAGGCCATACAGCCCTGCCAAGTGCCTGCACATGTTCAGAACACTGGGAACTAGAGTGGCCCACCTAAGAAATGAACCCCAGACCAGCTACAGCTATACTTACCTGTGGGGCAGGCACCCCAGTCACAAGCCCCTCGTCAGCCATGGGGGGAGGGGGAGAAGGAAAAACCTCTTCTGGGGCCGGGGGGAAGGGCTCTTCGAATGGTGGTGGGGGTGGGGGGAAAGCACAGGTTGGGGAGATGACTGTCTCCTCTCCTGGAGGGGGTGGAGGTGGCAGTGGCAGCTCTGCAGGGAAGAAGAAGGGGTTAAGAGAAAAAAAGAGGGGGGGATAGGTTTTGACCATGCTTCTCCAGCAACACTCAGACAGAAGATCGAGGGCTTTCCAGAGGAGGGACATAAGAACGGTCAAACTATGGGGTCTCTAATTCCCATCCCACAACTCACAAGCTTGGCATCACAGAGACCATTCCCAACACACTTGCCATTGCATAAAAGACAAACACAGTAATTGTGCACCTTTGAGAGTTACCAAAGCATTTGATGCATTTTAGTCTCAGACTTTAAGGTCCGAAGGGACTGTTGTGATCATCCATCCTGATCTCCTGCACACTGCAGGCCACAGAACCTCACCCACCCACTGCTGTAATAGACCCATAACCTCTGGTTGAATTACTGAAGTCCTCAAAATGCAGTTTAAAGACTTCAAGTTACAGACAATTCATTGGTGAGGCCTCATCTGGAATACTGTGTCCAGTTTTGGTCCCCACACTACAAGAAGGATGTGGAAAAATTGGAAAGAGTCCAGCGGAGGGCAACAAAAATGATTAGGGGTCTGGAGCACATGACTTATGAGGAGAGGCTGAGAGAACTGGGATTGTTTAGTCTCCAGAAGAGAAGAATGAGGGGGGATTTGATAGCAGCCTTCAACTACCTGAAGGGGGGTTCCAAAGAGGATGGAGCTCGGCTGTTCTCAGTGGTGGCAGATGACAGAACAAGGAGCAATGGTCTCAAGTTGCAGTGGGGGAGGTCCAGGTTGGATATCAGGAAAAACTATTTCACTAGGAGGGTGGTGAAACACTGGAATGCGTTACCTAGGGAGGTGGTGGAGTCTCCTTCCTTGGAGGTTTTTAAGGCCCGGCTTGACAAAGCCCTGGCTGGGATGATTTAGCTGGGAATTGGTCCTGCTTTGAGCAGGGGGTTGGACTAGATGACCTCTTGAGGTCCCTTCCAACTCTGATATTCTATGATTCTATGATTCTATGATCAAGTTAAGCAGACAGCACCATATAACTTGCCAGCAAGTACACATGGACAACATGTTTGGGAACTGGTGCATTAGACCAGTGGTTCTCAATCCTAGGTACATGTACCCCTGGGGGTATGCAGAAGTCTTCCAGGGGAGTACATCAACTCATCTAGGTATTTGCCTAGTTTTACAACAGGCTACATAAAAAGCAATAGCGAAGTCTGTATGAAATTTTCGTTAGTATATAGAGCAGTATAAACAACTCCTAGTACAATGTACTTACATTTCAGTGTAATATTTATTTGTTGATTTTATAATTATATGGTAAAAATTAGAAAGCAAGCAATTTCAGTACTAGTGTGCTATGACTTTTGTATTTGTCATTTCATTAAGCAAGTAGTTTAAGTGAGGTGAAACTTGGGGGTACACAAGACAAATCAGACTCCTGAAAGGGGTACAGTAATCTGGAAAGGTTGAGAGCAGCTGCATTAGACTATCTGGCCCATCACACAAAGCAGACACTAGGGTGCTGTTGGAAGCCACTATTCTTTTTCTGGTAGCTGAAAGAAGCATTGGCTCTGGGGTTAAAGTTTCCCGTGCCCAGTCTCCACAAGGACTTGAGAAACTTACCAGACACCTTCTTGACAGAGGTAGAGATGAGAGGAAGGAACCTACAAGTCCAGGGATCATGCTCTGGTAAAAAGCTCAATTCTCCTCCAGTTGAGGTTCTTATGAGGCAGATGTCCCTAGGCCCAGCTTAGGGGATCCTCTAGCCAGCAGAGATCTGATAAACCTATACCCTCTTCCTCCCCACCTTCTAGAAGCGAGGAGAAATCTCCTTGCATTCTCTCCTCCCCATAACCCAAAGCTACAAAGGCTTCTGGCTACTGCTAGGGAAGGGGAGGTATCCACTACTATATCCCTTACCCTAGATCCAGTGCCTCTATTGCTGCTTATAGTTACCCCTGACTAGCAGCATGAAGTTGACCTGATTATTGTCCATTCCACTGCTGGATACAGAACTCTGAGCAGGAGCAGCAGAAGTGAAACTGTCTAGCCTTGTTGGTTTTGACCTGCTGCTGCTTGGGAAAGTTAGACTCAACCATCAGAAATATGCTGGGTCACATTTGGGAGGTTCTCTTCAAAGCTACAAGGGATAAGATAAGCTTTCAGCTTTAAGAAAAAAAGTGTAAGATTTCCTTTTAGCCAATTCGGTGTTATTCAGACTTCCTCTCAAGCTGCTCTCATTCTCCAAATTTCTGCCTTCATTTTAAAAAATAGATTAGTAACTTATGGTTGCAAAGAAAACCATGAATATGTGAAACAAGCATAACCGTAGCAGCATGGTCTGCTTGAGTTTGCAGAGAGACTGAAACAAGAACTCAGGGATGTAGGCACTGCCCCATTCATCTAAGCACTTGTTAAAGTATCAATTGGTATTGAAGTTAACTGTCAATGCTGTTAGCTCTTTCACTGCTCAAAGTATGTAAAAAAATGAAAGGAAGTACTCTGAGTGACAAGCTCATTTTGGCACCACAAGTTGGGGAGATACCACTTGTTTTTTCCCCTCCCTGTTCAAGGAGCGGGACCCAATGCACACAGAAGCTCTCATGGAGGGAGCCAAGTACAGAAAGCCTAGCGGAACAATCATATTCTGAACATCTGCAGTCTATTGACAGAACCATCTCATTTTCTCCTCAAGTGGGCAGAGCTTATTTTTGTAGCTAGAGAATGAAAGAGTACATCACCTTCAATCCAAGCCTGCAATTTGACCCCCAATTCAGGGAAAGCTTCCTACTTGCCACCAGCAAATGGAATTTTCAAACCTTGGTTTCCGCATGCGCGTATACACATACACTCCTAACTGAATGGAAAGTTTGAGCAAAGTCCATTTAGCTGTTTCAACTCAGGAAGGAAAGATAATGCTGGAAGATTGAATGCAAAAAGAAAACAGTTGCTCAAACACAAAGCAGTTTGCAGAAGTGGAACCAAGATCTGCCAGGATGGTAGGTGCCGTATCAGCACAGATTATGAATTAGTCACCAAAATGGCTTCATACCATTATTCATAAAAGGATAATTGTTAGTTATTGCACCTGCACTAACTTGATCTTAATCCTCAATAGTAGATACGAGAGAATTCTTATAGCAATATTAACTTGCCATGTTGCATAGCAGTAGCATTTTTCTCTTCCTATTTAACATTATACTACTTGTATTTTTTGTGTAATACTGGTTATGTCTTTGTGTCTGTCTGTGCAGCGTGGTGGAGTTTCATAGACTTTTTAAGGCCAGAAGAGGCCATTAAATCATCTAGTCTGACCTCCTGTATAAAAACAGGCCATAGAAGTTGATAGTTAGCATTGCATTACATGATCTTATATTTATTTTCTACATTAACATGGCATTCTCTCTTTGCCTTTGTTATGGAGAGAGAGAGTCTCCACAATTAAGCTTCAAAATTCACAAAAATCAATCTGCATGAAGTTTCTCTTTAGCCTCTTGCAAAAGCCTTTTAGACTTTTGTTGCAAGTTTTTGAGTGAATCAGAGAGGGAATTTAGAGATAGGGAAGTTACAGGGAAGAAAAAAGTTTGCCACCATTTGGGAAAGTCTAGGGGTTTCTTTGGAATGAAATATTAACCACTGTTTGGGCTAGAAACTCCCAGCTGGCTTGATGTTTTGTCTGCTCTCAATGAGAAAGTTTGTTGTTTGCTGTTGGAGTTTTATGGTAAGGGCTTTTGCATCTCCCCATAGTCCAGGAGCTCCTTTTTAAGGTCTTGAGAATATTGGGTGTTTTATGATCACCCTGCCATTTTCAAGCAGCCATCTTGTTTGGACAGAAACAGACATCTAGTGGACAAAGCAGAAAGCTGGAAGCCAGCAATACACAAGATCTAGTCCCAGCCTTGTCCCAATAGGTGGCCCTAACAAGGCAGCTTTGGATTTGTACAACTCCTTTCCAAGGACTCAGTATGTGATTTACAAACAGCCAGACTCCATCATTAACAAAAAGTGAGTTTCACAGCCCATGCAGTGGATATTACCCATGTTTCCCAGCTGGGGGAAAAAAGGGTTTGAAGCAGTGCCTTGTCCAAGTGAGCCAGTAGCAGAAATGGGAGCTCAAAGTTCTCTGGACTCCCAGTTCAGAGATTAATTAATAAAGCTACGTTGCCTATTATGAAAGTCATTTCATGCTTGAGCATCAGTTTCCTCCTCAGTAAAATGGGAAGAACGAGTACTTCACAAAGCAGTACTAAGGATTCAAGTCTATCCAATCTTCATGTTTGTGCAGAATTTTGAACACACTGAAATATGACTTCACAACAGAGAAATGGATTTATATGAGTGAGCACCCCTCTTCACTGAAGTTAGAGTAGGGTTTTTAAAAGTTTTAACCAGTCTAATTAAGAGTCCCCTCCCCGCTCAAGTTTTGCTGTCTAGTGTCACAATTTTCACTAGTTCTCTAGTCACCAGAGTCTCCCAGGCTAGACAGGGACTGAATTTCCCAGGCAAGAAATGGGGGGGGGGGGGGGGGGAGAAGAGAAGGAAAAGGAGAGAAGGGAAAAAACCCACCACCACACAACCTTCCATTTTTTCCCCAGAGGGAGGGAATTTTAGGCCTCCTTTATCCACTATAAAGTAGCAAAGAAAGGGCACAAAGCCCACTTTTCACCACTCTTTGCAGGTCCACTTTAAAAGTGTAACCTTGAGTTTCCCAGCATGTAGCACCCTTAAAAAAATGTTTACAATGTTTTGTTCAAGTTCTTTCCTCCCTCCCCCCAGCTCAAGCCCAGGGCTGTAATTCTGCATCAGGAACATAACTCAATGAAGTAGCATTTGATATAGACAACAGCTCAACCACCATCTATCCAGTCTCCTCCATGCTTCTATGCAGCATAGCATCACCATGGGGCATTGGGGTCACTACTGACTCAGAAGGAAGAAAGCACATACCCCAATTTTCTTACCCTCCCATCAAGCAACTGCCCCATTCTACTCTTGCTTAGTATTCACAATTGGACAACACCACAGCTTCCTGGAGCTGGCACAGCCACTGACCTTGGTGAAGAGAAGCCACAGGATAGACTGCTACCAACCTAATGTTTCCCAGTGTAGTCAGTGTCTCTTATGCAATGACAGACCACACACTGTAAGCCATCATCTCCATAGACATTCTTAGCTGGCTGCAGCACACACAGCCCAGAACTTGAATATATCTGAAGAAATACTGAAGCCACAGAGGGCTGAATTCAGGAACAGGGACTGAGCATTTAAGTAGGGAAAATTAACAGAAGAAACTCAGAGGGCAAGAGAAAAAGTTCCCCATCTCAGTTCCTCATTCTGACCACCAAATAACTACTGGGGGCCTAATCCTGCTCTCATTTTACCAGTGGAGTACGGTCAGCAACAGCACTGAAGTCAAGGCAGATACACTGCCCCAAAAAAGAGGGGGAGGGGGGGCAAGAGAGGCAAGCAAGTTTTCCCAGCACTGCCCATCTCCTCTGTGACTTTGTGTCTTAACCAGGATTTAAAGATGGTATTAGAACATCAGCTAGGTTGTCTGCTAGACTAACTCAACCAGCTAGCAGACATTAAAGTTGGCATTGTCTTGTCTACACTAGCCTTTTAGAAGATGGTGGCTAACATCACACCACCTATCCTAGTCAAGACAAACCCAGTGACTGGGTGGTGATATACCGGGATGCCAAGAAGGAGAACGTGGATAGTAATGATACTCCTAGTGGCTTGCACTGGCCAGGTCCAGCATGGGGGCTGAATCACCAGGTGGCCTCAGAGGAGTGAAAAGGGGCCCCAACAGGGATCAAAAGCTAAAGTAAAAGCTACATTGGCACTAGAACCCTGTCCATAAGAAAAAAAAAAAAAACACTCAACACAAGAGAAAAACAAAACCCAGGGAGGCAAACCGCTATGTCTCACTTCCTGTTTATGGCACCTCCCATCTGCCCCTGCAACTACTCCACCCACTCAGGCAGGGCATGTACAGTGGTGAAATGGCAGGAAATGAGTGAGACCAAAGGGGAAGAGCTTTCACAATCTGAGACAAGCTACAGAGTGAGCTAAGGGATGAATCACAGAAATGGAAGACTGTGTGAGCTATCCCCACAGTGAGCCAAGCTGGGGGATTCTTCCCTGCAATGTAACAGCCCCCTACACGGATATTTATGGTATTCCTACAGACTCTAGAGAGACCAGTGAGAGACCAGAATTTCTCTTCCCCCTCCACCCTCCTTTCCTCTTTGGGAAGAAGATGCTATGAACACCTAGATCAAAGTGGTCAGAATTGCTTCCCCATGTTTTGTCCCCCCCATACACACACCTTTGTATCCCACTCTGGAGTCCTGCTACACGCCCAGTGTGAGCACCCATCTATTATTTGTAACAAGTTGCATCCCCTCCTTCTCCCTTATTCATTGTTTAGGCCAGACACAGACCATTTGCACTGAGAACGCAGGAATGCACATCAGCTCCCACAGATGGAGCGAGTAATAAGTTATGGATCTCACATACCTTCAGCAAGCAAAGGTGCTGCAGCTGGTGGGATCTCCCCCACTTTCCCTATCTGAGCACGTTGGGCACCAGCCCCAGAAGGCTGAGGCAGTGGCAGCTCTGAGGCATTCCCAGGCATGGCACCCCCAGCCCTGAAGGGGTTCACTTTGGGCTTAGGGGCAACCACTGGTGCAAACTTCTTCTGCGGGTTGTAGAAAGTTGGAGTGGAAATATTGATGCTGACTGTGGAAGTCATACGAGTTCCCGGGCTACCAGAGGATGCCATCTTGCTGCTGGCTGCTCAGCACCTGGGGGGCAGAAGGAGAGTGGAGACACAGACATGAGATTAGACATGACCCTGCAGAGGAAAACCAGGGCAAATGAATCTGGAGAAAGGCACAGCAGGAAACAGAATTGGAGGGTGGGTGCACCTGAGTGAGATCAGAGGGGCACGAGTAGAGCTTGGGGTGCCCCCAGGACTGGGAGACAGAAATATGTTTTGAAGCAAGAAATACTGTCTGACCTGGAGGCAAACCCTGAACAAGCGCCTCTCCTCTTCTCCTCACTGGGATGCAGGGAAAGAACAACTGGCCAAAGCACCAATAAACTCTCTCCACCTTCAGCCCTTTGCTGAATGGGGTTAAACGTGGGGGGATAGAGGGGCAGGAATGATAAACCAAGAGGACAAAGCTGGGATCAATGCAGAAGACAATTGCTAGAGAAGCCAGCCTTCTGCAGATGGCTCAGATCCCCACACCTCAGACTGGAGCCCCTGCACACCAAGAGGCAGCTTTAGCATCCCTTGCATCACACCACCCCCCATGCCCTCCTGAAGCCCCAAGCCTATGTTACCACTGCATCCCTGCCAATTCTGTCCAATCCTCTCCTCCTGCAGCCCCTCTCCTCACAATCCCACCCCCATCCTTTTACCTGTAGGCCCCCAGCCCCCTCTGGTCAGTGGGGAAGCTCCAACAGCTGCAGCACAAGCAGAACAAAAGGAAGCCTGGGCGATTCCATAATGTCACACATTCCCCAGCCAAGCCCTTTGTCTTGCTGTCATTTCTGTCTTGCTGTCCCTTCCTGTCATTGTAGCAATAGGCAAGAGCTCCTACTCAATTGCTGCAACGGCTGCCCGCCCTGCCCCCGCCCCTTCCTGCAGGAAGCAGCTCCTGGATTCAGCCAGCCTCATTGACATTCCTAGAGTCACTCCCTCCCAGCCCCTGCGGTATAGATGCTGCCCTAAAGCAAGCCGATCCATGGCCTGACCCCCTCAGGGTGCAGCCTAGTACAGCACAGCAAGCAGCACTTTCCTATTTGCCCCAGAATATGCTCACAGCTCCATCCTGCCGATGGTATCTTACTAGGGTCTAGCTGGAATGCAGCTTGCTGTACATTTCCACTCCCAGGATCAGAGCCCAGCCATGTCCTGAAAAGCGAGTTCTCTAAGTTGTATGTGGCAAACCTGAAACTCTCCCCATCTCCCTCCCCTTCCCCACCCCAAACCACCACACAAGTTGCCCTCAGGATGTTTCCAAACTCACAACAGCCAGGAGCTATTGGTGATCTCCTAATAAGAGCCACATTGCTAGGATTTCCCCCCCACGCTGGTGTCCAGGCCAGAGAGGCATTAAGTTTATCATGCTGACCACACACAATAATGCGCCCAATGGTGCATAGGCAAGTATGCCAGCATTTGGACTTAGTTTGTTTTGAACAACAAACTTCTACAGTGCCTGCCGCTGCACAGTCAGCATGGATGATGACGGGCTGCTGTAACAACCCCAGCGATGCAAACAGCCCTCCTGCAGCTATTCCACCATGCTGCTATCACTGAGGAGACCTACGTGGGCCACTTACCCATACAAGTTCTCCCAAGTTGTGGGAGTACTCAGATCTCAGATACACCTCTACCTCAATATAACGCTGTCCTCGGGAGCCAAAAAAAATCGTACCGTGTTATAGGTGAAACCGTGTCATATCAAACTTGCTTTGATCCGCCGGAGTGTGCAGCCCCGCTCCCCCCGGAGCACTGCTTTACTGCATTATATCAGAATGTGTTATATTGGGTCGCATTATATCTGGGTAGATGTGTATTTGCCTTAGTTATATTGGAACCAATCCTCACCAGCCCTCCCTCTCCTGGTTATACTTACATCCAGCTGAGAGTTGGTGAGAGAAGAAGAGTCATCAGCATTGACTAAGGGCTAGTCTACACTGGCAATGTTAAAGCATTTAAATGTTAAAGCAACGTTAAAACGCTATTACCTCCACAAGGGGCACAGCTCCCAGCGCTGGTGCACGATCTGTCTACACTGGCACTTTACAGCACTGATACTTGCTGCGCTTGGGGTGGGAGGGGTTGGTGTTTTTTCACACCCATGAGCGAGAAAGTTGCAGCGCTGTAAAGTGCCATTGTAGACAAGCCTTAAGTGACTGAAACCACAAGATCTCATTTCTCCCAAGGTCAGGCACTGGGTGATTCAAGCATCCATAAGAGTGCTGGGGAGTAGATTACCAAATTTTAAGCCCAGAAGGGGCCGTGCCACCATTATTGGGACCTTCTGCATAACAGACCATAGACTCTCACCCAGTGATTCTGCTTCTAACTAATTTCTGCTTCAGCTAAAGCATATCATTTTGAAAGATATCCAGTCTTCATTTAAAGACTCCAAGTGATGGCAAATTCACCAAGTACCTTGGTAAACTGTTCCAATGGTTAATTACCAGCCACTGGGTCTTCTTATGCCTTTACCTGCTAGTTTAAGTGCCCTTTGCCATTAAAAATCCTCTCCCCTCGTAGGTACTTGAAGATCACATCCTAGGGCAGGTCTTCACTACGGGGGGGGGGGGGGGGGGGGCTCGATTTAAGATATGCAAATTCAGCTACGCGAATAGCGTAGCTGAATTCGACGTATTGTAGCCGACTTACCCCGCTGTGAGGATGGCGGCAAAATCGACCTCCGTGGCTCCCCGTCAACGGCGCTTACTCCTACCTCCGCTGGTGGAGTAAGCGCGTCGATTTGGGGATCGATTGTCGCGTCCCGACGCGACGTGATAATTCGATCCCCGAGAGATCGATTTCTATGTGTAGACCTAGTCACCTCATGATCATACTCTATAATGGGGCTGGTCTTTATAGAGATGGATTGTGGGACCTCAGCTGCTTCATGCGGATACCTAGCAGCTGTTCCCATCTCCCTGACCCCAGAGCAGTCCTTTTCCCCATATACTCGGTCTAGGCCGAAGCCTCTCTCTCCTCACAGCAGCCTCCCTCCTACAGCTGCCCCTGTCTATCCCAAGTTCTGCTTAAAAAGGAGCAGGAAGGCATACCTTCAGTTTGTCCATCAGCCACCCTATAGCCTAGAGGGAAGGGAAAATGGAGCTGCCAGGGATTGAAACTTCCTCAACATGCCTTTAGACTGACCTACCTCTCCTCCCCCTAGGCATGCTATGGTTCCCCCTGTTCTACTGGTACCCATCAACCCTGACCTGCAATTATGAAATGTGCATTAATAGGGTCCTGTTATTCAAGCATACAAAAATTACTGAGGGAGTGTCACGTAGGCAAGCCTGAGCCTAAATTAGGGTTATCAAACCCCAAAGGAAGATATTTCCTGACAGCTACAATAATAATCAGAAGACTCCATGTAGCTGTAGAGGCTGATGACACCAAAGCCTCAAGCAAGGGCTATGTAGCTACCCTATGCATGACCCCTCTCTACTGATTAGGGGCAGAAATTGAGATTTAGATCCTTTCACTGGCCAGAGTTGCACTGGTTACATGAAAGCAATCCATTTTAAGGGTATCACAGACTCCTATATAAGTGCTGTAGATCCCTGACCTAAACCATACCTACTGGGTGACCCACCAAGGGGAAACCAACCAACTCTGTCTTACGCTCCTGCCTCCATGACCTGAACTTCATGGCCCAGTCACCAGTGCATCCCACCCTTGAGTAGGGAAGGAAACATGGAAGGAAAGACCCACCCTAACGTCCTCCAAAATGATTCCTTCCCTATGAAGCAGCCGTTCATGACCCTGTTTTTATGGGGTTGCCAGGGGTGGCTTAGACTTGCTGGGACCCATGGCCAAAGCCCAAGCCCCACTGCACAGAGCTGAAGCTGCAGCCTGAGGGCTTTAGCCCTGGGTGGCAGGGCTCAAGTTATAGGGCCTGGCTTTGGAGTTCAAGTAGGCTTAGGCTTCAGTTCCCCCCTCCTGGGGTCATGTAGTAATTTTTGTTGTCAGAAGGGAGTCGCAGTGCAATGAAGTTTGAGAAACCCTGCTATGGAGACTATCAGTTCAGACCAAGCAGGGAGTAATGGGGGGTGGGGAGGGAAGACAGAGAAATGTTTCAGAATCACCACAATACAGTAACTTTGGCAACTGCACCCACGGAGTCACCTGCCTCCTCCAAATGGAAAGTGGAGAAAGGGGATGTGCTATTAAAAATATGAAGTGAAAGAATCAAGCTGATTTACTTCAGTTTTTTTGGTTTGTTTAAATTAAAAAAACCCACCGCACGCATTTCCACCCCCTCAAACTCTGGTTAATCCTGCAAAGTTTGCTTGGCTGACAAAAAAGTTACAAAGCCCAGCAAAAGAAAAATCATTTATTTTTCAAGCAGCTGGTGTTTCCTTGCTCAACCACCACCCCCATTCTTTGCCCAGTAACCCCCCCCCCCACTTCCCTTCCCCCACCAGTGAGTTTATTCCAGTCACTAAGCCCTGCATGTAAGTTGTAGTCAGGAATCGGACCGGGGAAAGGGGAACTTTCAAAGCTACAAGCCAAGCCTAGAGTGAACATTCACATAACTAAATACCCGTCTTCTTTTCTGCACAGCAAGAAAGAAACATGCAAACGTATTTCAAACTCCAGACAGTCACAAATTTGCAGGCACAAGTATCTTCAGATCCCTGCTCTGGAAGGTAGAGGATAGGAGTTCCCGAAAGTGTTACTGATTCTTTCCCCACCTAAACACATCTGGAAAAAGGCTCTGGGGTCTCACTTACACACAAGAGAAGAGTGTCTCAACTCAAACCAGCCAGCAGACCCCCTTCTCCTTCCCCATTGCTAAACCTTTACAAAAGAAAGGAGGCGACTTGGAAGGTATTTCTTTTTCTCAGGGAAGGGAGGAACCTATCCCAGCCAACCAAATAGTTCGTCAGGCTTTCAAAAGTTTGAGGCTCCCCCGGAAAAGAAGTCGGACACGCAGAGACGTCAAACCCATAAATTTAACGCTAAGAACGGCCCAAGCCGTGCAACCAGCATAGACCACAAAACACAACAGCAAGTTCAGCCTCTCAGCCCCAGTGGGTGTGGTAGGAAATTGGGGGGTGGGGTTCCCTGCTACACAAACATGCATTTAGTTTCTGAGCATAAAGTTACAATAAAACTAAGAGGCAAGAGCTTCACCCAGGACAAGCTCTTCTCCAAAGGAAGCGTGGGGGAGAGGACTCACCTTTGGGGAGAAATTCAGGAAGAGAAGGCTGGTGCCCCTTGGCCTAAAAGTTTGTTGCTGCTGGAGCGCAAGCCCAGCTTCACTCCTTCCTCCCCGTGGCTAAGCGGGACGCTCTCTCTGCCCCCTACACAGTAATCTGGACTTACTTCAGTTGCCTGTCTGCCAAAAAAAGGGGGAGGGGGGAGAGGAGTGGCTCTGGGTGGAGCTAGAGGGCCCAAGGACTTCCCTAGGATCTAGCAAAAAGGCCTCGCCCAAGCAAAGCTGTTTGACCATAAAAGGAGAGAGGCTGTGTGAACAGCTGAGCTCACTCACTAGGGAATGTGGCAATGAGGTAACGGGGGAGGATGAATGCACTAGACAGGGCTGTTGAGAGAAGGGGGAACAGCAGCGCTTCCACTCTTAAAATCAGCATCTCATTACCCTCCCCCCCTTTCCCTCTGTGTTTTCAGGAGAGGGAGGTGTCAGCTTTCTCTCCTGCTGCTTATGGAAGGCCCATATTTCATACCCTTTCTACTTTCTATTCCTGGATTCCCTCTCTCTCCCCCCCCTCCGAGATTTGCCAGGGCTCTCAATCCTGATTCCCAGCCCCTTCCAATCCACTCCTGTCTTCTTGTTCCCAGCCCCCAGCTCAGTCAAAGCCCCTCAGTTTAGGTTTCCCCCTGCGGGTTTGTGTTTTATCTCTTGCCCTAGCATGGGGCTGCCTCCTTCTTTTTCCTCCTTTTTCAGCAGCTGGTGTTTCCTTGCCTCAAGCCCTACCCCATTCCTTCACCCAGTGACTCCCACTTTTCCCTCACCCATCAGTGACTTCATTTCCACTAAATCCTACATGTAAGGAGAGACTTGGCAGCTCTGGTGAGTCAGGGTCCCTCTCGGTCTCTTCCCCACCCCCTCCCCACAGCAACCAGCTGCAAGAGAATCTGACTCAGACTTTCCAAATCCTACAGACACTGTTTTTTAAAAAAACAACCAAATCCACAATACTGCAAGTAATGTAATTCCTCATTTATGCAGTACTGGACAGGACCTTATCTCAAACCCCAGCACACAGACCACTTAGCTTACTGGTGACATTACAGACCTGAGGACCCCACACAGCTCTACTGATGCCCCTCAATCCTAACATAACCATGACGCAATCCTCTGGTGCTTTGTAAATTGTAATGTACGTACTGATCTGCAGGATCCACATTATTCCCAAATCCATTCCAATCCTAACATAACCATGACGCAATCCTCTGGTGCTTTGTAAATTGTACTTACTGAACTGCACGATCCACATTATTCCCAAATCCATTCCAGTATTACCTATTAGGTTTTGGTTTTAATCTGAGCATGGATACCGTGCTTAGTACTGTACCTCACCCAGAAGAAGATCTGGTCCCTGCACCAAGGAGTTTTAAATTGAAATTTCCTATCTTTGGTTTTCTTTTTTCTCTTTTCCTGAGCCCTTCTTTTTACAGGGCAGCCTCCCTAAGCCTATTTCTTCCAAGGAGGGAGCCAAGGGGGAATTCCTGTTCTTTACCTAATCACCATACTTTCGCCTTGGAATCTGGCTTTCTGCCCTATTGTTGCCAAATTTCCAGAGATTATTTACTCTTTGCAATGCTCAGAGGATTTAGGACATATCTACAGTGGGGTATTTATCCACCAGTTACACTGATGTAGCTGCCACAGTGCATAACCCTAGTGTTGCATGGGACTTTCATTAGCCCAGCTTGGCTGGGGTAAAAGGCACCAGTTCAAATCCCAGTTTACACTGGTACAAAGTGTCTGAACTAGGGATTTGTACTGATGCAGCTATGTTGCTGTAGCTACAACAGTGTCTTAAAAACTCTAGCACAGACAAACCCTTCATTGTATATATCATGTGAAACATGACACCTCCACTACTGTGTAGCCTTGAGCAAGTCACTACACGTCTCTGTGCCTCAATTTTCCTGTCTGTGAAATGGGACTAACTATACTGACTTCTCTCTTATACAAGTGCTAAGTATTGTTATGATACTACAAGTGCAGACATGTCAGGAGACCCGTTTACAATCTGGTTGTCCCCAGACACAGTTCATGCACCATGTGATTTTGTAGGATATGTGAGCTAGCTATGATAACAGAGTTCCAGCCCAAGCTGCTCTGACTGCAAGAGCATAAAACCCAGTATGGTAGTGGCAGTGAGATCTAGTGCATTAGGGCACTGGACTAAGACTCAGGAGATGAGAGTTCTATTACTGGCTTTTGCTAGTGACCTATTTTGAGCATGTTACTTTTCATTTGTTTCGTCTTCCACCCTTTGTCTGTCTCCTCTGCTTAGACTCAACTCTTCAAGGCCAGGACTGCCTTGTACTATGTACCATGCTTAGCACAATGGGGCCATAATCTCATTTGGTTCTCAAGGCAGTACTGGAATATGAACAATGTATATAATAAAAGCTTCCAGGAATGTTGATCTGGAGCCCAAAATGTCTGTTGAGTCCATGTGAAGTTATAGAAGCAGCTACAGGTGTGGTCGAGATCTCACTTTGTTCAGAATACCACCAATTTCAATCATCACTGGGTTTTTCAGTCTGTTACAATCTTATTTTTAAATGCTCAGCCATTTTGCCCTTATGAATTACATCCATGCAGTGTACATTACAGTAAGGCATGTATCTATGCCATGTTGAATGTCCTACACCCTTCTTGCATGCAGTGTTGTTGTAGCCATGGTGGTCCCAGGATATTAGAGAGACAAGGTGGGTGTGAGGTCATATCTTTTATTGGATCAGCTTCTGTTGGTAAGAGACAAGATTTGGATCTTACACAGAGCTCTTCTTCAGGTCTGAGAAACTACAGTAACTAAGGCTGGGTCTACACTACCGGCCTGAATCGGTGGGTAGAAATTGACCTCTCAGGGATCGATTTATCGCGTCCCAATGGGACGCGACAATCGATCCCCGAATCGACGCTCTTACTCCACCAGCGGAGGTGGGAGTAAGCGCCGTCGACGGGAAGCCGCAGAGGTCGATTTTGCCGCCGTCCCTATAGCGGGGTAAGTCGGCTGCGATACGTTGAATTCAGCTACGCTATTCACGTAGCTGAATTTGCGTATCTTAAATCAACCCCCCCTGTAGTGTAGATGTAGGCTGAGGCGTTGGCTACACTGGCAATTCACAGCGCTGCACTTGCTCCGCTCAGGGGTGTGAAAAAACACCCCCCCTGAGCGCAGCGAGTGCAGTGCTGTAAAGCGCCAGTGTAATCAGCGCTGCACGCTCGCTCGCAGCGCTGCAAGCTATTCCCCTCGGAGAGGTGGAGTACTTGCAGCGCTGCGAGAGAGCTCTTGCAGCGTGAGTACACTTGCGCTTCACAGTGCTGCCACTGCAGTGCTGTAAATCCGCGAGTGTAGCCAAGGCCTCAAAGTCACTGCTAAATACAAGGTTTGAACAGATTATTTAGCATAAGTAGTTAACACATATTTCAAGGGACCATTCACAGTGAAGTGACCCGTTAACATCCCTACAGTCACAGGGAGGAAAAGAAGGGGGAGGAGGGTTAGTGGGTTACAGATTGTTGTAATAAGCCATAAATCCAGTGTCTCTATTCAGTCCATGATTTTTAGTGTCTAGCAAAGTTATGAATTTAGGCTCCTAGGCTCATCTTTTGAAAGTGTTATGCAGGTTTCCTTTGAGGCCGAGGACTGATAAGTCAGATACAGGGTGATCACTTTGTGAAAAATGTTCATCCACAGGTGATCTGGTGTTATAGTCTTTTCATTTTCCTGGGTGAGTTCATCCAAGAGTATAGTGATTGTCTGGTTTCACCCATAGTTGCTATTAGAGCACTTAGTGCACTGGATGAGGTACACGACATGTGATAGGCATGTGTAGGTGACAACCAGGGGGTGGTTATTTCTGTATTGAAGCAGGTCGGGGCAATGGATTCTTCCTAAAAGTGGAGCAGGTATAAGATCATGCCCCCTCTGTGGCCCCACCCTTGCCCCTCCTCTTCCCCCGAGGCCCCACCTCCCAGCCAACCTGGAGCTGGGCCAGGGAACCATGGACCCTCCACTCGGGGTGGGGGGGCCTGAAAGCAGTCCCTGGCCTGTGTCCCTGCCCAGGGCAGGTGGAGGGTCCACAGCTCCCCACAATTACCCACATGGCTCTTACCCCAACCCAACTCTGGCTTCTGGCCTGGGGCAGGGCTTCAGGGGCCAAAGAGCCACAACTTGGCCATGGTAGAGCCACCCGGACTGCTGTGGGGAATCACGGACCTCTACCTGCCTTGGGTAGGGGGCGCGGCAGCTGGGACATAGTCCAGGGGCTGCTCAGAGGCCCCCCATCCTGGGCAGTTGGAGGGTCTGTGGCTCCCCACAGCTGTCTGGGCTCCCCAGGCCGCAATTACCCTGGCCAGGCTCGAGCTTCGGACTTGCCAGGGGTGAGGCCTCGGGGGGAAGAGGAAGGACAGGGGTCTGGGTCCATGGCAAAAAGTGGATGAGCCAGGCCTGCCCACTTTCAAAAGTGGAAGGGCCATGGCCCCTTGCCCCCAGCCCCCATTCCAGTGCCCCTGAAGCAGGTTCTCTTGGGGCATTTGGGTGGCCCGTCCCGTGATGTAATCCATAGGCACCGACTCCCATGGAACGCCCACGGAAAAAAAAATAGTGGGTACTCAGCACCCATGAGCCACAGCTGTTTGGTGGCACTGCCAAACAGCTGATCTGTGGGACCGCCAAACAGCTGTTTGGTGACTCAGGGAGGTGCTTGGGGGAGGATGGAGAGCAGTGAGCAGCAGGTGGGGGCAGAGCAGGGGCAGGAAGAGGTGGAGCAAGGGTAGGGCCTTGGGGAGGGAGTGGAGTGGGGGTGGGGCACCCCCAGGGAAAAATTTTAAAAAAAGTCAGCGCCTATGATGTGATTGACTTCTCTGGTGGACTGTCATTGTTTGGTGAAGGGAGTTTTGAGTTTGATTAGGTGTATATCCCAGACTTTCTCCCCAGAGCATTCACCAGAGAAGAAGATAGCATGATGGAATGAGCCACCCAAATACCTCAAGAGAACGTGCTTCGAGACAGAAATATCCCCCTCCTGATCACACACCCCTAGTTGTCAACTACTACCTCACATTGGAACCCCTACAGAGTATCATCAAACAGCTACAACCCATATTTGATGGGGACCCTATACTGAAAACAATTTTTCCTGAACCCCGTCTTTCGGCCTTCAAACAACCCCCCAGCCTCTCCAAGCTCATCATCAAAAGCAAGCTCCCCACAGACCAGGGCACGCCAACTCAAAGAAGCACCATATCCTGCCAGAACAACAGATACAAAATCTGTTGATATCTCTGTAGGGGGATGTAGCGATGCGGGACTCACCCCTGCAGTGCCTCCTGCTGGTCCGGTGTGGGAATCAGCTCTCCAGCCTTGGAGCACCCTCTGCAGGCCAATGTCCCACTGTCGCTGGCCCTGTGTCCCTCCTGGACCCCGGTGCCCCTTTCCCTTGGGTGCTGCCCCCTGGCAGTACCCCCACTCTCTGGGCTCCCCTCCCAGGGGAATCCCCACGCTGTGTCCCCACCTTGCCTCAGTGTTCACTGCCAGTCCTCATCTAGCCCCTGCACTCTGGGGCAGACTGCAGTCCATATCACTCAACATCGGCAATGGGGGGGTTGAACCTGCTGCCTCCACCTACCTCCGGGCTGCACCTCTGCAACCCCAGTACCTTTTCAGGTCTTTGCCTAGGCTTGCAGCCTGGGGGTTTTCCAGGTAGGAGCTCCCTGGCTCCCTTGCCCTATTCCCCAGCACTGCTCTACTCCGGTACCTTACTCAAGTCCCAGGCAGCCAGGCCCTTCCAGGGAGGTGTTAACAGCAGTGGCCACCCGCAACCTCACAGTCTAGCTCCTGTCTCAAGGGCTGGTTGCAGGCTGCTCTGACTGCTTCTCCACTACCAGGTGTGGTACAAAGGAGAAGGGGGGGGGACCCAGGCCCGCCCACTACTCTGCATCCAGACCCAGGTACCCTGTAGTGGCAGCCTCCCTGCCCTCTTTCTCTCCCCTTGTCCAGATGTCCCTGGGCCACTTCCCCTCTGGCCCCTCACACCCTCTAGGCTCTTTTTATCAGGGCCCACAGTTCGGCAAGTATTGGGCTGGAGCCCTAGTATGCTCCCCCAAGCCTGCCCAGCACTGCTCTGTCCAAGGTGCAGGTCTCTTGCTCTGGAGACAGACCTTCTCCCATGAAGGTCTGGGACAGACTCCCTGCTCCCTTCCTGAGCCGCCTTTATATAGGGCCTAGCCTAGCCGTGATTGGCTGGCTCTAATCTCGGCCCTGATTGGCTCTCAGTAGGCCCTTCTCTAATTGGCTGCCAGCCTGCGCAGCCACTCTGGCCTACTCTAGCCCTCTCTCTCATGGCGGTGGGGCAGCTGCCCCACCACAGAGGGTTTAACATACTTGCACACAAGGGTGAGCTGCTAGCTGCCCCCCTCTCATCTGGATCTTACTTGCACCCATGACGCCACAGGGAAGAAAGAAGAAAAACCACAGAGTTACCACCTACCTGTCGCCTGAGGCCCACTTCTGACCCTACCAAGTCACCTGGTCGGTTCCGGACCCGATTCGCACCATGAAGTCAGGAGGCTCCAGACAAGCTGCAGGAAATGGTAGAGACCTTTTAAGTCCTCCATACCCCTTACTTGGGACCCATTTTGGGGAGGGATTTGTTCTCAATCAGTAGAGTTATAATGTCACCTTTACCTGTTTGCTTTACTTACCTGTGTTGGGAGTCCTTTATAATGTTCCCAGTTTACTTACCTTGTTGAACTGTTGTTAATTTAATAAACGTACCTGAGTTTTACTCTTGCACTTCCTTGTTAGTTTTTATTTTGGGGAATCTTAAACCCTGATGATAGAGGCGGGTAGGGAGACAAATCTCTCGACTGGTCTCCGGCCATTCTAAAACCAGTCAACATCTCCACAGCTACAGCAATCAATACCCGCCCCCCACCCCGCACAACACACCTTTCAAGATCCACGGGTCCTACACATGCCTGTCACAACATGTGGTGTACCTAATCCACAGAGCCCTACACAGATTAAAAAAATTTTATCCGCCTCCGATTCACGATCTGCAAAAATGGTCCACAGATATCCACGGATTTGCAAAGCTCTACTCATCCAGTGCACTAAATGTTCCATTAGCAGTTAGGGGCTGAGAGCATGTCAGCATGCTGTCTTGTAAGTTCAGACAGCAGCAGACCTCCCCCTCCCCCCCGCCTCTCTCTCTCTCACACAGCATTCTACAGTAACGGCTTGCATGCCGGCTGTCAGAAACGGAGCTTTGAAAGGGCATTTCCGCATTCCTCCAGGAGTTCAAAACAATGACAAGAGTGGCCACTTGACTTAAGGGGATTATGGGACATTTCTGGAGGCCAATCAGAGCGCAGTAATGCAACACCTCTTTCACACTGATGCCCGTGCGTTGTAGCCAAGGCGCAGCAAACGTCATTCCTCTCGCCAAGGTGGAGTACCAGGAGCGCTCTAGCTGCGGAGTCAGAGCACTCTACGTGCCTTGCCAGTGTGGACGGGGACTGAGCTAGTGCACACGGGGCTCGTTTATTGCGCACTAACTCGCAAGTATAGCCAAGTCCTTAGAGACTAACAAATTTATTTGGACATAAGTTTTCATGGGCTAGAACCCACTTCATCAGAAAACTTATGCCCAAATAAATTTGTTAGTCTCCAAGGTGCCACAAGGAGTCCTCAGGTTTTTTTGCTGATACAAACTAACACGACTACCACTGAAACCTGTCACTTTAGGCTTGTCTTCACTTATAAGGGCTTGTCTACACTTACATTTTATAGCGCTCTAACTTGCTGGCTCAGGGGGGTGAAAAATCATCCCCCTGAGCACAGCAAGTTTGAGCGCTTTAAAGCACTAGTGTGGACAGGATCTGAGTGCTGGGAGCTGTGCTGGGAGCCCGCGGCAGCGCTTTGAAGTTTCTAGAGTCGATGTAGCCTTACAGGGACACAGCTGCACCAGTGCAACTGTGCCACTGTAACGCTTTAGTGAAGACACTACTACACCAATGGGAAAGATTCTCCCATTGGCGTAGTTAATCCACCTCCCCGAGAGGTAGTAGCTATGTCGGTGGGAGAAGCTGTCTCGTTGACATAGCGCTGTCTACATGGGGGGTTAGGTCAATATAACTATGTCTCGCTGGTGTGGATTTTTCACACCTCTGAGTGATGTAGTTATACCAATATGGGTCTGTAGTGTAGACTTGGCCTTTGAATTAGTTTCCCATAACTGAAGAAATGCTCTGTGTGGTTCAAAAGCTTCTCTCTCTCACCAACAGAAGTAAAAGATATTATCTCTCACCTTGTCTCTCTACACCATTGTGTGGCATAAGATGTAATTCAATCAATCAGCACGCTTACTCTCCAGCCAATTTGCATGCAACAGATTCCTTGGTTGTATGAAGGAGACTACACAGAGGGTGGATTACTTTGATCAACTGCCACAGTTCTTCAAAACCAACCACACAACAACATAGCCTGTGCACACAATAACACAATAACCTCAAACACACATTCATAGATTCATAGATTCTAGGACTGGAAGGGACCTTGAGAGGTCATCGAGTCCAGTCCCCTGCCCGCATGGCAGGACCAAATACTGTCTAGACCATCCCTGATAGACATTTATCTAACCTACTCTTAAATATCTCCAGAGATGGAGATTCCACAACCTCCCTAGGCAATTTATTCCAGTGTTTAACCACCCTGACAGTTAGGAACTTTTTCCGAATGTCCAACCTAAACCTCCCTGGCTGCATTTTAAGCCCATTGCTTCTTGTTCTATCCTTAAAGCCTAAGGTGAACAAGTTTTCTCCCTCCTCCTTATGACACCCTTTTAGATACCTGAAAACTGCTATCATGTCCCCTCTCAGTCTTCTCTTTTCCAAACTAAACAAACCCAATTCTTTCAGCCTTCCTTCATAGGTCATGTTCTCAAGACCTTTAATCATTCTTGTTGCTCTTCTCTGGACCCTCTCCAATTTCTCCACATCTTTCTTGAAATGCGGTGCCCAGAACTGGACACAATACTCCAGCTGAGGCCTAACCAGCACAGAGTAGAGCGGAAGAATGACTTCTCGTGTCTTGCTCACAACACAATGCTGTTAATGCATCCCAGAATCATGTTTGCTTTTTTTGCAACAGCATCACACTGTTGACTCATATTTAGCTTGTGGTCCACTATAACCCCTAGATCCCTTTCTGCCGTACTCCTTCCTAGACAGTCTCTTCCCATTCTGTATGTGTGAAACTGATTTTTTCTTCCTAAGTGGAGCACTTTGCATTTGTCTTTGTTAAACTTCATCCTGTTTAACTCAGACCATTTCTCCAATTTGTCCAGATCATTTTGAATTATGACCCTGTCCTCCAAAGCAGTTGCAATCCCTCCCAGTTTAGTATCATCCGCAAACTTAATAAGCGTACTTTCTATGCCAATATCTAAGTCGTTAATGAAGATATTGAACAGAGCCGGTCCCAAAACAGACCCCTGCGGAACCCCACTTGTTATGCCTTTCCAGCAGGATTGGGAACCATTAATAACAACTCTCTGAGTACGGTTATCCAGCTAGTTATGTACCCACCTTATAGTAGCCCCATCTAAATTGTATTTGCCTAGTTTATCGATAAGAATATCATGCGAGACCGTATCAAATACCTTACTAAAGTCTAGGTATACCACATCCACAGCTTCTCCCTTATCCACAAGACTCGTTATCCTATCAAAGAAAGCTATCAGATTGGTTTGACACGATTTGTTCTTTACAAATCCATGCTGGCTATTCCCTATCACCTTACCACCTTCCAAGTGTTTGCAGATGATTTCCTTAATTACTTGCTCCATTATCTTCCCTAGCACAGAAGTTAAACTAACTGGTCTGTAATTTCCTGGGTTGTTTTTATTTCCCTTTTTATAGATGGGTACTATATTTGCCCTTTTCCAGTCTTCTGGAAGCTCTCCTGTCTCCCACGATTTTCCAAAGATAATAGCTAGAGGCTCCGATACCTCCTCTATTAGCTCGTTGAGTATTCTAGGATGCATTTCATCAGGCCCTGGTGACTTGCAGGAATCTAACTTTTCTAAGTGATTTTTAACTTGTTCTTTTTTTATTTTATCTGCTAAACCTACCCCCTTCCCATTAGCATTCACTCTGTTAGGCATTCCTTCAGACTTCTCGGTGAAGATCGAAACAAAGAAGTCATTAAGCATCTCTGCCATTTCCAAGTTTCCTGTTACTGTTTCTCCCTCTTCACTGAGCAGTGGGCCTACCCTGTCTTTGGTCTTCCTCTTGCTTCTAATGAATTGATAAAAAGTCTTCTTGTTTCCCTTTATTCCCGTAGCTAGTTTGAGCTCATTTTGTGCCTTTGCCTTTTCTAATCTTACCCCTGCATTCCTGTGTTGTTTGTCTATATTCATCCTTTGTAATCTGTCCTAGTTTCCATTTTTTATATGACTCCTTTTTATTTTTTAGATCATGCAAGATCTCGTGGTTAAGCCAAGGTGGTCTTTTGCCACATTTTCTATCTTTCCTAACCAGTGGAATAGTTTCCTTTTGGGCCCTTAATAGTGTCCCTTAGAAAAACTGCCAACTCTCCTCAGTTGTTTTTCCCCTCAGTCTTGATTCCCATGGGATCTTACCTATCAGCTCTCTGAGCTTACCAGAATCCGCCTTCCTGAAATCCATTGTCTCTATTTTGCTGTTCTCCCTTCTACCCTTCCTTAGAATTGCAAACTCTATGATTTCATGATCACTTTCACCCAAGCTGCCTTCTATTTTCAAATTCTCAACGAGTTCCTCCCTATTTGTTAAAATCAAGTCTAGAACAGCTTCCCCCCCAGTAGCTTTTTCAACCTTCTGAAATAAAAAGTTGCCTGCAGTGCAGTCCAAGAACTTGTTGGATAGTCTGTGCCCCGCTGTGTAATTTTCCCAACATATATTTGGATAGTTGAAGTCCCCCATCACCACCAAATCTTGGGCTTTGGATGATTTTGTTAGTTGTTTAAAAAAAGCCTCATCCACCTCTTCCACCTGGTTAGGTGGCCTGTAGTAGACTCCTAGCATGATATCACCCTTGTTTTTCACCTCTTTTAGTCTAACCCAGAGACTCTCAACACTTCCGTCTCCTATGTCCATCTCCACCTCAGTCCAAGTGTGTACATTTTTATTATATAAGGCAACACCTCCTCCCTTTTTCCCCTATCTTTCCTGAGCAAGCTGTACCCATCCACACCAACATTCCAATCATGTGTATTATCCCACCAAGTTTCAGTGATGCCAACAATGTCATAGTTGTATTTATTTATTAGCACTTCCAGTTCTTCCTGCTTATTACCCATACTTCTCGCATTTGTATATAGGCATCTAAGATACTGGTTTGATCTTGCCTCCCAGTTTTGTCCTGACCCTCCTTTCTCTCTGCCAATATAGCCCACACTCCCTCTTGTTTCCAACCCATCTCCCAGGTCTCCATGTTCCCCACTTACCTGTGGGCTTTGCTCACCTGTCCCCGTCGAACCTAATTTAAAGCCCTCCTCACTAGATTAGCCAGTCTGTGTCCAAATAGGCCTCACACCAAAGCACACACTCCTCACTTGCCACCTGCACAAATCAACACAACTCTCCCCACACAACACAACCATGCACACCATACACCCAGTACAACAATAATCTGAAACATCACTCTGAAACCTAGAATGGGCTGTTGAGTCCATGTGATGTGATGGAAACAGCTCCAAGCATGGTTGAGAGCTCTTTTGTTTAGAATATCACCAGGTTCCATCATCACTGAGATTCTCAGTCAGTTACTGTCCAATTTTTAAGTTCTCAGCCATTTTCAGTTTTTTTACACATATGATTTTATGAATTACACCTCTGTGACAGCCAGTCTATCAGCTACTAGTATAATACACCCTTGCAGTATAATTTCACTGCAGAAGCCTGGTCCTGTTCTCTTTCATTTCACACACCTCTAGTACTTCCAATTGTCTCACCATCCTGTGGAATATTCCTCTCTGACTGAACAGAAATGTACTTCATCTGGCAGTGTCAAATAGATCAGGAATGGGAGGAATGAAAGCAGACACTTAGGGCTCTTTGTAGTAACTTGTCAAAACAAAAACTGATAAGAAATTGAGAAGTGTTTAGTGGGTGGGTATAGGAAACAACAGAGCAGAGTTCACAGGAATGATAAGGCATTGAGTCCTAGTCAAACCTGCCACCTAAGGCCTTGGCTACACTTGCAGCTGTACAGCGCTGTGAGTTAAACCTGACTTCGTGCAGCTGAGTAGGGAAAGCACTGCAGTCTGTCCACACTGACAGCTGCCCAGCACACTGTCGTGGCCACATTTGTGGCAATTGCAGCGCTATTGGGAGCGGTGCATTATGGGCAGCTATCCCACAGAGCACCTTTTCCCATTCTGGCGCCATGGGATGTGGGAAGGGGGCATGGGTGCGGGGGATTCTGGGTCCTGTCCCAATGCCCCGTGATGCATCGCTTTGCATCCCAAAAATCCCTTTGTTTCCGTCCACCTTTGGCGCCATCTTTCAATGGTTTCTGTGCAGCGCGATCTGTCTGCGGGAAGTCCGAACTGCTGAGGCGTATGCTGACGAGTCTCGCCAGCACGTCATGTTTGGCTGTCGAACTATTCCTTAAGATCCAAAGTGACAGTGAGAGTGAGGGCAAGGAGTCCGACGATGCTATCGAGCCGCGTAATGCGTACGACACGAAATTGCTTGTGGCATTCACGGACATGCTCAGCACCATGGAACGCCACTTTTGGGCTCGGGAAACAAGCACTGAGTGGTGGGATCACATCGTCATGGAAGTCTGGGATGACGAGCAGTGCCTGCAGAACTTTCGGATGAGAAAAGCCACTTTCATAGGACTGTGTGAGGAACTTGCCCCCATCCTGCGGCGCAAGGACACGAGATTGAGAGCTGCCCTGCCAGTGGAGAAGCGGGTGGCTATTGCAATCTGGAAGCTGGCAACTCCAGACAGCTACCAGTCGGTTGCAAACCAGTTTGGAGTGGGAAAGTCAACCGTTGGAATCGTATTGATGCAAGTTTGCAAGGCCATTAATCGCATCCTACTCAGAAGAACCGTGACTCTGGGTAACGTGCAGGAAATAGTGGATGGCTTTGCACAAATGGGGTTCCCTAACTGTGGAGGGGCGATAGATGGGACACACATTCCTATTCTGGCACCACCCCACCTAGGATCCGAGTACGTTAATCGGAAGGGGTATTTCTCTATGGCTCTCCAGGCGCTTGCGGATCACTGTGGGCGTTTCATTGACATTAACACAGGCTGGCCCGGAAAGGTGCATGATGCATGCATCTTTCGGAACACTTGGCTGTTCAAGAAGATGCAGGCCGGGACTTTTTTCCCAGAGCGGAAGATCACGGTAGGGGAAGTTGAAATGCCCATTGTGATCCTTGGAGATCCTGCGTACCCGTTAATGCCGTGGCTCATGAAACCCTACACAGGGAGCCTTGACAGGAGCAAGGAACGGTTCAACTACAGGCTGAGTCGGTGCCAAATGACTGTGGAGTGTGCCTTTGGCCGTTTAAAGGCCCACTGGCAATCTCTGTATGGGAAGCTGGAGTTGGCCAAAAACAGCATCCCCGCAGTTATATCCGCGTGCTGTGCCCTCCATAATATTTGTGAAGGGAAGGGTGAAAGCTTCACTCAGGCATGGACCTCTGAGGTTCAACACCTGGAGGCTGAATTTGCACAGCCAGAGAGCAGGGCTATTACAGGGGCCCAGCGCTGGGCTGCAAGGATGAGGGATGCCTTGAGGGAGCAATTTGAGGCTGAAAACCAGCAGTGATATCTGGTGCCCTGCACGGGAGTGAAGTGCAGTAGTTTCAATCTTTAGGAATCAGTGTTTGCTAAGCAGACAAGCAGACTTGCAGTGCCTGTTTATTTCCTGGGCTAAGGAGTCTTTTACTTTATGCAATAATAAAGAATGTTTTCAAAGCCAAAAAATCCATTTATTGAAAAGAAAAAAAAATTATTTATTGAAAAGAAACAAGGGGGTGGAGTGGGGAGCAGTACAATCACAGATTCGCGTATGTCCTGTCTGGTATGCTGTGCAGTGAGTGCTGCATTTCAGGACAGCTATACTGCTGGGTGGTGGGGGTTGAGTGAAGAGGGTAAGGGTCATGGTTTTCAGGGCTGGGTGGTGAAGATACTGGTGTTGGAGGCAGCGGGTGGCATGAAGAACACGGAAGTTGGGGAAAGTGGGTTGGAGGTGACAGTGGGGCACAACGGAAAGAATTTTGGGACAAGGGCTGTAGGAGGGGGTTGCGTTTGCGTTTGCGGTACTGCTCCTCTTTCTGCATGGCTACCAGCTCCTGGATAGCGTCTGCTTGGCGCACCAGGATGCTTATGAGCCTATCAGTGCTTTGCTGCTGGTGCGTGGTGCTTTGCCGCTGGTGCGCTGCATTTTCCTGGCGGATCCTGCTTTCTCTCTCCCTCCAGTTCTGTGCTTTCTCATTCTCTTTAATAGATTGACGCATCACTTCTTGCAGCATGTCTTCTTTGCTTTTTCGCGGTCTCTTCCTGAGTCTTTGCAGTCTCTGAGCAGGCGATAAGAGGGATGGCTGAAGTCTCAAGGTTGATGCAGCTGTATAGGCAAAATGCAACATTTAACAGAGGCAGCATTGTTTATACCAGACAGAGTAATGATTCCCCCTGCACTTAAGGAGTAGAAAACACACAGGGTCTACACAATAGCATAATTTTCCCATCCGAAACAGAGCACACATATCCCACGGGAGCCTCAAAATGGTGAGTAAGGGGGACTGATTGTTTCAGGGCTGCACTGTCCTCTGGGTTTCTGTGCCTTAGGGAGAGCCAACAGCTTCAGGGGGCACCTACACTGAACACTGTCCCAACATTTTCCACAGGAGTTCGTCCTGGACGATATCTCGCTGCTGAGGGTGACCTGGGAAGCAAGGGAGGGTCTTCTACTGCAACGCGGCTCCCGCCCTGGCCCATATGCAGCTTGCCTGTGTGCAGCAATGGTCCCCCCGCCCCTCACGGCACAGTGGCGCAGACATGTTAGCCTGGCTGGGACAAGGATCACGGTGGCTCTCCCGATAAACCTGCGCAAGCGCATTGCACATGTTCTGGATGAGACATTCGAGGAGATTACCGAGGCCGATTACCGCGATGTGATAAACCACATCAATGCACTATTCCTCATCTAGGCATGCATACCTAACCCTCCTCTCCCAAAGAGCCCGCACCGAAAAAATTCCTTCCCCAAAAAAACCCCCGCTTACCAGGAACCTGCTCTTCTGTTTGTCCTCCACCAAGTACCGGCTGCTGCGACTGGCTACCTTTCTCCTGGCTCGAGAAGAGCTCCTGGCTGCATGGCTCCAGGGATTCCGGGGTGTCTCCATCCGGCCCACCACCATCACTCCCATTTTCCTCCTCCTCCTCCTCCTCTTCCTCCTCCCCCCCCTACACCAGCTCTGAAGTGTCCATGGTGGTGCTCGGAGTGGAGGTGGGTTTAACCCCGAGTATCGCATCCAGCTCTTTGTAGAATCGGCAGGTCGCGGGGGGAGCACCCGAGCGGCCGTTTGCGTCGCGGGCTTTGCGGTAGGCACTCTGCAGCTCCTTCACTTTAATCCTGCACTGCAGGGTGTCCCGGTCATGGCCCCTTTCCATCATGTCCTTTGATACCTTCCCGAAGGTATCGTAATTCCTATGGCTGGAGCGCAGCTGGGACTGTACAGTTTCCTCCCCCCAAACACTGATGAGGTCCAGCAACTCGCCATTGCTCCATGCTGGGGCTCGCTTGGCGCGTGGAGGCATGGTCACCTGGAAAGATTTGCTGATAGCACTCCATGCCACGCCGGGCTGAGCAAACAGGAAGGGGATTTTTAAAATTCCCGGGGAATGTAAAGGGTGGGTCACATGGTTGGTTACCTGAGGCCAGGGCAGTAGAGTTTGAACTGATGATCAGAGTGGCTAGAACAGGCATTGTGGGATACTGCCGAATAATTCTGGAGGCCATTCACAGCGCATTGGGCGGCCACACTGGCGCTGCAGAGGCAGCGCAATACTCGCTATTCCTCTCGGAGAGGTTGAGTACATGCAACACTGCAATCACAGAGATACAGAGCTGCAAATGCCTTGCCAGTGTGGACCGGGAGTGAGTTACAGCGCTGGGGGAGCCTTTACAGCGCTGTAACTCGCAAGTGTAGCCAAGGCCTAAGTGATTTTAAAGCCTGTGGTTTTGTAATCTGAAAACAAACCTGAATGCCATTCCTCTGCCAGATGTGAGTACTCCAGAAGCAAACAACTCCCACTGCAACTCCCTTCTATGCCTATTCCCCTTTTGGGTGGGCAGTTTCTTCACCTGAGATGCCGGGAACTGTAATTTGCTCTTGAGATTTGAGCAGTTTTACTGAAACTCACTTAAATTAATCTCTTTAATTAAACTCCATTGTTATATTTCAAATTCACTTCTGGTCTCCATAATATTGTTACTCCAGATATAACCATTTGGCAGTAAAGATGAAATTGCAAGCATTTTAGATGAGGAAGAGGACTCGATAAATCTCTGAAATAAAATAAAAGGGAAAAAATTGAATCAATTTTTATTTGGACTTCATTTTAAGCATTTTGGTATGATTTTATTAACATTCATTTAACTGAGAAACATGTAGGAGAAAAGCTCACTTTGTTAAAGATTCAACACCTGCAATCCTTCAATTAAGGACTGAAGAAGCTCCCAGTCCTCATCTCTGATCACTCAAATGAGTTCTCCAGCAAAGGAAGTGTGATGTTCCCCTCTGGTGTTATCTGGACCGGTGATCTGCTACGTCACTCCAATCCTTGACTCTAGGAGCCAGCCTTACCCTGCTCTGCTGTGAGAACCCCCACTCTTGGGCTGTTCACGCACAGCCTCTGGCATGAAAGCTGCTCCCAGCTACTTGCAACCGGGAGCCAATATCTCCGGTCCCAGACACAACCCTAGGAACCTCCGTCTTGCAGTGTCCAGTTATGCCCGCTGGATGCTGCAGGCTTATATGAGTTTGTCAATTTAACAAAGAAATTGATATTGTCATAAACATACAGATAGGGGTAGCATAAACTCCCTACTGGGCAGCTGTACTGAATCTTTACCTGTAAGGTGTAAAGAAGCTCAAATAACCTGATTGGCACCTGACCAAAAGGACAAATAAGGAAAGAAGATACTTTCAAATCGGGGGAGGCGGGGGGGGGGTTGTTTGTTTGTTCCCTCTCCGGATGGAGAGAGAGACCAGGCAGGTACAACATCTCCTGAAAATTGTAAGTAAGGCAAGGAAACTGTGAAGCTGAGTCCAGAGGAGAGTGCTCTGTGCTTTAAATCTTTTTATTACCCTAAAGTTACCTTCCATCCTGATTTTGCAGGTGTGATTCTTTAACTTTTTCTTTATAATAAAGTTCTTCTTTTAAGAACCTGATTGATTTTTAGTGTCCTAAAAACCAAAGGGTTTAGACTCATAGACTTTAAGGTCAGAAGGAACCATTATGATCGCCTAGTCTGACTTCCTGCACAATGCAGGCTGCAGAATCTCACCTACCCACTCCTGTATCAAACCCCTAACCTATGTCTGAGCTATTGAAGTCCTCACATCATAGTTTAAAGTCTTCAAGGTGCAGAGAATCCTCCAGCAAGTAACCCATGCCCCACGCTGCAGAGGAAGGCGAAAACCCCCCAGAGCCTCTGCCAATCTGCCCTGGAGGAAAATTCCTTCCCGATCCCAAATATGGCAATCAGCTAAACCCTGAGCATGTGGACAAGACACCCAGGAAAGAATTCTCTGTAGTAACTCAGATCCCACCCCATCTAACATCCCATCATAGGCCATTGGGCATATTTACCGCTAATAGTCAAAGATCAATTAATTGCCAAAATTAGGCTATCCCATCATACCATCCCCTCCATAAACTTCCCAAGCTTAGTCTTGAAGCCAGATATGCCTTTTGCCCCCGCTGCTCCCCTTGGAAGGCTGTTCCAGAACTTCACTCCTCTGATGGTTAGAAACCTTCGTCTAATTTTAAGTCTAAACTTCCTCATGGCCTGTTTATATCCATTTGTTCTTGTGTCCACGTTGATACTGAGCTTAAATAATTCCTCTCCCTCCCTGGTATTTATCTCTCTGATATATTTATAGAGAGCAATCATATCTCCCCTCAACCTTCTTTTGGTTAGGCTAAACAAGCCAAGCTCTTTGAGTCTCCTTTCATAAGACAGGTTTTCCATTCCTCGGATCATCCTAGTAGCCCTTCTCTGTACTTGTTCCAGTTTGAATTCATCCTTCTTAAACATGGGAGACCAGAACTGCACACAGTATTCCAGATGAGGTCTCACCAGTGCCTTGTATTATGGTACTAACACCACCTTATCTCTACTGGAAATACCTTGCCGATGCATCCCAAGACTGCATTAGCTTTTTTCACGGCCATATCACATTGATGGCTCATAATCATCCTGTGATCAACCAATGAGGTCCTTCTCCTCCTCTGTTACTTCCAATTGATGAATCCCCAGCTTATAACCAAAATTCTTGTTATTAATCCCTAAATGCATGACCTTGCACTTTTCACTATTAAATTTCATCCTATTACTATTACTCCAGTTTACAAGGTCATCCAGATCTTCCTGTATGATGTCCCGGTCCTTCTCTGTATTGGCAATACCTCCCAGCTTTGTGTCATCTGCAAACTTTATTAGCATATTCTCACTTTTTGTGCCAAGGTCAGTAATAAAAAGATTAAATAAGATTGGTCCCAAAACCGATCCCTGAGGAACTCCACTAGTAACCTCCCTCCAGCCTGACAGTTCACCTTTCAGTATGACCCATTGTAGTCTCCTCTTTAACCAGTTCCTTATCCACCTTTCAATTTTCATATTGATCCCCATCTTTTCCAATTTAGCTAATAATTCCCCATGTGGAACCATTTCAAATGCCTTACTGAAATCGAGGTAAATCCACTGCATTTCCTTTGTCTAAAAGATCTGTTACCTTCTCAAAGAAGGAGATCAGCTTCTACATCTTAGTATGCAAGGTCTTGGGAAAAAATGTGAAGGAAAAAGTAGTTAAGGACATTGAGGTCAATGGTAATTGGGACAAAGTATAACATGATTTTACAAAAGGTAGATTGTGCCAAACCAACCTGGTTTCTTGGGATGCAGGCTTCTGATAGTTTCTGCAACTAGGCCTAGGCCAGCACCCTTTGTTCCTGTGAGGCTGGGCTGGGTTTGTCCCATCCACGCCCTGATGAGGTGTGAATTGCCCCTCTGCTTCTGTAGAGTTTTTGTCTGGGCTTGCTTTAAGCCATGAGGATACATTTTCAGCCGCTTAACTATATACATGAAATTATAACCTATAGCATTACTGTAACAATTACTATAATATCACTATAACAACCATGCTTAGTGCATCATGAGCCTTCCGAAGACACCCAACATGACAAACTTTGCATTGGATACCACACAATCATTTTATAAAGATGAACCTGGGGGTGCTGGGTGTTCCCCCGAGGTACAGAGCGTCACAGGACAGAAGACCAGACTTGATATTCCTAAAATAAAAAACAATCTGAAAAACAAATTATTTAGAAAGAAAAAATGTTCTGACTTTTTTATACATCAGAGAGGAGCAACAAAAAAAGTTTTTTTTTATTTTATTCATTTATTTATTGTTTTATTTGCAGATTACTTTTAACAATTCCATTCACAGTGAACAACAGGTTGTCATGTGCAAAGCATCAAAAATGAACACTTAGTAAAATTAGCTTCTGTTTGTTTCACTGTTTGAGGATCAAACATTTATTGCAGAGAGATGCAGATTTAAAGAATTCCAGTGTTGGCAGCATCCAAAATGGGAACATATGAATACAAAAGACAAAATGTGACTGCCATCACAGCAGCCACCCCTGAGACCAGGCAGACAAAAACTATGGTCATCACTGGGGAATGAACTCTAGGTGTTCAGCACCAAATGCACAAACTCCCACCACTTGTGCTAACACAATACATCTGTTAGCTGTAGCTAAGTAGCTGGATGTTATAGTCACTGCCAGCCAGCCACTAGAGAGAGGTACGATCACACAAACTAGGCCAGTATGTTAGAAGTGTTAACAAGACAACCTATCTAACCACAGTTCCAGATGGTGGATTGCTTTCTGGTAATCCTCCATACACCCAAAATCTTGAAATGGGAACTGTAGGAATGACAATATTGATATGAGACTCTGTGTAACAAATATAGCATTAATCATATCTGGCAATCCTTTGTGGCAGAAAATGAAGATCAGAATGGACATAGATGCTGGAAGAGCAATAGCTGTTATTTCTGAAAAACTAAATTATAACACAGCAATGTTGTTCTGAAAACACAATAACTAGAAAAACTGTGGGAAAGTTAATGGAAGTGAAGCATCAGGATGAAGTGGAAACTGTAACACTCTCAATATCAAATAACAAAGGTTCTGCTCTGTTGAGCTGAAGTTAGGGTGAGAAGCTAAGTTAAGAAGATGAAGTTGAGAAGTGTGAGCAACAAGGGTGATGTCGTGGTCGGAGTCTGCTATAGACCACCAGACCAGGGGGATGAGGTGGACGAGGCTTTCTTCTGGCAACTAGCAGAAGTTGCTAGATCGCAGGCCCTGGTTCTCATGGGAGACTTTAATCACCCTGATATCTGCTGGGAGAGCAATACAGCGGTGCACAGGCAATCCAGGAAGTTTTTGGAAAGTGTAGGGGACAATTTCCTGGTGCAAGTGCTGGAGGAACCAACTAGGGGCAGAGCTTTTCTTGACCTGCTGCTCACAAACAGGGAAGAATTAGTAGGGGAAGCAAAAGTGGATGGGAACCTAGGAGGTAGTGACCATGAGATAGTCAAGTTCACGATCCTGACACAAGGAAGAAAGGAGAGCAGCAGAATACAGACCCTGGACTTCAGAAAAGCAGACTTTGACTCCCTCAGGGAACAGATGGGCAGGATCCCCTGGAAGAATAACATGAAGGGCAAAGGATTCCAGGAGAGCTGGCTGTATTTTAAAGAATCCTTATTGCGGTTGCAGGAACAAACCATCCCGATGTGTAGAAAGAATAGTAAATATGGCAGGCGACTAACTTGGCTAAACAGTGAAGTCCTAGCTGATCTTAAACGCCAAAAAGAAGCTTACAAGAAGTGGAAGATTGGACAAATGACCAGGGAGGAGTATAAAAATATTGCTCTGGCATGCAGGAGTGAAATCAGGAAGGCCAAATCACACTTGGAGTTGCAGCTAGCAAGAGATGTTAAGAGTAACAAGAAGGGTTTCTTCAGGTATGTTAGCAACAAGAAGAAAGTCAAGGAAAATGTGGGCCCCTTACTGAATGAGGGAGGCAACCTAGTGACCGAGGATGTGGAAAAAGCTAATGTACTCAATGATTTTTTTGCCTCTGTCTTCACAAACAAGGTCAGCTCCCAGACTGCTGCACTGGGCAGCACAGTATGGGCAGAAGGTGACCAGCCCTCTGTGGAGAAAGAAGTGGTTCGGGACTATTTAGAAAAACTGGACGTGCACAAGTCCATGGGGCTGGATGCGCTGCAGAGCCATTGGCCATTATTTTTGAAAACTCATGGCGATCGTGGGAGGTCACGGATGACTGGAAAAAGGCTAATGTAGTGCCCATCTTTAAAAAAGGGAAGAAGGAGGATCCGGGGAACTACAGGCCAGTCAGCCTCACCTCAGTCCCTGGAAAAATCATGGAGCAGGTCCTCAAGGAATCAATTATGAAACACTTAGAGGAGAGGAAAGTGGTCAGGAACAGTCAGCATGGATTCACCAAGGGCAAGTCGTGTCTGACTAACCTAATTGCCTTCTATGATGAGATAACTGGCTCTGTGGATGAGGGGAAAGCAGTGGATGTGTTATTCATTGACTTTAACAAAGCTTTTGATACGGTCTCCCACAGTATTCTTGCCACCAAGTTACAGACGTATGGGCTGGATGAACGGACTGTAAGATGGATAGAAAGCTGGCTAGATTGTCGGGCTCAACGAGTAGTGATCAATGGCTCCATGTCTAGTTGGCAGCTCGTTTCAAGCGGCGTGCCCCAAGGGTCGGTCCTGGGGCCGGTTTTGTTTAATATCTTTATTAATGATCTGGAGGATGGTGTGGACTGCACTCTCAGCAAGTTTGCAGATGACACTAAACTGGGAGGCATGGTAGATACACTAGAGGGTAGGTATCAGATACAGAGGGACCTAGACAAATTAGAGGATTGGGCCAGAAAAAACCTGATGAGGTTCAACAAGGACAAGTGCAGAGTCCTGCACTTAGGACGGAAGAATCCCATGCACTGCTACAGACTAGGGACCGAATGGCTAGGTAGCAGTTCTGCAGAAAAGGACCTAGGGGTCACAGTGGGTATGAGTCAACAGTGTGCTCTTGTTGCCAAGAAGGCTAACGGCATTTTGGGTTGTATAAGTAGGGGCATTGCCAGCAGATCGAGGAACGTGATTGTTCCCCTTTATTCGACATTGGTGAGGCCTCATCTGGAGTACTGTGTCCAGTTTTGGGCCCCACACTACAAGAAGGATGTGGAAAAATTGGAAAGAGTCCAGCGGAGGGCAACAAAAATGATTATGGGTCTGGAGCACATGATTTATGAGGAGAGGCTGAGGGAATTGGGATTGTTTAGTCTCCAGAAGAGAAGAATGAGGGGGGATTTGATAGCTGCTTTCAACTACCTGAAGAGGATGGAACTCGGCTGTTCTCAGTGGTGGCAGATGACAGAACAAGGAGCAATGGTCTCAAGTTGCAGTGGGGGAGGTCTAGGTTAGATATTAGGAAACACTATTTCACTAGGAGGGTGGTGAAGCACTGGAATGCGTTATCTAGGGAGGTGGTGGAATCTCCTTCCTTGGAGGTTTTTAAGGCCCGGCTTCACAAAGCCTTGGCTGGGATGATTTAGTTGGGAATTGGTCCTGCTTTGAGCAGGGGGTTGGACTAGATGACCTCCTGAGGTCCCTTCCAACCCTGATATTCTATGATTCTATGATTCTATTTTTCCACTGGAAGGGGGTAGGCTAGGAAACAAAAGATTCCCGCCATATGTAAATCCTATTTAAGGCTGGGGAGTGAGTTAATCTTGGCTCTTCGCCACTGCCTTCCCCACCCAAGTAGGAAGACTGCTGAAACACCTGAAGAAACAAAGGAACTAAGCTGGGGAGCGGGGTAGGGGGCTGAGTCCAGGAGATTTAAGCTGCAAGTAGTGCAGTTTACCTTCATGAAACTATGCAACCTGCTTAAACAACAATTAGGGTCAGAAATTACTATTTGTAGCCAATTTCTTTAATGTGGCCAATCTAGTTTGAGTGTTTTGTTTTATTTGCTCAGTAATCTGCTTTGTTCTGTTTCCTATCCCTTATAGTCACTTAAAATTTACCTTTTGTAGTTAATAAACTTGTTTTGTTTTCTAAAACCCAGTTTGTGCAATTCATAACTGGGGGAGGGGCAAAGAGCTGTGCATATCTTCCTTCACCTTGAGGGAGGGGGCGAATTTATGAGCTTATGCTATATAGATCTCTATACAGCACAAGACAGTATAATTTTGGGTTTGCATCCCAAAGGAGGTGTGCACTTGAGTGCTGGGCAATCCCCAAGCTGATTCCTCCCACACAGAGCTGATCTCAGTGTCACTGTGTCCATTTGCAGCTGTGTGTGTGTGCTGGAGAAGACTTGAGGGCCTGGCACAGAGGAACAGAGTGAGGGAGTCCAGGCTGGTGGAATGGGCTGGCTCAGTGGGACCCCAGCGCATCAGGTAGGACCCTGGAAGGGGGGGTCCAACCCGTCACAACATAGTTGAGGCAGAAGGAGTCTCCCAGTTAAAAGGAAAATGATGGTGCTTTAACGTTCCCATCCAATATTACTGAGTTGCGAGGTTTTGTGGCATTAGTAAACCATTAGTTCTCAACTATAGTAAACTATAAAAATAATAATTTTCATGCTTGTCATCTCTGACAAAACCCTTTACTAAATTGTTACAAAAAGTTAAAAATAGGTACAGTCACAGGAATGGCAAAAAAGCACTTGAAACTAAATAAGAGTTAATAATAATAATTCTTAGTGATCATCTGTAGACCTCAAAGAGTTTTACAAAAATGGGCAAGTATCATTATTCCTATCATGTAGGTAGGAAGCTGAACCATAGAAAGATTAAGACCATATTTTCATTATTGTCCACTAATTCTGGGTGCTTCCATTTTTGGGTACCCAACTTGGGACACCTAGGGCCTGATTTTCAGGACTTATAAGAATTCAGAACTCCAGCTAAAATAAATTGGAGATGTGAATGATCAGCATCTCTCATAATCAGGCCCAAAGTGCACCAAACTGGACATCCCAAAATTGAAGCACCCCAAATTAGTGGCTAGTTTTGAAAATTTTAGTCTAGAGGCCTTGCCTAAGATCACATGAGAAGTCTATGGCAGAGTCAAGGACAAAACTGATCTCCTTGCCTTATGCACTAGACCAGGCCTGCACAACTCGTAAAGCAGTGAGGGCCATATTATTCCAAAGAAAACAGCTGAGGGTCGAAAGCCCCCCCCACTAGGCCCTCAGCGCCACCGAATCCACCCCCAGCACCACCCAGCCCCCGTGAAACACAACACCCCCGCCAGTGCCGCCTGCCCCGCAGAAACAACCCCCCCAGTGCTGCTGAAACACATAGCCCCAGCGCCGCCCAGCCCCCCTGAAACAACCCCTCCCAGCGCCACCTGCCCGCGGAAACAAACCCTCCTTCCCTAGCGCTGCCCCACCGAAACAGCAGTGTTGAACCTTGGTAATATGTTATAGCGGGCCCCTAAGGTAGTACATTAAGGTAAAAGAAAACTGTTTTTTTGTTAGAAGTAGAATAAGATCTTCCCCCCACTCTGTAATCAATTGCCCTGTTGAATGAATGAGGTGTGAATGAGGAAGACCTGGAAGGCAAGCACCTCCAGACAGCTGCAACCCTTGGAGAGGGGATGGGAGCCAGACCAGATCAGTAGAACAGGTCAGCCACCGACTCACCACTCGCCTCCTCAGCTCCCCTCCCCCGCCGCCAGCTCACCTGCAGGGCCGGCTCCAGGGTTTGCGGCGCAAAACCAAAAAAAGCCGTGATCACGATCTGTGGCGGCAATTCGGCGGAAGGTCCTTCGCTCCAAGTGGGAGTGAGGGACCGTCCGCCGAATTGCCGCCGAATAGCTGGACGTGCCGCCCCTCTCCAGAATGGCCGCCCCAAACACCTGCTTGGCAAGCTGGTGCCTGCAGCCAGCCCTGCTCACCTGCCCCCCCGCCACTGCCCCCCCCTCCCCCCCCCTCCCCCCCCCCCCGGCTCGCCTACTCACCCCCCGCCACTGCCCGCCTGCTTGCCTCCTCAGCCCCCCCCGCCAGCTCACCTGCCCCCCCACTGCTCGCCTACCTACTCACCCCCTGCTACTGTCCGCCCGCTTGCCTCCTCAGCCCCCCTCCCTCACCCGCTGCTTGCCTACTCACCCCCCGCGGGCCGCATGTTGTGCAGGCCTGCACTAGACTATACTGTCTCTGATATCTAGAGATGTTAGTGAATGTTGAAGACATGGTAAATAAAATGACTATAAAGGATAGTTTTGGAAATAAGGTCCAAATTTTAACTATTGGAGCTGTTTTGGAAACAAATATATAAGTAAACGGTAGGGTGACCATATTTCCCAAAGAGAAAATGGGACAACCCCAGCCCTTGCCCAAGGGCTCCCCGCACATGCTGTTGCTGATTGCTGGAACCCTGCCTCCCCACCGCCACCCCATGCCAGGCTATTGTTCGGTCGCTGGAACCATGCGGGGCCCTGCATGCTGGAACGCTGCTTTCCCCCCAGCCTTGCCTCCCACTTGTGGGGGGCTGGCATCACCGCCTGCCCCGTCTGCACCACACCCCACTTTTTTGACAAAAATGGACATTTGTCCTGTTTCCTCTTGTCAACTGATCAAGTCAGCAAGAGCAAATGGGACAAATACCTCCTTTTGGAAAAAAAAGTTGGGATCGCCAGGACAGAGCTTAAAAAAGCGACTGTCCCAGCCAAAACAGGACATATGGTCACCCTAGTAAATGGCCAGTTTGATCAAATGAAGAGAGAAATATTGACAATGTTTCTTAGAAAAGAAGTACTGCAGGCAACAATTAGCTAAAGGTTACAGAAGTCACAGAGCTGGTTCAGGAGGAGTGTGTATTACTACATTAAACTAAACATCAAATTTTAAAGCCAGTGTGGGTGAAAGATATATTGTTAATATTAATTGTGAGTAAAAAGTGAGATCTAAAAATTAGAGGGAGCTCAAGATTGCATTACAGCTACAGAGGGTTATAAAAAAGACAGAGGGAATGAAAAGGGTATCAGAACAAAGGGGAAATGAAGTATGCATAGATAAAAATATTGAGATAAAAACTGGAGATCCTTTGAATAGTCCATATGAAAAAAGTATTTTAGACAAGTGAAAAGCAAGAGACATGCGTCTGACGAAGTGGGTATTCACCCACGAAAGCTTATGCTCCAATACATCTGTTAGTCTTAAAGGTGCCACAGGACTCTCTCTTGCTTTTTACAGATCCAGACTAACACGGCTACCCCTCTGATACTTAGACAAGTGAAGTACTCAGAAGAGAGGAAATGCTATAGTTAAATCTGCCTCCTCACACTTATAATGGAAACACTCAGTCAACTTTATAGGTAATGCCTTGCAGTTCACATATAACATTAGAGGACTAAAAGGGAGAGAAGCAATGGTGTTATTAATGGGATGTGGGAGAAATGAAGAATTAACAATGTATCCTGTGACAGATAGGTTTGTGGGTTCCAATGAGGTCAAATTGGAAGAGACTGAGATTACTGAAAATGTATTAAGCAAGCCTAAGATAGACTCTGCTCCTTACCTGAGCAGAGGGAACTTAACATGGGAGGGAATCCCCATTACAAAGCAGAAGAAGGTACAATATTACATTCAGAGTGCTTTCCTCTATTCCCTGGGTCCCCACAAAATATTCTCTGTGTAACCTCTGCACAGAAGGAGCTCCAGACATAGGACACCAGATAGCAACTGTGAAAAAAAGGGACAGGGGATGGAGGGTAATAGGTGCCTATATAAGAAAAAGTCCCAAAAAAACAGGACTGTCCCTTTAAAAACAGGACATCTGGTCACCCTATCCAGACAAGAAAGAGTAGAGAATGGCATCAGGCATTCTGCAGCACCATCCCCTTTCCAGTCCACAGAAAAAACCTATCAGGTGCTAATGCTGCTTGATGTATTATTAACTCCTGTGGTGTCTCCTCCGTGACTGTGATTAAGCAATCACAGGGGATTCAGACACTTACTGAAGAAGCTATACTGTCAATGGCAGAAGGCCACCAGAACTGCACAGAGGAGCAACAGTCCTTGCAGAATGGGTTCCTGCCTCCATAGATCTGGAGGCTCTTTTTCCTGCATGGGGTTAGGAGGCCTCAACTCCCGCCCCTCTGTAAGTCTCCCAGATCTGAATATATGCCACTCAGGAAACTCTGCAAGGGGACCTTCCTCCTGTAGGTTTTTCCATGGGAGGAGGTGATCTGGCCACAAGAATTTAGATAAAATTAAAGTGAACAAAGCAGCAAGTAGTAATCAAGAGGAGATCAAGGAGCAAAGAGGTGAACAATTATTTCTTAGAAAGTCTTTTTAGGGGCTTTTGGGCAGGGGTTCCAGTGAAGGCTGTGAGAGGCTGCATCCAAGCCAAGGATTAGGGTGGATGTTATAGTGACATTTTAAATTATCTTTCTGGCTGGATATTTTTAGCTGAGAGTGGGAGATCACGCTGCTGGGTTTATATTTGTATTTTTAAGTGGCCATTAAGGGCACCGAGGGCACAGGACTGCAGCTCTTTAATTATTGTGATCTAATTGGTATACATTTAAATAAATGAATTAATTACATAAATGTATATAGGTATCAGGTTGCTGGGAAACAGTGACTATAGCTCCATTTGTTACAAGGATAGGTTCTAGGAAGGAAGCTGAAAAATTACAGCTCTGTACATCTAACATCTATATTAGGAAAAGATCTTGAGGTGATATTTATGGATAGATTGATGGAACATTTGGAAGAATACAGTTTAATAGATGTGATTCAACAATGGTTTGAAAAATGTACATCATGTGAAACATGTCTGATCTTTTTTTTTAAACTTTATCAGTTTGCAGTATTTACCTGCGGTATAACACTATCTAACGTTGTCAAGGAAGAAAGGAGAGTAGCAAAATACAGACCCTGGACTTCAGAAAAGCAGATTTAGACTCCCTTAGGGAACTGATGGGCAGGATCTCCTAGGAGGCTAATATGAGGGGGAAAGGAGTCCAGGAGACCTGGATGTATTTTAAAGAAGCCTTATTGAGGGTACAGGAACAAACCATCCCAACATACAGAAAGAATAGCAAATATGGTAGGCGACCAGCTTGGCTTAACAGTGAAATCTTCGGTGAGCTTAAACTCAAAAAGGAAGCTTACAAGAAGTGGAAATTTGGACAGATGACTACTGAGGAGATAAAAAAATATTGCTAGAGCATGCAGGGGTGTAATCAGGAAGGCCCAGGCACAACTGGAGTTGCAGCTAGCAAGGGATGTGAAGGGTAACAAGAAGGGTTTCTACAGGTATGTTAGCAACAAGAAGGTGGTCAGGGAAAGTGTGGGACCCTTACTGAATGGGGAGGCAACATAGTGATAGATTATGTGGAAAAAGCTGAAGTACTCAATGCTTTTTTTGCCTCAGTCTTCACAGACAAGGTCAGCTCCCAGACTGCTGCAATGGGCAACACAGTATGGGGAGGAGGTGAGCAGCCCTCAGTGGTGAAAGAACAATTTAAGGACTATTTAGAAAAGCTGGCCATGCACAAGTCCATGGGTCCAGATCTAATGCATCCAAGGGTGCTGAGAGAGTTGGCTGATGTGATTGCAGAGCCATTGGCCATTATCTTTGAAAGTTCATGGTGATCGGGGGATGTCCCCGACGATTGGAAAAAGGCAAATATAGTGCCCATATTTAAAAAAGAGAACCCAGGGAACTACAGACTGGTCAGCCTCACTTCAGTCCCTGGCAAAATCATGGAGCAGGCCCTCAAGGAATTCATTTTGAAGCACTTGGAGGAGAGGAAGGTGATCAAGAACAGTCAACATGGATTCACCAAGGGCAAGTCATGCCTGACCAAGCTGATTGCCTTCTATGATGAGATAACTGGCTCTGTGGATATGGGGAAAGTGGTGGATGTGATATATATTGACTTTAGCAAAGCTTTTGATACGGTCTCCCACAGTATTCTTGCCAGCAAGTTAAAGAAGTATGGATTGGATGAATGGACTATAAGGTGGATAGAATGCTGACTAGATTGTCGGGCTCAACGGGTAGTGATCAACGGCTCAATGTCTAGTTAGCAGCCGGTATCAAGCGGAGTGCCCCGGGGTCAGTCCTGGGGCCAGTTTTGTTCAACATCTTTATTAATGATCTGGATGATGGGATGAATTGCACCCTCAGCAAGTTTGCAGATGACACTAAGCTGGGGGGAGAGGTAGATACACTGAAGAGTAGGGATAGGGTCCAGAGTGACCTAGACAAATTGGAGGATTGGGCCAAAATAAATCTGATGAGGTTCAACAAGGACAAGTGCAGAGTCCTGCACTTAGGAAGGAAGAATCCCATGCACAACTACAGGCTGGGAACTGACTGGCTAAACAGAGTGCTGAAAAGGACCTGGGGATTATAGTGGATGAGAAGCTGGATATGAGTCAGCAGTTGTTGCCCTTGTTGCCAAGAAGGGCAATGGCATATTGGGCTGTATTAGTAGGAGCATTGCCAGCAGATCAATGGAAGTGATTATTCCCCTCTATTCGGCACCGGTGAGGCCACACCTGGAGTATTGTGTCCAGTTTTGGTCCCCACACTACAGAAGGAATGTGGACAAATTGGAGAGAATCCAGCGGAGGGCAACGAAATGATTAGGGGGCTGGGGCACATGACTTACAAGGAGAGGCTGAGGGAACTGGGGTTATTTAGTCTGCAGAAGAGAAGAGTGAGGAGGGATTTGATAGCAGCCTTCAACTACCTGAAGGGGGGTTCCAAAGAGGATGGAGCTTGGCTGTTCTCAGTGGTGGCAGATGACAGAACAAGAAGCAATGATCTCAAGTTGCCGTGGGGGAGGTCTAGGTTGGGTATTAGGAAACACTATTTCACTAGTATCAGGGGGTAGCCGTGTTAGTCTGTATCTACAAAAACAACAAGGAGTCTGGTGGCACCTTAAAGACTAACAGATTTATTTGGGCATAAGCTTTCGTGAGTAAAAACCTCACTTCTTCGGATGGGAGGATGGGGAAGCACTGGAATGGGTTACCTAGGGAGGTGGTGGAATCTCCATCCTTAGAGGTTTTTAAGGCCCGGCTTGACAAAGCCCTGGCTGGGATGATTTAATTGGTGTTAGTCCTGCTTTGAGCAGGGGATTGGCCTCGATGACCTCCTGAGGTCTCTTCCAACCCTAATATTCTATGATTCTAACGACAGCTTCAGAGCCCAATTCCCTGTTGCTCTATTCCTCAGGTAGGTACAGGAATAGTGGAGGAGACAAGGGGGCTTTATGCCACCTTTGCACTTCCTGCATTCCTGACCCTGCTGGTATATAAATTAGAGCAGACCTGAAGCTGTTCTAATTCACACTCTGCTGCAAAAGCCCTCTTTGGGCAGTGGCAACAGCCAAGGATAGCCAGAATTCAGCATGCTCTAGCTATGCCCTTTCCCTCCCACACCCAGCACACCTCCTATATCATGGTCTGGGAAGAGGGTGACATAGAGTTCTGCATCGAGCAAGGAACCCCCCAACACAGAGGATATTCCCCAAGGGACAGTTCTGCCCACTATACATTTCCTTTATTATGCTGCAGTAGAACGGAGAATTGGGCCCCATCAGTCCTTCACTCTGCAGTATCTATCTATAAATCTATGTACAGTATCTGCCTGTATTCCTGTCTCTTTATGTATTTATATCCTCCCATCATTGTAGTATCTGAGCACTTTTATACTTGTCAAGATATTTCAGTTTAACTTTCAGATCTGTGGTGTACAAATACACATTTTGTGTATACATGCTTATATGAAAAAACAGCTTCAGAGTGGTTTTGAAGAGTACTTCCAATACTTAGAGCAAATATTTAGAGTTGGTCAGAAAGTGTATTTTTTTTCTTAGACAGTTCTGATGAAAATGAAAAAAAAAATTGGTGAAATTATCTGCAGAGAAGTTGAACTTTAAAAAAAACTTGAAATTTTCCATAGAAAGCACTTTCTTTTCATGAATTTTTTTTTTTGAAAAACAGCTTTGAAGAAAAATATTCAACAAGTCCTACAAATAATACTTTAACCATATTAAGAAAGTTTGAGGATAGGTTTTATGATGAATGAAAATAACTATATTGCTTAAAAGATATAATAATACAAGAAATATTTTAAAATACACACAATTACTACATTATAAATGAATTTACTGAGAACCAGTTTGAGTTACTAAAATAAGTAACTTTTCTGATTGTATTTGTTTACAAAGCAAAAAGTACATCTGTTAGTCTGTAAATTCCTCTAATCCTGCTTTAGTAGTGCGATGAACTTGATGAGCTATTTTGCTTTTTCCATCTCTAACTTCTGTGATTATTGAGAAAATAATTGATCATATAAAAGTCTCTAAATTAATGTAAATATTCAAACGTGAAAAAGCTCTTACCTGTGTATCTAAAGCTGTAGAAAAAACTGTATGGTATAATGTATTATTTGAGAAATATAACATGATCATCTAATTAAAAATTGTATTGCATTTGTAGAGAGGGGAAGATTTAAGGTTATTGGCTGAATCTTCACTTTGGTATTTCCTGAATGTTGAGGGATTATTTAAATTCATAGTCTTAACATAACACTAACTGAAGTTCTTATATCTTAATTTCCCTGGTTTATTTTTCTTCTGGAACAAAACAAAACAAGGCACATCCAGATTTATCAGGTTAGAAAGTCGTAGGATTTTCACATGAGAAAAAAGCAGGGGGAAAAAGCACACAATGAAAATCAGATATGGTGCTGGGAGTGTACAAGTGGAAGTTGTGGTTACAAACCTAGCAGACTCCTCTCAAGTTAGGCTTAAAAGCACTGAAGGTCAGTAGAGCCCTAATGGTGTTCCTGTGGCCATGTTCCGCATTTATTTTGACTATCAACTTGACAAGCAGGGATCCCTCTTTCCTTTACAAAGTCATTATGCAATTATGGTTGGCCTTTGTCTTCCAGAAAACAAGAGATATAGTGGTAGCCATTTTAAGTCAGTATTTACTAGCAGTTATCACGCTACAGTCTGAGATGCAGCTAGATTAAGTGTTGTATTTCTGATGCCACTGCATATAACTGTTGGTAAATCCTTGCTTGGTAATGGAAACCATTTTCTGTCCTGTTGAATTATCTGTTAGCTTTCAACTTATTAGAAAAATGGAAAGTTTGCCCATTTTAAAATTTTAATCAGTTATATATCATGAGGTCCCTAAAGACTCACCATGCTCCACATTTAGGGCCCAATCCACAGTTTGAGAAACACGGAGTATAGGATGAGATCTCCAGAACTTTTAATGACCACAGAGATGATTTTTAAAACTTAGATTTATGTGTGTGAGGGTCCATAACTAATTAGTCCATCAGGAAGAAATACAGGTACAGAGAGGAGTATGGATTCTGTGATGAAGTTAATTAGGTTAAGGGCAGTGGACGGGACAGGGTTGTATATAACAAAACTGTTACTGTTGGAAGTGATGGAAATAAGAGATCATTATTACAAATAAGGATGGATAGGCCTGGTAGTATCAAGACATTTGAGATAGTGGTGAGGCAGGAAAATAATCCTCTGAAGGTTGAAGGATAGAGGCTTTATCATAAGCAAGGAGAGAATGGTACAAGTTACACTGTAGATGAAATACGAAAGGGGAAAGAGAAAGTTACTTATGATGAGAGCAAGAATATGGCCATGCGTTGGGTTGGGTGAGATGATAAATTAAGACTGAGGGAGGCAAGGATAGAGAATAAGAAGATGGAGCACAGAGGTTCAATGGCCTCATCAGCCCATACTCTAAAATCACTTAAAGAGAAAACCAGAGAAGACACCAGTGAGGGGGAGAAAAGAGGTCAGATTTGAGGTGTGAAGAAATAAACCACAAAGAGTTTGGATTAGAGAGCATGAGAAGTCTGAAAGGAGAAATGGGCTCAGAAAAGAGTGTGCAAAACTGAAATTCAACCTTAGCTGTGCCTGCAACACCTCTATCATGATTAAGGTAGGGCACAAATGCTGTTTCATGGGGTATGCAAGGAAATTCCTGAAGGAGGCCAAATTTCATTTTCAGGTACACATGTATTCTGTCTAAAAAAAATCATTGGGGAAGGAGGGAATGTTCCATAGTTGCCAATCCTGCAGGCTCAGCCTGGGATCTGAGAGTCAAATTGGGCCCTTTCCCTCTAACCCACTGTGACCGGTAATAATGGTTCTACAGGCCAAATTCATTTCTCAGTGACTTCTGTGCAGCTCCATTGGCCTTCAAATAGTAACTGATTAGAAGAACTTGGTAAACAATTCTCTTGATACACAAGAAGAACCGGTTCCCGTCTCTGAGCAGTGTTGGCACTGCTGAACTAACCGATGTAGAATATAGTAAAGCTGTAACTCAAGACCAGCAGCTAGGACTCTGGATAACACAGGGGACAGGTCTGTGTGCATAAAGCAGCCAATATTTTAGTCTCTTTTCAGAGTAAAACCACACTGTAAAAGCCCAATGTTGTGAGCTCTCCTGGTTCATGAGCATCAGGGGCACTGTGTGAGGCAGTGCAGTGCAGGGCCAGGGGTACTTGGGATTGTCCTTTCTCTATGTGAAATAACTGCTCCTGGACCTGTAGCTCAATTAAGAGACAATACCTGTGACCAGACCCACCCCATGGGATCCAGCTGCTGCTGCCGCCTCTGGCCACCAGAGAGTCTTTCTTTTAATTGGATCCAGTTTAGACGTGTAGTTACCGAGACAGCTTCCTGAGGCTGCCATGCCATCCACTTGCTTGTTCCTGCTCTCTGGTTCTCTCTCTCCAGTCTCCATCAATCACCCGGAATGATCCTCCTTGACCATCCCTTTCCTCTGGCTGTTCTCTTTCTCAGTTTTCTCTCCAGCCCTCCTCCTTCCTTTTTTCTATCTCCCCCACCCCCGCCCTTCTCACCTGTTCTGCCCTCCCCCCTTTGCTGCCTTCTCACCTCATCTCTTTCCTCCTGTCTCCCTTGCACACCCTCCCCGTCTCTCCCACTGCCCCCGTTGGTGATTCATACCACGGCTGTGCAGTGCAGCTCCACGGCGTTGGCTGGGCCCAGCCCTCACAGTGCTGCAGCTTGATTAGCAAATGAGCTTTGGAGATGGGATGCTCTGGACAGATGGAAGCGTGTGACAAGCCGCATCTCCCTCCCTCGCTCAGGGGGCGGACGGTGCGGGAGCCTTGGCCCTCTCCCAGCAATCGTTTATCTGCCCCCCTCTTCCCCTTGGCGTGCTGCTTGTGACTATGTGTGTATGGAGGGCACTGCATTGCCCGGGTTCTGACCTCAGGCCACTTGCCCCCGCCCTGTGTCACTTTCTCTTCAGTGCCTCTCTCTTTTCCTCTCCCCCTGCTCCGCATCTCTCCTTGGCTTCTGTCTCTCTCCCCTCCCTCCCTCCAGCGCCTCTTAGCCCCAGGTGAACTGAGCTTGTCAGGATGTTCTCAGTGTAACGGCTCGCTCCACATTTACTCCTGATGGGTGACGGCTTGGCCTCTCCGGCCAGCTGCCCTGCTCCCAGACGCACCTGTCCCCGTCCCTCTTCCCCCCCTCCCTCGCTGCCTCGGTCCGTCTGTCTCTCTCAGCCTCAAAATGGCCCCGTCCCTGGGAGTTCTCCCTCTCCATTGCTCCCTTTGTCTTCTGTTGGGAACGCGAATTGCTCCTTCCAGCGCTCATCTCTTCTCGCCTGCTTCCAGCCTTCCCCGGGGTCCCAGGGCCAGGCAGCCTCTCCAGCCCGGCTGCCAGCGGGTGGGTGTGTGCGGACGGCGCTTTCGGCATCGTGCGGGCTCCTTGCTCCCTCTTCCCTGCCTCCTGCAGCCGCGGCGCGGGATCAGCCAATGGCAGCCCCGCGCTCGGGACCTGAGCTGTTTACCCAATCTCAGCCCTCCTCCTCCTCCTCCTCTGAAGATCCTTGTAGCATCCAAGCCTGGAACAGCGAGCGAGGGGGGAGAGCGGAGCGAGGGAAAGAGACAGTTGAACGCAGAGGGAGCAGAGGGAGAGGAGGCAGCCCTGTGGCAGGCGAGGTGTGGCTGGTTAGAGCATCTTGGCCGGAGGGCCTGGACCGGAGCATCTCCTGCCTCCTGCCCTGCCTCTCCTCCGGGCTGTCTCTCCGGGGCGGGTAAGACGCGTTTACCCCGGACCATGCCCCTCCGCCGGCACAGGCTGGGCCACACTGGACATTCACCATAACTGGAGCTCCCCGCACACACACACACCTTCTCCCACTTCCATCCTCCTCACTGCTGCGGCGGCTGCCTCCTCCGCGGGGACCTGCTAGAGTGATGGGCTGCATAGGATCCAGGACTGTAGGTAAGGAGCCGGGGAGGGTGGGGGGAAGTAGGCTCCAGGAAGCTGCTGCTGCTGCTGCTGCTGCTCAGCTCTCTGGCTGCCTTTCCCTTTGCATGTAGCCATCCTTCCGTGGCTGAAGGGGGGTAGACAGGTAAAGGACTTTTCTGCCCCGGTCTCTCTCTCCCTGCCCCCAGTGTCTCAAAGCCATTGGGTGTGAACGGTGCTTTACAGCTCCCTGTTCTTTGCTGGGCACCGTGCTCTTCCTGCTGCAGGGCGAGCCCCCGCGGTGCGGCTCAGGGGATCCCGAGGTGCGGGCATGCTCCTGAGAGGGGGGAGGGCTCTGAGACCTGAATCAGGGGCCAGCCGCACCTTCTCCTAATGGGAGGGTTATTGTTATGATCGGACTATCCATATCACTGCAGTGAGAGCTGCACATCTCCCCCCACCCCGCCTCATCGGAGAATAACAACACCCAGAGAGTCCCTCCCACTGCACAGAGACATACCAAGGAAACCCCCTTCTGTTGTGCACTCACTTCGCAGCCTCTGTGACAAACCCCATCCTGCCAAGGGCCCCCCTCACTAAACGCACGCTTGGGCACATCGCCTCAGAATAACACATCTCACATGACCCGAAGAAAAGCTCTGTGTAGCTCAAACGCTGGTCTCTTTCACCAACAGAAGGGGATCTATTAACAGATACGATCTCACCAACCTTGTCTCTCACACATCCCCTGGGACACTGTCCCCCCATCCACCTCTGCAGCCCACACTCTCACACACCACCCCAAGGATATATGTCACACACACACCTCATCCAGCTCACCAGTACCTCCCACCCTAAAACCTTTCCCAAACTACACAAACCCTGTACAACCCCCTGAGAGCAGAACCAATCACCACCGCTGTGGGAGGCATTGAACCACTTCCCCCCAAAAGCACACCGAGGGAAGACTTTTCAAAAGATGTGTTCCTCTCCCTGTGACGCCTGTGCCTGATCGGAGGATAAGAAACCCAGCTTTCCCCTGCTGCTGAGCACCTCCCCCTCCCTCTACGCATCAAGAGAACACTCCTGGGAACATCTTCTCACTATGTCACCAATGTACCCTCAGAGTAACAAGCATACACCCTTACCTAAAGATTCTACCCCACATCCACCCTTCATCTCCCACCACATCCAGCAAGAAAGTAATGTCCTCTCTAATACCTCACAACATCAGAGAACACCAGACACTTCCTCTAGGATACTTCTTTCCCAGCATGATGGCACCTGGACCCTTTCCCTGTAGCAAGTCAGCCACACTGCCCTCCCTCACACCTCATTCCCCCAGGCTGAGTGAGCACTGTGCCAAGGACATTATTTATCTATCCTGCCATGTTGCCTTATCAGTGTGGTCTCCGAACTAAACGTATCTGATCCCCCCCCCATCACACACCCCCATCAGAAAATAACAAACAACTTCAGTGACACCCACTCCCAGTTGGCTAGAACTGTCTTGAGCTGCTCATCTTTACCCACACCGATTTTTTTTTAAAACATAGGACTAAATTTTTATGACTGGAGGCCTGAATTCTGCATTGCAAAAAGTCTGTGTAACTGGTCACCTACATTTGCAGCTAACAATGTGTGGACATGGTTGTTTAGGTGACTAAATGTCCATCTGTCCACCTGATGATAGTAACTAATTGCAACTTGCATGTGCAAGTGCACCTATACCATAACTTTTAAAAATAGGGTCCATAATATCCCAAGATGTTGTTGGACCTGTTGTAATATATTGGCTTTGTATATGTATAAGGGGCATTGTCCTATAGTTGTTGGGCCCACAATGAAAATAAGAGATCTACTAATAATGTTAGCTGAAGAAATTTGCCTTTAGCTCATATGGTAGAGACCTGTGTTTTGGGAGCTGTAGAACCAGGGTTCTAGTGTGTATGTGTGAGAGAGAGGAGAGAGAGAGAGAGAGAGAGAGATCTGCCTAGTAATTGTGTCTGATGCCTACCACCTGTGCCCACTGTTCCCAGCTCTGGCTCATCAGTGACCATAGCTCTCTGGAGTGCTGGGTCAGGGAGCTAGATACTGCGCAGAGGTGGTGGGAAAAGTGGGGAAGTTTGTCTGGAGGAATTCTGCTGGGAGTGGAGAATCTGTGCTATTCAATCTTATAGGCTCCCATTATGAAGCTTCCTCAGGACTGTGAAGATGGCCTGTGTAGGAAATTAATGCCTTTAAATACCAGGTCAGAGAGGTATAGGCCTCTGAGCTGCAAGACATGGTTGTGATCTTAGCCCCTGACATGATGTGTCACTGAGACACTTTGATTAAAACACTAGAACTATATAAAATGAACATGGCATACATTAAATGGATTAAAAGCTGGCTAACTGATAGGACTCAAATGTGAACAAGGAATCATCAGTGTGTGTGTGTGTTTGTTTCTAGTGAGGTCCCGCTGGGATTAGTTCTTAGTTCTACACTATTTAACATTTTTATCAATGACCTGGAAGAAAACATAAAAAACCGTCACAGAAAAAGTTTGCAGATGATACAAAAATTGGGGAAGAGGTCACTGGCTCACTTGGTACACTGCCTGCAAGCAAACAATATGCATTTTGCTATGGCTAAATGTAAATGTATACACTGAGGAACAAAATATGTAGACCATAATTTCAGGACTCTAATTTGGGAAGCATTGACTCTGAAAATGATTTGTGGGTCCTGGTGGATAATCAGCTGAACATGCACTCTCAGTGCTACTCTATGGTCAAAAGGGCTAATGCAATCCTGGAGTGCATAAACAGGGGAATCTCGAGTAGGAGTAGAGAGGTTATATTTCCTCTGTATTTGGCATTGAAGTGACTGTTGCTGGATAACTGTGTCCAGTTCTGGTGTCCACAATTCAAGAAGAATGTTGATAAATTGTAGAGTGTTCAGAGAAGAGCCACAAAAATGATTAAAGGATTGGACAACATCCCTTCAAGTGACAAACTCAAGGATCTCAATCTATTTAGCTTAGCAAAGAGATGGTTAAGGGGTGAGTTGATTACCATCTATAAGTATGTATATGGGGAATAAATATTTGATAATGGGTCTTCAGTCTAGCACAGAAAGATATAACATTATCCAATGGTTGGAAGTTGAAACTAGAAATATTCAGACTAGAAATACGGTGTACATTTTTAACAGTGAGAGCAATTATCCAGTGGAACAATTTAACAAGAGTTATGGTGAGTTCTCCATCACTTACAATTTTTAAATCAAGAGTGGATATTTGTCTAAAAGACCTGCTCTAGGAATTTTTTCAGGGAAGTTCTATGGCCTGTGTTATACCAGAGGTCAGACTAGATGATCACAATGGTCCCTTCTGGCCTTGGAATCTATGAATCTTGCTGGCCTGTTTCTTGCAGAATTGATTTAATATGGGGTCTACATGTTCCATCACTCAAATCAAGTGGTTGTAGGGCTAGAAGAGGGGGCAATGATACTGTACTGGTTGTATCTCTGAATTTGAATGGTTTTCAACTCAGGACTTTGGATTATGGAAGTTAGTGATAGAAAAGATCTAGTAAATCACATTTAGTCCCTCATACACCACTGCTGGATTTTTTCCTAGGATTGCTCCAGGGCTTTGTCCATTTTTAAGCAATCCAAGTGGTTTCTATCAGATAGGTGTTATGGTAATACAAATAAGAAATAACTAGGAGCCTTAGTGATGGATCAGGAGCCCCATTGTACTAGGTGCTATACAACCCCCAAATTTAAAAAAAAACAAAACAAAACAAAAAAAAACAGTAGTTCCTGTCAGGATTTAAATGGAATTGATTTAAATCATGAGTTGGGAAGACTTGATTTAATCATGGATTTCTACATAAAAGTGCAGTCTTGTTGGTTGTTATAACCTTAATACCTATTCTTCACAACTCAGAGATAGATGTAGGTTTCATTTTTAGAAGGTACACATTATACATTTTTAACTGATTTATTTTGAAAACATTTCAGATTAGTTTTACAGCTATATCAGAAAATGAATGATTGCTTTGTTATTTCATTTACCAAAGGTAATTGAAGCAGATATTTATGAAGTCATTGGGAGGTGAACTATCATTAATATTTGGAGGATTTTCTTGCCATGCTGTCTTAGGAGGAGAACACCATCAGACAGACATTTAAATTGTTTAATTTAACTAAAACAACAACGTTATGTATTCTGGATTTTTTTCTTCAAACATAATATTTTAACAAAACAAGCATATGAATTTTTGAATTTAGTTATATATTCAAGTTTTTTAAAATCAGGTTTGTTTTTGTTAAAAACAAGTTTAACTAAGGTTTCAGAGTTAATGAAATATTTAAAAAACAAAACAAAAATTAAATCAACTATGTCAGCCAGGTCAACATTAGAAACTTAAACTATTGGCTTCTGAAGCTAACTCAGTCATCTTCACCTTCATTTTCCTGATTGTTCATAATCTGGACAAGAAAAACAAGCTTTCCTGCTTTTTCAGGTTCCAAACGATTTCTCAATTTGAATGAATTAATCCAAAGGAAGAAAATATTCTTTCTACACTGGCAGAAGAAGTGAGATCATCACTTCAACAGTCTCTGAAGCCAAATACTTAAGTGACTTCCATCAGTTCACTGGTGTGACTTTCTTTAAAGCATCATCAGCAAACATATATTTCTTGAATGGTACACCACTAGCTCTGAGTTTATTATAGTTGGCATTATGGGGGGATGATTGCTAGATGTCCATGTCATAGCCAACTCCTCTTCTTCAGCAGTTTAAGGTTTGACCCTGGGACTGAGTATTGAGAATATTTGCAAGAAAATGAGCTGGAGATAGTACTTGTCCCATTTGTTTTTGTAATGCTTGTAATTTAACTCTGTCATTGCATATTTCTCTTTTTAAGATCTCTCAGTTCCTTTCAAATTTCAACAGTATCAGCAATAAAACAGCTATTTCCCTGCATTTTGTTCAAGGCTGCAGAAATAGGCTTCAGGGTACTCGGCCTGTGTTCAACATTTCTCTTAAGCCCAATGTTGAGAACTTTGGCTGTGACAGTGCCATCTATTTTTTCCACGATTTTGTTCACAAACTGTCATCAGATTAGGCCAGTTCTTGATATAGTGTTCAAAACAGTCCGCTACTGAGTTCCATCGCACATCTTGTGGGAGAGTTAGCTTGGTACCTCCCACTTTTTTTTTCAGAGCAGCTGGTGCAAAGTCGTTACGGAAGTATTTTGCAGTTTCAACATTAGCCTTTATTTCTGGAATACTGAAGTCTTTAGTTAGGAGGTGCATCAAATGAGCACTGCAACCATATGTTATTAGCTTGGGTCTCTCTTCACTCTCTTCTAAATTTCTTCTCATCTTGGATACATTTGCAGCATTGTCTGTGACCAAGCTGCGTACTAGACATTTGAATTTTTTTTCCACAGTTTGTTATAGCTTTTACTGCTACTTCTTGTAAGTATTCTGCTGTGTGTGCATTTCCTGATGTATCAATTGTTTCTGTAAGGAAGACATTCCCTTCTTCTGTTGTCACAAGCACATACAACAGGATCATTGTGGACTTTGCTCCACACATCAAGACTCAGGTTAACAATTTTATCCTCTAGACCTTTTGCACACTGCTCAATTTCTCTTTCATACACTTTATCCAGCAATTTGCCTGTGACATCTGCTCTGTTGGGTGGACTGTATCCTGGTCTTAATGACATGTTAATGAAGTGTGGGTTCTTAATCATAGGGAAAGGAGAGTTTGTTGCATAAATAAACTGGGCAAATTTTTCATCAATTACCTCTTTTGTAATCTGCTGGTTCTTATCACAAATTTATCTATGGTTGTTTCTGGATGATGGATTTTTTTTTCCTTTTTGATACAGGTGATATATTGTGGCTATGTGACATACATGATGTGACTGAAACACTATCATTGGCAGATAACTCTGCAACAGTTAACTCACGTTACTGAACTCACACTAGCTTTGCTAGGGTGAGAGTGATCACACTGCAAAACAACAAAACTGGAGTTATATGCAGTGTATTTATAGCCATGTTGGTCCCAGGATATGAGAGAGACAAGGTGGGTGAAATAATATATTTTATTAGACCCATTTCTGTTGGTGAGAGACACACGCTTTTGAGCTACACAGAGTTCTTCTGAAGAAGAAGAGCTCTGTGTGACTCAAAAGTTTGTACAGACTGATTTGATTAGCAGCATGGAATGACTGGATTAGCAGAGTGGCTGGATTAGCTACTGATGAATTATATCTCAAGCTGTTGCATTTCTACTGCATCACTAGCTTGAGCATCAGCATCTCTCAAGCTTCAGCTCACCACCATGATAGGCCAACTAGCTTGAGTTAAAAGCACTACTTAACTCAAGCTAGAGATTTTTTTGTGTGGACATGAGTCAAGTTAGGGGTAACACTGAAGTTATCTGTGTTGTTGTAACCCTTCTGCCATTCAGAGTTGGCAGCAACAAGGGCCGGGTTCAGTATCTCAGGGTTCCTTTTCAACAATACAACACAAAACCAGCTAGAGCCCCCACCCAGTGACCTGGAACAATTATATACCACTCCCTGGGCGCCTCAAAGAGGCAATACTTCCCCTCTTGCAAGCACAGAGTCTGAGTGCAGCAAAGAAACTTTTAATAAAAGGAGGGAAGTAACCTGGCATTAATTTGGGAAAATGCCGCAAACAGGGTTCATAAACAAACCATGAGCAAAAGACCTACCCTATCCCACCTAAGTAAGTTGGGCAGTATCCTTTTCCCTCAGGTTCTTAAGTCCAGCAACCAAAAGTCCCTTTAACATGCCCATCCCTTCTCCGCCCCCCACTCACAGTTGTTGTCCTGTATCAGTGCATACCCTGAGTTCAGAAGTACATCTGCAGAGTTCACCTCCCATCCTGGGTGGAGAGAAGGCACCATGCTCGCTCCACTGTCCTGGCATTCACTCACCACTCCTCATCGCCTGCCACCTTGCCGGCCACTTGCCGGGATATCTTCAGGTGCTACCACTTAACACAACTCTCAGTGATCACAGCTCTCAGTGATTTCAGCTGTTAGTGGGGGATCTTCACTGCTGGTGCACACTGGGTAGTTCCTTGCATCAGAGACACTGTCCCAAAGCAGGTCTAATGCTGAGACCTACTTATCAATGATTTCAGCTCTGCGGTGTGTAAGAAGAGACTCTCAATTGAGCCTAAATTAGCCCTTTTATTACAGAGTGGAGAGAGGAAGGGTCAAATAGTGCCTAAAGCCCTTAAGCAGCACCCACCCCTCTCTCTCGTCTCTGGCCTTTGGAACCCATGTCCCCTGCTTAGTGAATGCTGTTTAGTTGAGGGCGAGTCTCTCAATCAGGGACTACCAAGCATAGTTCTGCTGCCTTTGATGCACATACCAAGGATAACAACCCCTTATTACTCCTGCCTCAATAACAAGGAGCCTGGGGATCAACACCAGCCAAAAGTGATCATTTGGGCAAGCAATCCCATCCTGCTGAGCACCTAAGCAGAGTGGGTGTATCCATGCAAACGAGGTCAGCGCCTAAAGTGTTCTTCCACAGCTCATCACTACTTGTCAGGGGAGAGCTCATTCACACCCTGCTTACACTGTTTTCAGCCAGCCAGGATAAGGGCAATTTAATCTAGTGGTTGGAGCAGACATCAGGAACCAAGGACTAGGATCAAAGCTGGAGTCAGCAGTTAGAAGCCAAAGTCAAGGGTCAAACCAGAGGTCAGGAACTGGATACCAGAGCTGAGGGTCAAGCCGGATGCCAGGAACTGGAGCGAGCAGGGTAGCATGCAAGGCGAAGACAATACGGAGGCAAGGCTGGGTGCAAGGCAGGGGCAGCAGAAACAAGGTAACACAGGAGCATGCACGGTGGTGAGCATGAGCATTGAGAATCCAGCAAGCTGCTTCTGCTGGCTTATGAGCCGGCCTGCTGCCCCTGCAGCCAATCAGGTGGCATGGTGAATCAGGCAACCTGCTGCAGGCCAGCTGTCCTGATGAGACTGCTTGGAGATTAGGTCTGCTGCAGGTCCTGATTCCAGACAATACTCTCTAGGCCCTGGGGCCTGGTTTCTAAGGGTAAGCATGGTGAAAGGCACGCAGGAGAGCCGGGGCATGGAAGTGTTCTGTACATTCCCATGAACATTTGTCTGGGGTATACCCATTCCAGTACATTACATATTGTAGTTTCCCTTGGACCCAATGAGAGTCTAGAATCTGCTGAAGCACATGTTCTTCTTGGCTCTCTACCCCAAAGCCAGGTGTCAGCTGGCGGGATAGGTCAACATGCCATTTGTAAGTTGCCCTGGTGACTTCTAATTGCTTCTGAGGTTCTTGGAGTGCCTGCTGGATGTGGGTTGTGAGTTTGGTAGCAGCGGGCATTGATTCAGAGGGGATCTCTGGATGAGCACAAAGATAGAAACCATAATTAGTGAGCAAAGAAGGCAGTCTGCTTGGTGGAGACCTCTATAGCATTGCTGTAAGCAAACTCAGCATGAGGGATCAGGGACAGTCAGTAATATTGATGATAAGTTGAGGAAGCCATGTAGTTCAAGGGCTTGACTGACTTGCTCTGCCTGCCCATTGGTCTTTGGGTGATAGGCCACTGAGGTTAGGGCATTGATATTCAGACGGCATAGAAATTCTCATCAGAAGTAGGAAATAAATTGGGATCCTCAGTCAGACATTATCCTGCAGGCATGCAGTGGAGACGAAAGATGTTGATCACAAACAAGCAGGCTGTCTCCTGAGCAGAGGGAGGAGGCACCTGCAATGGAACAAAATACACTATCTTGGTTAAGTGGTTGATCACCACTAGAAAGTGTGGCTTTGGGAGAGTGGTAATTCCATGATAATGTCCACGGAAATGATGGTCCACAGCTGAGGTGGAGTGGGTAAGGACTGGAGGAGATCCAGTGGGCTTGAACGAATGGGGGTCTTGGTCTGGGTGCAAAGGTCACAGGACTCTACATAGGATGCCACAGAGGCATCCTGATACAGCAGGTCATCAAGTTCCTGTTAAGGTCTGGTCCTGGTTGTGGTCTAGGGCTTGATAGGTTTGGATGGCAAGGTGATTGCTAGGTAACAGAGTGGACGGAGAATAACAGGTCAGAGGCTACAGTGCCAGAAATGACCTTGGAGGGCTTGAGAATCATGGACATTGTCTCCTCACCCAGTTTGTAGTACTCATCCTTTTGTGACAATGCATCCGCCTTCCCATTCCTTGTCCCCAGCTTGTAGGTGACCACAAACTTGAATCACATCAAGTGGAGGGACCAGGGTGCCTGTTGCTCGTTCAGGTGCCTGGCTGTTTTAGGGACTGCAAGTTTGCATGATCCATCAGAACTTGGACCAGGAACCTAGCACCATCTAGAAGATGCCAGTCCTTGAGGTAAGATGATAAATGCAAGAAATTCAAGGGTGTCCCAGTCAAACTCTCATTTCTCCAGCTTATCTTGGAATATATCATTCATAAAGTGTTGAAACGTTACTGAAGCACTGCATAGGCCAAATAGGAAGACTAGATATTCATAGTGGCTGTATTGAGCATTAAAGGTGGTCTTCCACTCATCTCTCGTCATGCATGCACACCAGATTATAGGCACCAAACATTTCTATCTTCATCAAAATACTGGCCACACATAGCCAATTTAAGATCTTGTTGATAAATGAGAGCAGGGTCCAGTTTCATATGGTCACCTTGCTCAGGGCCCAGTGGTCAAAACACTCCTGCAAAGAGCTGTCCAAAAAGACTGGAGAACCCACTGGGGACGTGGATGGGCAGATGAAACTCTTCCGAGCTTTCTTCTGCAAGTTTGGGTTCAGAGAGAGCATATGTCTACTAAATGGGATCTTGGTTTTGGGCTAGAGATTGATCAGCCATTTGTAAGTCCAATACGGAGGCAGGATGTCTGCCTTCACCTTGTCAAAAACATTGACAGAGTCACAGTATTTGTGGGAGATCTTGGCTGTGGCAGGTGGAGCTTCAGGGGCACTAAGGGTCCCGGTGGTTTTGCTGCCTGAGGATCAGGGTCTTCCAGCACATGACATGAACCACAGAATATACCAGTCTGGTTCTCAGATCCTGGGAGGCAGGATAGCCAGAAATATCTGGAGTTAATGTGTAGAATACCCTTCCGCCAGTGAATATGGGGGTCATGGGTGGTAAGCCAGAGTATACCTAGGGTGATGGAGCGTAAGGGCCTGGATTAATCCAAATTGTAGGATTTCCTAGTGCCCCAGGAGGGTGATAACCATTACTGGCAAGGTCTGATGGGTTACTGGTCCCAAGGAGAGAAGAGATCCAGCAACAGTCTCAACCAGATCTGGATAGTCCTTGCATATGGTGGGAACTGTGTGGGTCTTAACGAAGTTCAAGACCATAAAGTTACCTGAGGGCCCCCGAGCCAACTAGGACCTCTAAGTGAATCCTGGAGCTTACTGGTAGTAAAATCAATAGAAGTATTTGGATCTGCATCGGAAACTGGATTGGAGGTCCTGAAGTGTAATTATGGCCCCATGGGTGCTGGGAATTATCAGAGCGGGGAGAAGACCATCTCTGTCTGGACCCACTCTTCCTGGCTGGGGATCTGCATTTCCCAAGCCCTGGTTCCATCTGAGTCTTCACTGGATATGTCAAGTCAAGATGGCCGGGTTCTCCACAGTATAAGCACCAATGCCAGACATTAGGCTTGTGCTTCTCGGAGTCAGGTGCGGTCAAACCTGGTTAGCTTTCAAGAACTCTGGTGCCAGGGAAGCTCTGCGTGCTTGGGGTGTCATGGGTGGGGTGAATGGCAGCCTCTGGAAAATTGAGGTACACTCACGCCGCAGCTCTGTGAGGCGATCATCGATTCTGATGCACAAGTCAAACAGATTATTCAAATTGGATGGAGGCTCCATCCACATAAGCTCGTCCTTGATATCCTTGTTTAACCCCAGATGGAAGTGGTGGCTCTACGCTGACTCATTCCAAACACTGCCAGAAGCCAAATGATGACATTCAGCAGCGTACTTGGCAATGAGCCGGCATCCCTGACATAAGGCCTGAAGGGTTGACTCAGTGGTCCGCACCTGGTTGCAGTCATCCACGATAAGGGACATGGTTTGAATGAATTCCTCTAATTGTCACAAGAGGGGGACTGGACTGTTCCAGAAAGTGGGAAGCCCAGGCAAGGACTCCCAGTCAACCACATGGGCCCGGTCCCTGGGGAATGATCGGGAGTGTAGGAGGAACAGGAGCCAACACTGGTTCAGGAACCCACGAAACTTGTCCCAATCTCTGTCAAATTTGTCAGGCAGCAGAACCTTTGGCTCCAGGGAGGGTGGAGTAGGAGGAGCCAGCAGAGCAACCTGCTTCTGTAGGGCAGCATTCTCTGATTGCAGGGCAATCACTTGTACCTGAAAGTTCTGGACAGTGTCCACCAGTTCCACTAGGACCTAATAGGGTTCATGCTTGCGCTGAGGATCCCTGGCCCTAATTTTAGGGGCTGCTCAATCTGTCATCCAACTGGTATGAGAGTGACCTAGCCTAGTGGTTAGAGTGGGCATCAGAAACCAGGGACTAGAGTCAGACCTGGAGTCAGTAGTCAGAAGCTGGAGCCAACGGTCAAGCTGGAGTCTGTAATCAGGAGCCAAAGACAACACGGAGGGCAGGAACTGGAGCGAGCAGGGCAGCACCATAAGGAGGGGTGCAAGGCAGGGGCAGCAGGAACAAGTTAATCCAGGAGCAGGCACAGTGGTGGGCATGAGCACAGAGTAGCCAAGGAGCTGCTGCAACTGCTGGCTGAAGAGCCGGCCTGCTGGCCCCTGCAGCTAATCAGGTTGCATGACCAATCAAGCAGCCTGCTGCAGGCCAGTTGTACTCATGAGACTGCCTGGAGACTAGTTCTGCTGCAGGCCCAGATTCCAGACAGCTGTGAAGACATTTCCTGAGACTGCTGGACAAAGACAGACCCTGTGTGTCTCTGCGTTTGTCCAGCTCCCAGATTGACTAACACGTTTGTGCTGGCTAGTGTCACTTCACACAGTCTCCTTAAATCCTGGTTTGGATTGAAACAGAATAGACTGCTGATGACACTAGAGCATCATCTCCATGTCTCCAACCGTCACTCTGATTTCTATGGTGCCTCCATGCTGAAATTTGCAGCAAACTTAAATTTTCCACAGCAACCTGAACTGGTTGGAAAAATATTCCCAAAAAATTAAAACAAAGGAAATTTTCAATACAGAAGAAAAACCCAGGAAAACACAGGTGCTATAGAAACTGATGTTCGTGGCTTAGTATGTAAGTCTCTTCTATCAGTGAGAGGCAGTACTGACCCAGTGCCCCAGCATGGTGGGACAAGGTGGTGAGCTGCTGGAAGGACCACTTTTTGTATGAAATGTAAAACTGAGGTTCTGACAACTTGGGCCATTATTAAATTGGCATTTTGTTGTAAGAGTAGGATGATAACCCCAGAGTCATGGCTAAATTCTAATTTAAGTAACTACATTTCACCTGCTTAAAATTTTCCCAGCAGCTTTAATTGCATATGGTATTAATCACTTTCTGTCCAAAAGTATGTATGGTGTCCTGTTAAATGGCTGTTTTCTTCCACCCCAGAGATGACTGTGTTTCAAAGATAGAGAAAGTGAGCCCTACATATTGTGACAAAGTTCCTCCTCTATCTTGGTGGGTCCTGCACTTATTGGCAGATTTTCTTGCCTCAGAGATTCACCATGTGGGTTGGGGAACAGCCCAGAGACCTTCACCTCTGGAAGAACCCACAGTCCAGGTCAATTGGGAGGTTTGTGGGGAACCCGGGCCCACCCTCTACTCCGGGTTCCCGCCCAGGGCCCTGTGGACTGCAGCTGTCTATAGTGCCTTCTGTAACAGCTGCATGACAGCTACAACTCCCTGGGCTACTTCCCCATGGCCTCCTCCAAACACCTTCCTTATTCTCACCACAGGACCTTCCTCCTGGTGTCTGATAACGCTTGTGCTCCTCGGTCCTCCAGCAGCACACCTTCACCCTCTCAGCTCCTTGCACCTCTTGCTCCCAGCTCCTCACACTCACACCACAAACTGAAGTGAGCTCCTTTTAAAACCCAGGTGCCCTGATTAGCCTGCCTTAATTGATTCTAGCAGTTTCTTCTTAATTGGCTCCAGGTGTCCTAATTAGCCTGCCTGCCTTAACTGGTTCTAGCAGGTTCCTGATTACTCTAGTGCAGCCCTTTCTCTGGTCACTTAGGGAACAGAAAACTGCTCATCCAGCGACCAGTATATTTGCCCTCTACCAGACTCCTGTACCCCACTGGTCTGGGTCTGTCACAATATAGAGTCTCCATTCCAGTGCTCTGGGAATCCTTTAGGCTGAAAAGGTGTTATAGAAATGTGAAATATTATAATGTTAGATCTGTTTGCTTTTGACACAGCTTACCATGATGTGGAGTGTATGAAATGATATCTTCATCAAAGATCATCTCCACTTCTGGCACAAATGGGCCACTTAGGGTGCGATTCCACTTCTATTGTAATCATTATTATTGTTTATTATTTGTATTGCAGCCCTAGTCAGGAAAGTAGACACCATTGTTCTAGGCCCTGTATATACATCATACAGATAGACCCTGTACTTATGATCTTAGCATATAACAAACCAACAAAGGGAGGAGACAGATAACAGTGGGAACGGTCATATTCAATATAGTAAGCAGTGGTCATTAGCCCACTAACTGTCTGGCCATTGTCAAGAGTTTTGTAGACATCACACAGGAGGTGAATTTGAAGGTGAGATTTGAAGGGGGACCATGGACAAAGGAGGCTTTGTGGATGTTTATGGGGCATGCCTCCCATGCATAAGGGGCAGAATGGGAGAACGTACAAAGGGGCCTGATAGAAAACTGGCATTATTGGGAGGGTGGAGGTGGGAGTCAATGCCTCAATAATATATTAGAGTTATGTGGGACTAAACCATGAAGGGCCTTAAAGGGAAAGTCAAATTGTGTCTGATACAGGGGAAAGGTAGGATCAGTGGTGGGATGCAAACAAAGATGATCTTAGCAGCAGTGTTTTGGATAGACTTGAGGGGTGAATTTGTTGAAGGCAAAAAGGAGAAAGTTGCAGTAGTCAAGATGGAAGATGATGGGGGCCCGAACTGGAGTTTATCTGTGTGGACTGAAAGAAAAGGTCAGATATTAGTGATGTTGTGTAGAAAGTAGTGGCAATATTTAGACACAGCCTGGATGACTGGTCTAGTCTACAGAGAGGGCTGAGTCAAAGGTAACACCTAGATTGTGGCCTGAATGTCTGGGAAGGAGGTGGTATTGGGGAGGCAGGATGGCTTCTGGGGAAAGATTAAATGGCAAAACTCCTACTAATTTAAGTGGAGAAGGATGTTGTAGTTGTAGTCTCATCAAAGGGTATGTCTACACTCCAGCTGGGATGGTGCCTCTCAGCACAAATGAACAGAAACATGTTAGCTCTGCTCAAGCTAACACACTAAAAATAGCAGTTTGGGCACTCTGGCCCAGGGATGGCTTGGACTAGCTGCCCGAATTTAAGACCGCCTGATTCTGTAGGTACACATTCAAGCGATTAGCCCGAGCCACTGCGGGGACAGCATGAGGATTAGCTCACTGCTGCTGTCTATGCTGAGCCTGTGGCCAATGGAGGACTTTAGTGTCTCGAACTGTAACCCTGGCACCTTTCATCCACATCAGATTAAAAGATTAAATTAAAAAAGTAATTGTATCCACTAGACATGTTTTGCTTTCCAATAAAGTGTGTGTCTGCACTCTGCTCTTGGGCCCTGACTGTGTTTATCCTCTCTTAGCGATAGCACATCAAATGTGCTCAGTTTTACAGCTGGTTGGAAGAATTTATTTTGGAGAAGTGTTATAGCCAGTGTTATGCAGCAAAGGTGGCAGAAGCTCGCTTTGAATGGGGAGCGGGTGGAGTCAGGGCAGCAGAGTTGAGGTGAGCAATCAGGATCTCAGAGATAGGAGAGGGAGCAGGGTGGGTGCTCTGCAAGGGGAGTGATGGGAGCTAGTGAGACCTGGCAGCAGGGAGTGTGTTTCTTACCTGCTCCTCAGCTAGGGTTGCCAACTTTCTAATTCCAGAAAACCGAACACCCTTGCCCTGCCCACTGCCCCACCCCTTCCCAAGGCCCTGCCTCCATTCACTCCATTCTCCTCTCCCTCCATCTCTTGCTCTCCCCGTCCTCTCTCACATACTCATTTTCACTGCAAGGCCCTAACAGGCATATTTATAGTTTTGACAGATGTACTATGCTAAGTTCAGGTTTTATTTGTTACAAGACGCTAGAGCTGTCAGAAAAATAGTTTAAAAGGGTAATTTAAAAACAAATTAATTTCACAAAGGTTTTCATGATTCTTTCCCTCCCCTCTTCCCATTTTTTGTGACCAGCTCCATCTTTTTTGTTCACTAAAGTTATTGTAATTTTATGTGTGGAATTAGGACCACACATTATCACAGCTACAATGGGTCCATTAAAGGCCCACTCCTGAGCCCAAATACAAATCCATAGAGCACAACCACAGAAATGCATACCTGTCCAGATACCTATATAAATAAATCTGTAGAAACTGACTCCCACACCTACATGCAGATACACATGTGTATTCATGTGTACACATCTAGCATGCACTAACACATATACTTCCACATTATTTAATATTCAATTGTTGTTTAGTGTTTAGAGACCCCAACTAAGATCAGGGCTCCAGGTTGGTAAGTGCTGGACATACACATAAAAAGAGAGAGTCTGCAACAAAGAGTTCATAATGTAGCTAAACAAAGGTGGGGAGAAATGTACGATACATTGTCTCTTCTTCACTTACTAGTCAACAACATTCACTTTTTAAGAAATAATACATTTCTTTTAGAGTTCCCGTCTCTTTTAAAAACTTGTTATGAAATAAATACACACATATTTTATGCCATCAATTTTTTTGTGCGCAAGCCAGCAAAACAAATAGAAGTCAAAGAGTTAGACTGCAAATTTTATTCACACAGGTATACACACATGCGGCAATACACACACCTCCCTACACAAAGACACACAGTCTCTTACACACATACAATGCATGCATGCACACACTTGCCTACACAGAGACACTTTTTCATACACTTTTCCAGGTCCTGCCTAAATCACCCAGCTGGAAAGGGAGGAGGGTGGGCTGGAGGGGAAAAGATGGGTGGGGTTGGGGGGGGAGGAGAGAGGATGGGGAGGGAAAGAGGCCAAGGATGAGAGCAGGGTGGGGGTGAGAGGGGGCAGTGAAGGAGAGAAAAGGGGGTGTGGGGGGTATGTGGAGTGGATGGGGAGGCAGAAGGCTACAGGTGTTTGAGGATGTGGGGGGCACAGGGGTGTATAGGGACATAATGGGAGTGCAGCAGTGTATGGAAGTGAATGGGGTGCAGGGCTGCGGGCGGTGAGGGACATGGGGGTGGTGGCTCTGGGAGGTGGAGAGGATGGGTGGGAGACCGCTGTAAGGGGTACAGGGCTGGGATGGGAAGGTGTGGGGTCAGGACAGGATGGGACAGGAAGGGATGCAGTGAGGGGGATGGAGGCCGAGGGGGGGACAGGGAGGGATGCAGTGAGGGGGATGGGGGTTCAGCCCCATTCCCAGCACTCGGAGATGGGGATACACATACCTCGAACTCCTGGGTGCTGGCAATGGGGTGACAGACAGACCGCAGTTCGCCACAGGGCACGCGCCACAGCTCAAGCCCAGCCACATGAAGAGTATGAGGAGAAGAGGGCCAGGCAGCAGCGGGAGAGGCGTGCACCATGCAACCCTCAACAGCTGCCTGCTGAACACTTGCGAGTCTCGCTCATGCTGTGCGGTGCAGTGCCGCCGCAAACCAGACAGTCAATGGCCCAGTCAGCAGTGCTGACCAGAGCTGCCAGGATCCCATTTTGACAGGGTGTTCTGGTTCAAAACCAGACACCCGGTCACTCTATCCTCAGCCAGATCCTGAGCACTGCAGTGGCCTCTCCAGCCCCTGTGGATCCCACTCTTGCCTCCACTTCCTCCTCTGGCCCCTCCTCACAAATGCACAGTTTACACAGAATGATGTGCTGGGGACAAATACCTAGATCAGCCCCCCCCACAATATTTCCATTGCATGGGAGCTAGCCCCCACTGCTCCCAGTTCCACTGCCCCTGTTATACAGGAGATCAGGCTAAATGATCTAACGGTCCCTTCTGGCCTTAGAATCTATTAACAGAATCTAGAATCTGTGAACAGAAAATGGTAAATGTTGTTGGAATGGAAATGTATTGTTACTGTTAATTAATTATATTTTCCAATTGAGTTTACACAGATATACTCTCTAACCACCAGCCCAACAGACTCAGCCTGGGCTCTGAGTGGCAAGCTGGGCTCTTTCCTCCTCCCACATCATCACGGGTAAACAAGGTTATGCAGGCCAAATTAGGCCTGTGTTGACTCTTATGCAACCTCATTGCCTTCACTTGATGCCTCTGTAGCTCCTGTTCAGTCTCTTTTCTTCTCAGGGGGTTTACACAGGGGTCACTGATTGGCATTTGGTAAACAATTCTGTTGATGAGGCCCAAAATGGAAAAGTACCCAGCTTGCACTCTCAGAGCTGTGCTATCTCTGCAGGGCTAAAATGTAGAAAAGAGCAGTAAAAACTTATTTTTGTCATTAAAGACATGAGTTAGGTCTCTAAATAGACACAGGGGTTGAAATTCATCTCTGTTAGGAAGGTAAGCACAAGTAGGCTGACCAGATAGCAAGTGTCAAAAATCAGGACAGGATGTGGGGGGTAATAGGTGCCTATGTGAGAAAAAGACCCAAAAATCAGGACTGTCTCTATAAAATCAGGACATCTGGTCACCCTAAGCACAAGATGTTTATGTACTACTTCAGTTCCATTAAATCCCTCTTTTGAGGACAATAGTGCCTATGCTGATCCTCTGCAGAGGAGTGAATTACTACCAGGGAACAAACCTTTGGAGTCAAAAGGTGACATTTTTACACTCACAGGATTATAAGTGAATAGATAATGTCATTCAATCAATTTTATTTTATATATGTTTGAAATATCCAGGGCCCAAAACTAACCAAAGATTATAACATATGGGACCAAACCCCAGTAAACCTGCACCTGAAGATCTGCAAATAAATGCTATGGACCTGATATTTGATCAGGAATATTACTACTGAAATAAATGCAGTTCTACCAATATAAGTGAGAGGAAAATCAGGCCCATTTTTAATACACGAATGTTTCCAACAATGGCTGAAATGTAGCCCTGAGATGATTGTCTCCACTAGTTACTCTTCAAAAGAGAATATTCTTTTTCTGGTACCATTGCAGCCAAAGCAACATACATTTCCTCAGTCACTGAAAGAGTATCTTATCTTATACATTTAACTTTTTTCTATTCATGAATCACTCAAAGACTGATCTGAACTTCCACAACTGTATTTATTGTTTGCCTAATAGTTTATGAGGAGAAATGTGGGAGAACTCACATGACTGGAGTACTATCATGGATGGATATAAACTGTTCAGGAAGGACAGGCAGGGCAGAAAAGGTGGGGGAGTTGCGTTGTATGTAAGAGAGGAGTATGACTGCTCAGAGCTCCAGTATGAAACTGCAGAAAAACCTGAGAGTCTCTGGATAAAGTTGAGAAGTGTGAGCAACAAGGGTGATGTCGTGGTTGGAATCTGCTATAGACCACCAGACCAGGGGGATGAGGTGGACGAGGCTTTCTTCTGGCAACTAGCAGAAGTTGCTAGATCGCAGGCCCTGGTTCTCATGGGAGACTTTAATCACCCTGATATCTGCTGGGAGAGCAATACAGCGGTGCACAGGCAATCCAGGAAGTTTTTGGAAAGTGTAGGGGACAATTTCCTGGTGCAAGTGCTGGAGGAACCAACTAGGGGCAGAGCTTTTCTTGACCTGCTGCTCACAAACAGGGAAGAATTAGTAGGGGAAGCAAAAGTGGATGGGAATCTGGGAGGCAGTGACCATGAGATGGTCGAGTTCAGGATCCTGACACAAGGAAGAAAGGAGAGCAGCAGAATACGGACCCTGGACTTCAGAAAAGCAGACTTTGACTCCCTCAGGGAACAGATGGGCAGGATCCCTTGGGAGAACAACATGAAGGGCAAAGGGGTCCAGGAGAGCTGGCTGTATTTTAAAGAATCCTTATTGCGGTTGCAGGAACAAACCATCCCGATGTGTAGAAAGAATAGTAAATATGGCAGGCGACCAGCTTGGCTAAACAGTGAAATCCTTGCAGATCTTAAACGCAGAAAAGAAGCTTACAAGAAGTGGAAGATTGGACAAATGACCAGGGAGGAGTATAAAAATATTGCTCAGGCATGCAGGAGTGAAATCAGGAAGGCCAAATCACACTTGGAGTTGCAGTTAGCAAGAGATGTTAAGAGTAACAAGAAGGGTTTCTTCAGGTATGTTAGCAACAAGAAGAAAATCAAGGAAAGTGTGGGCCCCTTACTGAATGAGGGAGGCAACCTAGTGACCGAGGATGTGGAAAAAGCTAATGTACTCAATGATTTTTTTGTCTCTGTCTTCACGAACAAGATCAGCTCCCAGATTGCTGCACTGGGCAGCACAATATGGGGAGAAGGTGACCAGCCCTCTGTGGAGAAAGAAGTGGTTCGGGACTATTTAGAAAAACTGGACGTGCACAAGTCCATGGGGCCGGATGCGCTGCATCCGAGGGTGCTAAAGGAGTTGGCGGATGAGATTGCAGAGCCATTGGCCATTATTTTTGAAAACTCATGGCGATCGGGGGAGGTCCCAGATGACTGGAAAAAGGCTAATGTAGTGCCCATCTTTAAAAAAGGGAAGAAGGAGGATCCGGGGAACCTAAGGCCAGTCAGCCTCACCTCAGTCCCTGGAAAAATCATGGAGCAGGTCCTCAAGGAATCAATTATGAAACACTTAGAGGAGAGGAAAGTGATCAGGAACAGTCAGCATGGATTCACCAAGGGCAAGTCGTGCCTGACTAACCTAATTGCCTTCTAGGATGAGATAACTGGCTCTGGGGATGAGGGGAAAGCAGTGGATGTGTTATTCCTTGACTTTAGCAAAGCTTTTGATACGGTCTCCCACAGTATTCTTGCCACCAAGTTAAAGAAGTATGGGCTGGATGAATGGACTTTAAGGTGGATAGAAAGCTGGCTAGATCGACGGGCTCAACGGGTAGTGATCAATGGCTCCATGTCTAGTTGGCAGCCGGTTTCAAGCGGAGTGCCCCAAGGGTCGGTCCTGAGGCCGGTTTTGTTTAATTTCTTTATTAATGATCTGGAAGATGGTGTGGACTGCACTCTCATCAAGTTTGCAGATGACACTAAACTAGGAGGCGTGGTTGATACACTAGAGGGTAGGAATCGGATACAGAGGGACCTAGACAAATTAGAGGATTGGGCCAAAAAAAACCTGATGAGGTTCAACAAGGACAAGTGCAGAGTCCTGCACTTAGGACGGAAGAATCCCATGCACTGCTACAGACTAGGGACCAAATGGCTAGGTAGCAGTTCTGCAGAAAAGGACCTAGGGGTCACAGTGGACGAGAAGCTGGGTATGAGTCAACAGTGTGTTCTTGTTGCCAAGAAGGCTAACGGCATTTTGGGCTGTATAAGTAGGGGCATTGCCAGCAGATCAAGGAATGTGATAGTTCCCCTTTATTCGACATTGGTGAGGCCTCATCTGGAATACTGTGTCCAGTTTTGGGCCCCACACTACAAGAAGGATGTGGAAAAATTGGAAAGAGTCCAGCGGAGGGCAACAAAAATGATTAGGGGTCTGGAGCACATGACTTATGAGGAGAGGCTGAGGGAACTGGGATTGTTTAGTCTCCAGAAGAGAAGAATGAGGGGGGATTTGATAGCAGCCTTCAACTACCTGAAGGGGGGTTCCAAAGAGGATGGAGCTCGGCTGTTCTCAGTGGTGGCAGATGACAGAACAAGGAGCAATGGTCTCAAGTTGCAGTGGGGGAGATCCAGGTTGGATATTAGGAAACACTATTTCACTAGGAGGGTGGTGAAGCACTGGAATGCGTTACCTAGGGTGGTGGTGGAGTCTCCTTCCTTGGAGGTTTTTAAGGCCCAGCTTGACAAAGCCCTGGCTGGGATGATTTAGTTGGGAATTGGTCCTGCTTTGAGCAGGGGGTTGGACTAGATGACCTCTTGAGGTCCCTTCCAACCCTGATATTCTATGATTCTATGATTCTATGAAATGAATGAATTTCATTATTCAGGGGGTGTGATTGGTCAGCTAAGTTACGTTATAGTGTTTTTGCTCCCTGATGGGATAATGGACACTTTAGAAACAGGAGATTATTTGTAAAAAATTAATAAAAGGAAAAGGGAAACAAGTGTTTGTGATGCCCAACCTCCATTTTTATTTTGTTTTATGTTTTGCTTTTTTATGGTGTCTGATTTTTTTTTTAAATCTCTTTGATCTTTCCCTTAGAAATACTAGGATAACCACTTTGGCTTTTCCTGATTTGATGGAGGACCAGAGGACTTGAATTGAAGCTTTCCTGTCCTTTACTTGTTGAAGGGATGGTAGTGTTAAATTGTTAACAAAGAGATCTTTTTACCAAACTGTTTGTCAGATATTTGAGTTAAATTTGTGTTAAACAGAAACAGAACCCACCCTTTCCTCCAAAAAAGAGCTTTAAATAAACATTCTGACTAAAATACTTTCCTATCTCAGTTGCTCAGGTTTCCTTTCCTTTCCTGTGATGCTACATCCTACTAGTTTGCCAGTCATCTGTAGGGTCTTCCAGGAGAACATTGGAATTTCTAATGTAAAAAAATGCTGTAAAAAAATCCCAAGAAGACTCTAAAAAGAACAACAGCTACAACAAAAAAACAAATAACCCCAAAAACAAAAAGACAAGCCCTTTCAGCCCTTCCTTATACATTATACAGAAACAAAAAAGGCCATAAACTCAATTTTCTTTTAATTTTCTGGTTGCTCATCATTTTAACAGGGTAATCAACTTCCTCACATTTGGAAAGTGATACCCTCAAATTAGCTGTGTGACCCATTCACCCTTTAAAACGCACTCATCAACTTTATATGTAGTTTGAGCAAGACCTGTGCTCTGGGAGAGGATAGAAGACCAGTTATGGAAGTAGCAATGGGTGATAATGATTAGTAGAGATTGGGATAAAAGTGAGTAAGGAAGGCAGAGAGAGAACATCTGAAGGGGAAAAAAGGTAAAATCAGAAAAGAAAAACATCTTGAAGGAGAAGAATGTTTTAGAAGGAAAAGTTAAATCTCATGCACTTAAAAAATTAACATTGAGGGTGGAAGAGATGAAAGAAAAGATACATGAAAATATAGAAGGAAATGTGAAGACTGAGGGGGGAAGGGAAAGAAGCTAGAAAAACACAACCGTAAGGCAAACACTAATTTCTTTTTATAGAAAATTCGCTTTATCCAACATCATGTGATAAATGCACCTCCCATTTACCTTGGTGCAACCCCATTAAGTTCAATGATTGAGAGCAGAAGTTGGCTCTTTAAGTCTATGATTTAATGCTGTTTTGGCTGTTTCTCACAAAAGCAAATCTGAAACCAGGCCTGACCCTATTTAGATGCAAAAGTTACCATCTCTTCTGCCTTAGCATTAACAGTTTGTTAACACAGATTTTAGGGTTGCCAAGTCTCCAGCGTTGTCCTGGAGTCTCCAGGAATTAAAGATTAATCTTTAATTAACGATTATATCATGTGATGAAACCTCCAGGAATGCGTCCAATCCAAATTGGCAACCCTATTTTTTGCATTTAATTTCTGTGCTTTAAATGTTCACAAACTGATTCTGATTTCCTTCCCATGTGTTCATTTTCCCCAAGTGTTCATTGAATAATTTGGACAGATAATTTTCAGCTTGTGGGTCATTCATGAACTTTTCACTTTGACTATTCACTATTTCTAGTCTGCAATTGGTCACATATTATTGTTTCTGTTCCATCATTGGGTGACTGAAATATTTCATCAGGAGAATGATGAATAATAAATAAGGCACTTTTTAGTGTGAATTTTTTAGATAAATAATTATGTTAAAATGCATGAAGCTTTTAGGATTTCCAAGGATTTTTGCAGATACCTAGCAATCTAACGTTAATATTTTGTACAAATTGTTTGTGAAACAAAATTTTAATTCCTTCTAACTTGTGTAGTTTTTAAGGCAACAAGTTTTAAAGGAGCCTAAAGTAGGTAGGAGCCCAACTGTGATTGAAATTCAATTATTCACGATTATATATATATAAACTGATTTTAATGTGCCATTATCCTTCCCAAGGAAGACGACTCACCATCTTATGATTTATCACTTATGAGTTTTTCTGCATGCAAAGTCATTTTTTTCCTAGTGAGGAAAGTTTGCTTGTTTCCTACATGTCTGGTCTGAAAATGAATTAAGCTCAAACCTAAAAAAAACCTCAATTAAAATTAACCTTTGGACTGAGACAAAACATAGGATGTTTCAGCCTTAGAGGAGCAAGGGGTTGGACTAGATGACCTCCTGAGGTCCCTTCTGTCACGGACTCACAGATCATGCCCACTCTTGGCCCTGTGCGGTCCGTGGGGGGTGCCCCTTTTAGTGAGACAGCCCTTCTCGGGGGTCCACTCTCTCTCGGGGTCAGGCCCCTCCACCTCCTGGATCCGCACCTCTCTGAGTCTTAGCACGTCTGTCTCTGCCGTGGGCCCCCTCAGGGAGTCCACTCGCTCTGGACCCCCGGGGCCTCCACCCCCGAACGGGTTGATGCAACCCTGTTCTCTAGACCGGAGTGACTCTCAGCCAGCATGAAACAGGAGGGTTTATTGAGAGTTGAACACAGCACAGGAAACTCTCTGACCCTCAGGTCTGGCCTCCCTCAGCACAGCACATCCCAGTCTCCCTGCATCCAGGTGGGCTCTGCCTGCTTCCCCTCTCCAGCCCAGAGCTCCCCTGCTCGCAGCTGGGCATCTGAGATCACCGGCCCCAGGCCCCGCCTCTGCCCATTGTCTTCTCTCCAGGTAAACAGGGTCGTAAACCGGGGCCTCCTTTCCTGCTTCTGTCCTCTGGCTGGAACCGGCTGGTTAGGTCACTGGGTCCTCACTCTGCAGCCCATTGTCCTCCCACTGGCCAGAACTGGCTGTGTCTCCTCAGCTGGGCCTCTGAGTCACCAGGTCGCCAGGTCACCGGTCGCTGGGGTATCCATCCTCCCGGCCATCGGCTGGGTCCCCACGTCCTCTCTCCGGTCCTCTGCAAAACACACTCCCTCTCCCCTCACCTCGTTAAACCAGTAACACCCAGGGAAACTGAGTCCCACCCCCTCTGCATGCAAACCATTGAAACTCCACAGAAAACAAGAAAAACCCCCACTTCGTCACACCTTCCAACCCTAATATTCTATAATTTGAAGCCATCATGATGAAATGAGAGCAGAGACTTTACCTAGATTGATTGCACTCTTTCCCATTCACAGCTGCTGCCATCACAGGACCAGATTGTTCATGGCCATTGTATGAATGGAGGAAGGTCCATGGAGTCTTTCCCTCTTTTGCCCCTTATGCAGGTGCCATGCATGTTTGCAGTTATTGCACTCTCTTGAGTTCAGCAACTGCTCCTGATATTGCCCCCAGTGGAGAAAACAAGGCAACCACTGAAAAGGAGCATACCATTGCATCCAAAGAACTTTACAACAGGCATGTTTCCCCTGTGCTACACAACTGACCTCTGAGAGACATTGTGCCTCCTAGAGTTTCCTTTGAGCGTGGTTGAGTCTGTACCACCTTCAAAGAGAGCCAGAGCCTAATAGCAGTATTGTCAAATAAAGCATAAGTTAGGCTCCCAAGTGGCTTAAAAAATCATGAGGTTTAATAAATAAGAAATTTATTCTGATTCTTCGGGTGTTTGAGCCTTTCGGGTTCACATTTTCAAGCCCTTCTCTGCAACTATGAGAAAGGAAAACTTTTTTTTAAATGAAAGCTGAAATTTTTGTGTGTTCTCAGGGCTCCAGGAGCTAAAGCTTTAAGGAAAACACCAAATTCATGAGACTTAAAATATTTGATATAATTGGCATAGCTGAAACTGCTGGGATAATTCATGTGATTAAAGTATTAAAATCACTACTTACAACTAGGGTTGCCAACTTTCTAATCGCACAAAACCAAACACCATAGCCCCGCCCCTTCCCCAAGGCCATGCCCCCTGCACCACCCCTTCCCCAAGGCCCTGCCCCCTCCCACTACATTCCCCCTCCCTCAGTGGCTCACTCACTTTCACTGGCCTGGGGCAGGGGGTTAGGGTGCGTGAGGGCTCTAACTGGGGATGCGGCCTCCACGGTGGAGCCAGAAAGGAGGGGTTCAGGGTGTGGGAGGGGATTCCAGGCTGGGGCAGGGGATTCGGGTGTGGGAGAGCTCCATCTGGGGGTGCAGGCTCAGAGGTGGGGCCAGAGATGAGGGGTTTGGGGTACAGGAGGGGGCTCCAGGCTGTGGGGTGGGGCAAAGGGGTTCAGGGTGTGGGAGGTGACTCTGGACTGTGGCAAGGAGTTAGGGTGAAGCAGGGTGAGGGCTCTGTCTGGGGGTGCAGGCTCTGGGTTGAGGCCAGGGATGAGGGGACCCTGGGTTTGGGGGGGGGGGCTCAGGGCTGGGGGAGGGGGTTGGGGCTCGGGATTGGGGCGCAGGCTTACCTCCAGCAGCTCCCGGTCAGCACACAATGGGGGGGCTAAAGCAGGCTTCCTGATTGTCCTGGCTCTGCGCTGCACCCCGGAAGGGGCCAGCAGGTCTGGCTCCTAGGCAGAGGCGCAGCAGGCTCTCGCCCGCAGGTTCCCAGCCAATGGGAGTACAGAGCCAGTGCTCGGGTGGCCCCCCCACCTAGGAGCCGGACCTGCTGGCCCCTTCCGTGGCACAGCGTGGAGCCAGGACAAGTAGGGACTAGCCTGCCTTAGCTCCACAGCACTGCCAACCAGACTTTTAACAGCGTAGTCGGCGGTGCTGACCAGAGCCGCCAGGGTCCCTTTTCCACCAGGTATTCTGGTCAAAAACCGGATACCTGGTCACCCTGGTTACAACTGTAGTGCATTGAAAACTGAATTGAAATTATAAGCTATCACTTTAAATACTCAGGGTTTTTCCTGGTTCTGCTTGTGGGCTAGGGGGCCTGTAGGGAAGTGTGTTGCCAATTTAGCTACTTTGTCACTCAGTTTAGTGACTTTTTGGTTTCCCTAGTGAAAAAATAAGTGTTAAAGTGACCAGTGACAAATCTAGCGACTTTCACTGCCAATTACAGTGACATTCAGAGAAAGAAGTCACCAATATGTAGAATCACAAAATCATTCAGAAGCAGCTCAATAGTGTTAATAAAATCCATTCCATGCTCTTCTTACTACACCTCTACCCCGATATAACGCGACCCAATATAACACGAATTTGGATATAACAGTAGGCGGGGCTGCGCGCTCCGGCAGATCAGCGCATCAGCATGTCTGGCTCCGACACGCTGCTCTGAGCGGCATGTTAAGGGTGCCGGGCCGGGGCTGAGGGGTTGGATAAGGGGCAGAGGATCTCTGGGGCGGTCAGGAGACAGGAAGCGGGGGGGTTGGATGGTTTGGAGGTTCTGGGGGCTGGGCGGTCAGGGGACGGAGAACAGGGGCATTGGATAGGGCATGGGAGTCCTGGGGGTGATTAGGGACTGGGGGGTCTCTGGCTTTGGAGGGGGCGGTCAGGGGACAAGGAGCAGGGGGGCTTAGATAGGGGTGGGGTCTTGGGAGGAGTGGTTAGGGGCAGGGGATCCCTGGAGGGGATAGTTAGGGGATAAGGAGCGGGGGGGGTTGGATGGGTCGGGGGTTCTGAGGGGTTAGTCGGGGGAGGGAAGTAGGTGCGGGTCGGATAGCGGGAGGGGCCAGGCATGTTTGCTGACTATTAATAACAGAAATGCTACAGGCCAAAGCAAGTTCGATATAACGCGGTTTCACCTATGATGCGGTAAGATTTTTTGGCTCCCAAGGACAGCATTATATCGGGGTAGAGATGTACATTCTTTTGCACACCAAGTCAATGTCATTACGTCTCAACTGAGCATGTCCTCGGAAGGAATCACATTCCAGGGCTTCTTGGGCTAGGATCACTATAATCTGCAGGTAAGGAAAAGTAGTTTGTGGAGGCTAATTAAATACTTTGCTAAAGCCAGACGCACTTTGGAGAGAGCAGCACATTAGCCAGGGCTTGTTTTTATCCAGATGTGTTCTTTGTGATGCAGGGAAAGATGGCTAATGAAGCAGGCAGGGCGGGAGAGGCAAGTTAGCCAGTGAGGAGAGCTGCACAGATGGAAGGTGGGTTGGGATGATACAGGGCCATGTGCCCTAATGGGGCAGGGGCACTGTGCCTCCAGGGATGAAGCCCGTACTACAGAATCAAAGGTGGAGCTAGCTTGATTTTGTCTCCCCTTTACTCCTTCCCCTGGCTTGGCCTGGGGTTAGCTGCTCACCTGTTTTCAGAAATCAATCCCTGGGGAGAAAGGGGTACTTTCTTGACTCCCTGCAGCACCAAGCTCAGGTGAGGCAAATGCCCTCTTCCCTCTGGCTCTGGGCTCTCCCTTTCACTAACCCGTTGGCTCAAATCCAGGCTGGCAAGAGCTGCAGTGTACAGAGCACCCTTCCCAATAAGCAGAGGCCTGCAGTTTCCTTCTCAATGAGCAGAGGGCATCCTCCTGATGATGACAGCGTACTGTTGTACACCTCTACCCCAATATAATGCAACCCGATATAAAACACGAATTCTGATATAACACGGTAAAGCAGTGCTCCGGGGAGGGGGGAGAGCTGCGCACTGCGGCGGATCAAAGCAAGTTTGATATAACACAGTTTCACCTATAACCCGGTAAGATTTTTTGGCTCCCAAGGACAGCATTATATCGAGGTAGAGGTGTAGTTGCTTCTGGTGTGCAACAGAATGTACTAAGAAAAGCATGGAATGGATTTTATTAACACTATTGAGCTGCTTGTGAATAATTCTGTGACTATACTTGCCTGGGCACGTGTGTGTGTGTGTGTGTGTGTGTATTAGGACTGTAGATTAATCACAGTTAACTCACATGATTAACTAAAAAAATTAATTGTGATTAATGAATCGCATTGTTAAACAATAGAATACCAATTGAAATTTATTAAATATTTTTGCATGTTTTCTTACATTTTCAAATATATTGATTTCAATTACAACACAGAATACAAAGTGTACAGTGCTCACTTTATATTATTATTTTTATTACAAATATTTGCACTGTAAAAAATGCTAAACAAAAGAAACAGTATTTTTCAGTTCACCTCATACAAGGACAGTAGTGCAATCTCTTTGTCGTGAAAGGTTTCAGAGTGGTAGCCATGTTAGTCTGTATCAGCAAAAAGAACGAGGAGTACTCTGCATGCATCCGATGAAGTGGGTTTTAGCCCATGAAAGCTTATGTCCAAATAAATTTTGTTAGACTCTAAGGTGCCACAAGTACTCCTGTTCTTTTTGTCGTGAAAGTGCAACTTAAAAATGTAGATTTTTTTGTTATATAACTGCACTCAAAAACAAAACAATGTAAAACTTTAGAGCCTACAAGTCCACTCAGTCCTACTTCTTCTTTAGCCAATCGTTAAGACAAACAAGTTTGTTTACATTTATAGGAGCTAATTCTACCTGCTTCTTATGCCGACTACCAAAGTGCCATGCGAATGGCTGTTCTTGCTTTCAGCTGACATTGAAAACAAAAAGCGGGCAGCATTATCTCCTGCAAATGTAAACAAACTTGTTTGTCTGAACAATTGGCTGAACAAGAAGTAGGACTGAATGGACTTGTAGGCTTTAAAGTTTTACATTGTTTCATTTTTTAGGGCAAATATTTGCAATAAAATATAAGCATAAAGTGAACACTGTATGCTTTGTATTGTGCGCTGTAATTGAAATCAATATATTTGAAAATGTAGAAAACATCCAAAAATATGCAAATAAATGGTATCTATTATTGTTTAACAGCATGATTAATCGTGATTAATTTTTTTAATCGTTTGACAGCCATAATATATATATAATTCTCTGTTGAATTCTCTGGGGATTTTTTAGTGACATTTTTGACTCCTTTTGAGTGCTTAAATAGCTACATCTAGTGACTTTTCAGGGTTTGTCTGGTGACTTCTTGGTATGTGGAGTTGGCAACACTGTGAAGAGCCAGTAAGGTGGGGTGAGTTGTGCCTCCCTGCCTTAGGGAGCAGCCTGCTTTGTCTCTCTCAGTTATGTGGTTCTTTTGTGTTATCGTTCTGAATGTTAAGCAATAAAGTAGTATTACTTTGCAACCCTCTGGCAAGAGTATTTTATGTTTCTATTTAACTTTGCTGTGTGCACGCCATGAACATAACAACAACCTGTTCAGGAAAGACAGAGTAGGTGAAAAAGGTGAAGAGTGACGCTCTACATTAAAGACACCGTTAGCTGTTTTAGAGATACTGATAAGTCAGAGGCACAGTATCTCGAATGTACAGGGATCAATATGCTAACAAGCAGGGGGTACTTTTGTAAATTATAGATAATTGTCTAACACGAAAGGTATTGCCCCCAATACAAGGTAACTATTTTGGGCCTCATTATGATGGACAAAGATGAATTACTCACTGGACTGGAAGTTTTGTGGTTGCCATGGGGACCAGTGATCATGACCTGATTACATTCAAACTGGGCACTGGTGCAATCACTGCTGGAATACTGTGTCCAGTTCTGGTGTCCACAATTCAAAAAGAATGTTGGTAAATTGGAGAGGGTTCAGAGAAGAGCCACAAGAATGATTAAAGGAATAGAAAATCTGCCTTATAGTGATAGAGTCAAGGAGCTCAATCTTTTTAGCTTAACAAAGAGAGACTGTCAAGGGGTGACTTGATTACAATCTATAACCTACGTGGGGAACAAATATTTGATAAAAGACTCTTCAATCAAACAGAGAAAGGTATAACCAGAGCCAATGGCTGGAAGTTGAAGCTAGACAAATTAAGACTGGAAATAAGATGTAAATTTTTAACGGTGAGTGTAATTAACCATTGAACAATTTACCAAGGGTTGTGGTGGATTCTCCATCACTGACAGTTTTTAAATCAGGATTGGATTTTTTTTAAAAGATTGGCTCTAGGAATTATTTTGGAGAAGTGTAAAGGAGTTCACTCACTGCAGGTGCACCTCCTTTCGGATAGGTCTGGGAATGAGCACTCGCCCTGTCCGGCACCCACTTTTGCACCCACTTTTGCTGGTTGCTCGGGCTGTGGCCCTTCATAGTCTCCTAGTCATAGTCTATCAGGGTTGGAAGGGACCTCAGGAGGTCATCTAGTCCAACCCCCTGCTCAAAGCAGGACAAATCCCCATACAGATATTTGCCCCAGATCCCTAAATGGCCCCCTCAAGGATTGAACTGACAATCCTGGGTTTAGCAGGCCAATGCTCAAACCACTGAACTATCCCTCCCCCACCCCCTGTCTCTCTTTGTGATTCAGAATGCACCATCATCGTGACTCAGCCGTCTGTCCAGGTCACTATATAGTCCTCCTCTTCTGGAGTAAAAAAGTCCACCATACACTGTCTTAGGCTAGGTCTATACTACCCGCCTGAATCGGCGGGTAGAAATCGACCTCTCGGGGATCGATTTATTGCGTCCCGTCGGGACGCGACAATCGATCCCCGAATTGGCGCTCTTACTCCACCAGCGGAGGTGGTAGTAAGCACCGCCGACAGAAAGCCGCAGAAGTCGATTTTGCCGCCGTCCTCACAACGGGGTAAGTCGGCTGCGATACGTCGAATTCAGCTACGCTATTCACGTAGCTGAATTTGCGTATCTTAAATCGACTCCCCCCTGTAGTGTAGATGTACCCTTAGACAGTCTTCCATTCCAAATCTCCAGGTCCTGTGCCACTTTCCCAGTGGCTGACTGGGGAACCCAGGCCCTCCCTCTACACTGGGTTCCCACCCTGCCAGTTCCATTCCATGCTGCTGTTTCCTTGGGCTTCTTTCTTCCCCGCAACTTCTCTGGGTTGACCCTTCTTTCAGTGCTTCAGCCTGCTCCTGCTTAGTTTGGCTCCATTAAGCCTGGCTCCCCTTCCAGATGCACCCAGGTACCATTACTGGCTTCTTAGGCCCACATTAACCCTGTCAGCACCTGTGTGGGCTACACACCTCATCACAGGAAGTCCTATGATAACACAGGAGGTCAGACTAAATGATCACAATGATCCCTTCCAGCCTTAGAATCTATGAATCTATGAAAAATAGAGGACAGTCCCAACCAGTATATCTTTCTTGATTGTGATATATATAATTACATATATAATTACACTTGCTGCCTTCATGAACAAAACTGATTATGAGGAAAAATTTAGACAGAAAAATATGACTGAAAATTGGGAACTTTTAAGAAGAGTTTTTTTAGCTGGCCAAAAAGACATGATTCCACAATCAAGGAAGAGGACAACTTTGGCTAAAAGCCTAGATGGATTCAGTGGTGAAGTGATAGCAGCATTTAGAAATAAAAGAACAATATATAACAAATGGAAAAAAGGGGAATTAGAAAGCAATCAGTATAAATTAGAAGCTATAAAGTGGAGAAAATGTGTAAGGAAAGATAAAGACATCAGGGAAAAATCCATGGCTGGCAGGGCTAAGGATAACAAGAAGGAATTTTTAAAGTGCATTAGGAACCAAAGAACTCCTAGAAACCTTAGAAATCAATCCATTACTGTACGGAGATGGTAAAAATGTTAATAAAGATGCAGAAATGGCAGAAGTGTTCAATGAATATTTCTATTTTGTATTTGAAAAGAAGCAAGATGATGAACTCATATCACATGGGAATGATGAAGTACTTTCCAGGCCATTATTAATTAAGGAGGATGTTAAACATTTTTAAATCAACAGGCCCAGATAACTTGCACCCAAAAATCCAAAAAGAGTTGGCTGACGAGACCTCTGGCCTACTGATGTTCATTTTTAATACAGTTTGGAATATGGGGGAAATTTCAGAAGACTGGTTATGCCAATATTCAAAGAGGGCAAGCAAGATGATCCAAATAACTGCAGGTTGGGGAAAATAGTGGGAAAAACTGATACAGAATTCAACTGATAAAGAATTAAAGGACAGGAATATAATTAAGGCCAGTCAATATGGTATGATGGAAAATAAGTATTGTCAAACAAACCTCATTTCATTTTTTGATGAGATTGCAAGTTGCATTGATAAAGGTAACTGCACAGTAACTGCAAGGTAACTGTAATATACTTAGGGCTTGTCTACACAGGGAAAAACCCAGAATAGATATTGCACAATAGGTATTGCTGAATAGCTATTCCTCAATAGTTTGCTGTGTGCACACTCTTACTCTGCCTTTGTGTGGTTTATGGTTTAGCTTAATCCACTTTGGCAGTGGATAAACCTAAACCATAAATAGACACTCTTAGGGTATGTCTGCGCTACGAAATTAGTTCGAATTTATAGAAGCCGGTTTTATAGAAATCGGTTGTATACAGCCGATTGTGTGTGTCCCCACATAAAATGCTCTAAGTGCTCTAGTCGGCGGACCGCGTCCACAGTACCGAGGCTAGCGTCGACTTCCGGCGCATTGCACTATGGGTAGCTATCCCACAGCTATCCCACAGTTCCCACAGTCTCCGCCGCCCATTGGAATTCTGGGTTGAGATCCTAATGCCCGGATGATGCAAAACAGTGTCGCGGGAGGTTCTGGGTACATGTCGTCAGGCCCCTCCCCCTCCGTCACAGCAACGGCAGACAATAGATTCGCGCCTTTTTACCTGGGTTACCTGTGCAGACAACATACCACGGCAAGCATGGAGCCCGCTCAGCTCAGCTGAGCTCACCGTCACCATATGTCCTCTGGGTGCCGGCAGACGTGGGACTGCATTGCTACACAGCAGCAGCTGCTAACTGCCTTTTGGTGGTAGACGGTGTAGCATGACTAATAGCCGTGGGGCTGGCAGCCGTAGGGCTGCATTGCACCAGCCCCTTGCCCTTTGGTAGAAGATGGTATATTACGACTGGTATCCGTCGTCGTCATACTGCAGTGGCTGTCAATCATGGGCACCTGGGCAGACATGCTACTGTCTCGATGAAGATGGCTATCAGTCGTAGTATACTATTTTCTGCCAATTGCCCAGTATTGTCTGCTAAGCACCCAGAAGAGGCCGAGGGCGATCTGGGTGCTGGCAGACGTGGGGCTGGCAGACGTGGGGCTGCATTGCTACACAGCAGCAGCCCCTTGCCTTTTGGTAGAAGATGGTATATTACGATTGGTATCCGTCGTCATCGTACTGCAGAGGCTATCAGTCATGCTGCACCGTCGGCTGCCAGCTTAAGATGTAAAAAATAGATTTGTTCTGTATTCATTTGCTTCCCCTTCCTCCGTGAAATCAACGGCCTGCTAAGCCCAGGGTTTTCAGTTTAATCTTTGGGGGGACCATTCTGTGTGACAGTTGTTTGTGTTTCTCCCTTATGCACAGCCACCTTTCTTGATTTTAATTCCCTGTACCTGTACCTGTACGCCATGTCGTCACTCGGCCCACCCTCCCTCCCGCCCTCCCTCCTTCCCCTAGTCCGTCAGATACTAGTTTCGCACCTTTTTTCTGACCAGGCGCCATAGCTAGCACTGGGATCATGGAGCCCGCTCAGATCACCGCGGCAATTATGAGCACTATGAACACCACGCGCATTGTCCTGGAGTATATACAGAGCCAGGACATGCCAAGGCGAAACCCGGACCAGCTGAGGAGGCGATTGCAGCGCGGCGAAGAGAGTGATGAGGAAATTGACATGGACATAGACCTCTCACAAGGCACAGGCCCCAGCAATGTGGAAATCATGGTGTCACTGGGGCAGGTTCATGCCGTGGAACGCCGATTCTGGGCCTGGGAAACAAGCACAGACTGGTGGGACCGCATCATGCTGCAAGTGTGGGACGATTCCCAGTGGCTGCGAAACTTTCGCATGCGTAAGGGCACTTTCATGGAACTTTGTGACTTGCTTTCCCCTGCCCTGAAATGCCAGGATACCAAGATGAGAGCAACCCTCACAGTTGAGAAGCAAGTGGCGATAGCCCTGTGGAAGCTTGCAACGCCAGACAGCTACCGGTCAGTCGGGAATCAATTTGGAGTGGGCAAATCTACTGTGGGGGCTGCTGTGATCCAAGTTGCCAGGGCAATGAAAGACCTGGTGATATCAAGGGTAGTGACTCTGGGCAACGTGCAGGCAATAGTGGATGGTTTTGCTGAAATGGGATTCCCAAACTGTGGCAGGGCCATAGACGGAACCCATATCCCTATCTTGGCACCGGAGCACCAAGCCACTGACTACATAAACCGCAAGGGGTACTTTTCAATGCTGCTGCAAGCCCTGGTGGATCACAAGGGACATTTCACCAACATCAACGTGGGATGGCTGGGAAAGGTACATGATGCTTGCGTCTTCAGGAACTCTGGTCTGTTTCGAAAGCTGGAGGAAGGGACTTTCTTCCCGGACCAGAAAGTAACCGTTGGGGATGTTGAAATGCCTATCGTGATCCTTGGGGACCCAGCCTACCCCTTAATGCCATGGCTCATGAAGCCATACACAGGCAGCCTGGACAGTAGTCAGGACCTGTTCAACTACAGGCTGAGCAAGTGCCGAATGGTGGTGGAATGTGCATTTGGATGTTTAAAAGCGCGCTGGTGCAGCTTACTGACTCGCTCAGACCTCAGCGAAAAGAATATCCCCATTGTTATTGCTGCTTGCTGTGCGCTCCACAATATCTGTGAGAGTAAGGGGGAGACATTTATGGCGGGGTGGGAGGTTGAGGCAACTCGCCTGGCCGCTGATTACGCGCAGCCAGACACCAGGGCGGTTAGAGGAGCACAACAGGGCGCGGTGCGCATCAGAGAAGCTTTGAAAACGAGTTTTGTGACTGGCCAGGCTACTGTGTGAAACTTCTGTTTGTTTCTCCTTGATGAACCCTCCAAACCCCCCCCCCCCGACCCGGTTCACTCTACTCCCCTGTAAACCAACCACCCTCCCCTCCCCAATTCGAGCACCGCTTGCAGAGGCAATAAAGTCATTGTTTTTTCACATTCATGCATTCTATATTAATTCCTCACAGAAGTAGGGGGATAATTGCCAAGGTAGCCTGGGATGGGTGGGGGAGGAGGGATGGAAAAGGACACACTGCATTTTAAAACTTTAACTCTTATTGAAGGCCAGCCTTCTGATGCTTGGGCGATCATCTGGGGTGGAGTGACTGGGTGGCTGGAGGCCCCCCCACCGTGTTCTTGGGCATCTGGGTGAGGAGGCAATGGAACTTGGGGAGGAGGGCTGTTGGTTAAACAGGGGCTGTAGCGGCGGTCTCTGCTCCTGCTGCCTTTCCTGCAGCTCAACCATACGCTTGAGCATATCAGTTTGATGCTCCAGCAGACGGAGCATTGACTCTTGCCGTCTGTCTGCAAGCTGACGCCACCTATCATCTTCAGCCCGCCACTTGCTCTTTTCATCCCGCCATTCAGCCCGCCACCTCTCCTCTCGTTCATATTGTGCTTTTCTCATGTCCGACATTGACTGCCTCCACGCATTCTGCTGTGCTCTATCAGCGTGGGAGGACATCAACAGCTCCGTGAACATATCGTCCCGCGTCCTCCGTTTTCTCTTTCTAATGTTCACTAGCCTCTGCGAAGGAGAAACATTTGCAGCTGGTGGAGGAGAAGGGAGAGGTGGTTAAAAAAGACACATTTTAGAGAACAATGGGTACACTCTTTCATTACAAGGTCGCATTTTTCCTCTGCCTGACGGTTTGGTATGAGAGATCACTCACGCAGTGCCCGAGGCAACATATTTCGGCTTGCAGGCAGCCATGGTAGGCCGCAGTCTTTTGGCTTTTTTAACCTTCTTAACATGTGGGAAAGATTTCAAACAGCAGCGCATTTCCCATATCAAGGATGAATTGGGTTGGCCATTGAAAATGGGTTTTCAATGTAAAAGGAGGGGCTGCGGTTTCCCGGTTAACATGCAGCACAAACCCAAGTAAACCACCCCACACACACACACACACACGATTCTCTGGGATGATCACTTCACCCCTCCCCACACCGCGTGGTTAACAGCGGGGAACATTTCTGTTCAGAAGAGCAGGAATGGGCACCTCTGAATGTCCCCTTAATAAAATCACCCCATTTCAACCAGGTGACCGTGAATTATATCATTCTCCTGAGGATAACAAAGAGAGATAAGGAATGGATATTGTCTGCATGCCAGCAAACACCGGGACCATACGCTGCCATGCTTTGTTATGCAATGATTCCAGACTACGTGCTACTGGCCTGGAGTACATGAAGGAGAGCTTTCTGGATTTCCGCTCCATCCCCATACACGTTAACAGACTTTTCCAGTAGATGTACTGGCCGCGATTGCCAGGGCAAATTAATCATTAAACACGCTTGCTTTTAAACCATGTGTAATGTTTACAAATATTTACAAAGGTACACTCACCAGAGGTCTCCTGTGTGCCCTGAGGGTCTTGGGTGAGTTCGGGGGTTACTGGTTCCAGGTCCAGGGTCACAAACATATCCTGGCTGTTGGGGAAACCGGTTTCTCCGCTTCCTTGCTGCTGTGAGCTACCTACAGTACCTCCATCCTCATCTTCCTTGTTCCCCGAACCGTCTTCCCTGTGTGTTTCTCCATTGACGGAGTCATAGCACACGGTTGGGGTAGTGGTGGCTGCACCCCCTAGAATGGCATGCAGCTCCGCGTAGAAGCGGCAAGTTTGCGGCTCTGCCCCGGACCTTCCGTTTGCTTCTCTGGCTTTGTGGTAGGCTTGCCGTAGCTCCTTAATTTTCACGCGGCACTGCTGTGTGTCCCTGTTATGGCCTCGGTCCTTCATGGCCTTGGAGACCTTTTCTAATACTTTGCCATTTCTTTTACTGCTACGGAGTTCAGCTAGCACTGATTCATCTCCCCATATGGCGAGCAGATCCCATACCTCCCGTTCGGTCCATGCTGGAGCTCTTTTGCGATCCTGGGACTCCATCACCGTTACCTGTGCTGATGAGCTCTGCGTGGTCACCTGTGCTCTCCACGCTGAGCAAACAGGAAATGAAATTCAAACGTTCGCGGGTCTTTTCCTGTCTACCTGGTCAGTGCATCTGAGTTGAGAGTGCTGTCCAGAGCGGTCACAATGAAGCACTGTGGGATAGCTCCCGAGGCCAATAACGTCGAATTCCGTCCACACTACCCCAATTCCGACCCACAAAGGCCGATTTTATCGCTAATCCCCTCGTCGAAGGTGGTGTAAAGAAACCGGTTTAAAGGACCCTTTAAGTCGAAAGAAAGGGCTTCGTCGTGTGGACGTGTCCAGGCTTAATTCGATTTAAAGCTGCTAAAGTCGACCTAAACCCGCAGTGTAGACCAGGCCTTAGTGTGTAATAAGAAGGTCCACACAGGAACTTACTGTGGAATAGCTATTGCACTTCAAATTCACACCTTTCTTTGTTCTGCACTTGGACAAGCCCTTAGACTTTTGTAAGGCATTTGATTTAATACCACAGTACATTTTGATTAAAAAATCAGCACTATACAATATCAACAAAGCACACGTTAAATGGATTAAGAACTGGCTAACTGACAGATCTCAAAAAGTAGTAGTCAATGGGGAATCATCATCAAATTGGCATGTGTTTTTAGTGGGGTGTCATAGACATTGGTACTAGCCCAATACTTTTCAAAATGTTCATCGATGATCTGGAAGTAAATATAAAATCATTGCTGCTAAAATTTGCAGATGACACAATGATTAGCAGAGTGGTAAATAATGATGAGGGCAGGGCATTTATACAGAGCAATCTGGATCACTTGGTAAACTGAGCCAATTCAAGCAATATGTGTTTTAATACAGCCAAATGCAAAATTATGCATCTAGGAACAAGGAATGCTGGCCATACCTGCAGAATGGGAGATCATATCCTCGAAAGCAGTGACTCTGAAAAGGATTTAGGGATCACAGTGGACAAGCAACTGAACATGAACTCTCAGTAATGCTGTGGGAAAAAAAGACTAATGCAATTCTTGGATGTATAAACAGGGAAGTAGTGAGTAGGAGTAGGGAGCAGAGATGGCATGGTATTTACCAGAAGTGGGTTTTACCTGGTAAAATCATGGGGGAAACTAGTTAGTCCCAGTTTAAGGCATTTTCTATTTTAAAAACAGTTTCATTAATGCACACTACATTCCACTTAGTTTTAGTTACATATTCAAATGATGGTGACATAAGGCAGTAGATTTGTAGATTTAGAGTTGTACAAATCAAATGTAAACCTGCAGTGAGTGTAATACTAATATAAATAAAACATTGGAATGTCTGTATACATTCTGGTTCGGTATTTTCTCAAGAAAGTTGTACATGTCATGACTCATTTCAGTTTTCAATATTATATAAACAGAAGTAAAAAACATTTGATTATATGAAAATGACAATCATGCAGAGTTGCAGGCTTGAAGCATTAAGCAATCAGAAGCATGCAGAGTTGCAAACTACTAGTCCAGGTCCACTTGGCCATGCAGCATCCTATAGCAGAAGACCAACTTTGTAGTGGATAGACGCACCTATTCCTCAGTTTTGAATGGATGTATTCAAAGTTTGAAAAGATTCATTCTATGCTTGCTGAACTTGCTGGCCACTGATGCCATTATTTTTCGCAGTTTAACCTAGGTTTAAGCTAGTATTTACCCCGTCCTAAAATAGTTTTTCCCTGGAAATTGCCAACCCTGGTAGAGAAGTGGTTTTACCTCTGTACATGGCATTGGTGAGATAAGTACTGGAATACCATACACAGTTCTGGTGGCCACATTTTTTTAAATGATGTTGGAAAATTGGAGAGGCTGCAGAGAAGAGCCACAAATTTGAGAGCTGGAGAAAATGCCTCACAGTGATAGATTTAGCAGTGAGAGAGCTTATCAAAAAGAAGACCGACTGGTGACTTGATTATGGTTGATAACTACCTTCACATGTCAAAAATGCTGGGTACTGAAGGGCTCTTTAATCTAGAGACAGACAGAACAAGAACCAATGGCTGGAAGTTGAAGCCAGACAAACTCAAATTAGAAATAAGGCACAAAATTGTAATAGTGAGGGTGATTAACCACTGGATTCTCCATCCCATATCAGTGCTGGATACCTGTCTAAAAGATATGCTTTAACCAAACACAAGTTATTGGGCTCAATATAGGGATCAGTGGATGAAACTGAATGGTCTGTTATATACAGAGGTCAGTCTAGATCAGGGGTTGGCAACCTTTCAGAAGTGATGTGCTGAGTTTTCATTTAGTCACTCTAATTTAAGGTTTCGCGTACCGGTAATAAATTTTAACGTTTTTAGAAGGTCTCTTTCTATAAGTCTATAAACTATTGTTGTATGTAAAGTAAACAAGTTTTTAAAAATGTTTAAGAAGTTTCATTTAAAATTAAATTAAAATGCAGATCTTATCAGTTTAGTGCAGTGGTTTTTAACCTGGGGTGCACGCACCTCCTGGGGCAGGGCCGGTGCAAGGATATTTTGTGCCTTAGGTGAAACTTCCACCTTGCGCCCCCTCCCCCCGCACATCGGTTCATTGCGGGGCAAATCCCAACAAGCCTTTATAGACCCCAGGGGCCAGCATGCCCAGGGGCCAGCCATGCCCAGGGGCTATTTCCCAGATCAGGTTCCCCTCTCCCCACCCCCTAAACTCCCCTGGAGGGTGCACAGCCCCCCCGCGAGCCCTCCCACCCCAGTGGCCCCTGCCCCTGAGTCCACTCACTGGCTTTGCCAGGCTTGGGCCGCTGCAACAGCTCGGCAGGGAGGAGCCGCCTTCCGGAGGCACCGGAGAGCCAGAGCGTCCCGCTTATGGCGGCAGCAAACCCCAGCCATGGAGGAGCCGGCGCGGTGCAGGGGGGCAGCAGCCCTGCAAAGGCAGCGGCGACGCTAGCGGGGAACAGCCATGCCCCCCGCCCCTCCTGCCCAGGCTGCGGCCCGGTGTCCTCGCTTCCGGGGGGCTCCTGTAGGCTGCAGCAGATGCATGCAGGTGCCAGCCCCCATGCGCCCCCGGCTCCCCCCTCACCTAGAGTTACCATATTTCAACAATCAAAAAAGAGGATGGGGGGGAGAGCCCCACCCCCATCCACTCCCTCCCACTTCCCACCCCCTGACTGCTCCCTTCACAACCCCCAACCCCCCCTGCTCCTTGTCCCCTGACTGCCCCCTCCTGGGACCCCTGCTCCTAACTGCCCCCCAGAACCCCACCCCCCTACCTAAGCCTCCCTGTTCCTTGTCCCCTGACTGCCCCCTCCTGAGACCCCCCCCACCCTAGCACCCTACCCCCTACCTGTCCCCTGACTGCCCCAACCCTTATCCACACCCCCGCCCCCAGACACACACCCAGGACTCCCACGCCCCATCCAACCACTCCCCGCCCCCTGACAGGAGCCCCAGAACTCCCAACCCATCCAACCCTCCCCCTGCTCCCTGACCTGCCCCCCAGGACTCCCCTTACCATGCCCATGCCGGTCAGACGCTGGCTCCACGTGGAGGCAAAACATGCTGCTGGGCTGCCGCGGGCACAGCCAGGGGCAGATCTAGCTTTTTTGCCGCCCTAAGCACAGCAGGCAGGCTGCCTTCGGCGGCATGCCTGCGGGAGTTCCCCGGTCCTGCAGATTCAGCGGCATGCCTGCGGGAGGTCCGCCGGTCCTGCAGATTCGGTGTACCCGCCACCGAATTGCTGCCGAATCCGCGGGACCGGCGGACCTCCTGCAGGCATGCTGCCAAAGGCTGCCTGACTGCTGCCCTGACAGGGACCGGCAGGACGCCCCCCACGGCTTGCCACCCCAGGCATGCGCTTGGAGTACTGGTGCCTGGAGCTGCCACTGGGCACAGCCCCTGCCCTGCAGAGTGTTGAGGCTGCGGGATGGGGGGAGCTCCGGAAGGGGCAGCGGCAGTGGCAGCTCACACTCCCGGGAGCCGCGGAATCCGAGAGCGGTGAGGGGGAGCCAAGGGGCATGCCTGCCTGGGCTGTAGCCCGGTGCCCCCCCAGGGGCTCCTGCAGCAGATGCATGCGGGCGGCAGTCCCCATGTGCCCCACCAGCTCCTCCCTCGCCGTGCTCGGGCTTTGCGGCTCCCGGGAGTGTGAGCCGCTGCCGCCCTTCCCAGAGCAGGCTCAAGGCCCTGCGCCCCGGCGGCTCACACTTCCGGGAGCCGCAGAACCCGAGTGCGGTGAGGGGAGAGCCGGGGGGCACACCTGCCGCCGGTCTGGGGTCCCGGCCGCCAGCCCCACTCAGCCTCCTTCCAGTCTGGGGTTCCATTCACTCAGCCAGCAGTGGGCTGAACAGGGCCAGCGGCCGGAACCCTGGCTGGCAGCCGCATGCCTGGCAAAATTGGCTCGCGTGCCACCTTTGGCACGCGTGCCGTAAGTTGCTGACCCCTGGTCTAGATGATCTAATGGCCTGTTATGGCTTTAAGCTTTATAAATCTATGACACACACTCCTGCCTTTGCTGAACTCTGAAGTAAAACCCCTTATAGCACTTTTTAAAGTGACGGAAACAAGAAATCCTGACTGGATGTTTTGTCCCTGCAGGGAATGAGGTGATTGCAGTGGACTGGAAGGGACTGAAAGATGTGGACCAGATCAATATGGACAGCACCAGCTCATTGCATGGCAGTAGCATCCACCGACCCTCCACTGAGGTGAGTGCCCATCCTATGCCCAAGGGGAGAAGACTGGAAAGTCTCAACCCCACTGAATACATATAAAGGGTCTGGGGTCACCAACCTCAGCTGGGAAAGGCACAAAAGTCTTACTTGCACTAGAGACTTTGGGGCATCAATTTTCAGAAATGAAAGCTTTGATTTTCAGTTCCTAGAGTAGAACATGAAAAGTAGCTCAGGGTGAGTCTGAAAACCATTTCAGTCTGAATTGCTTGAGTGCTGGCTTAGATGGAAGGCCCTGGCATAAAACAGATCTACACTGTTGTGGGGAAACAAAGAGCATTTTAGTCTCTCATTACATTTTTTTAGGGGGTATTCACGGTTAAATGCTGTTAAATTATTGGGCAGTATCTCCTGAGCTGATTCATTTCTTGTTTTGAATGATGCAGCTTCTGTAATTTAACACATATGAATTTTCTGTTTTGTAATGTCCAGTGCATGCAATCACAAGACCTTTCACATTAAACAAAAAGATCAAGGCTCTTTTTATTCAATAGCCATGCCACGTTAATTTACAAAGCACATACAATTTTACACGTTACAAAATAACAATATATAAGAATTGCATCTTGATTCAGCATTTCTTCAACTGTGAAGTGTAACTGCCAGAAACTCCTGTTTTAGGGAGTTGTGCTACAAACAGGAGATAAGCAACTCAAGGAGATCTTCAATGAACTAGCACTATAGTGGCAGAAGGGGACACTTGGAACTCATTTGCAGAAGGAAGATTGGCTTTGTGTGTATGCATTTAACCATTTCAGGAGTGAATGGCTTTGTAGCCTGTTATAGAACCATTTTCGTCTGAAATATTCCAGTTTTCTAGCTCGCCTTTGAGTGAGTCCAAGGGCGGTGCGGCTCCCACAGAGGGTTATGCACTTGTTACTGCCCTGAAATAAGGACCTGACAAATTCATCTGACATTGCCAGTGTACAATGTTCAGCGAAAGAAGGCAGTGTGAATGCAGGGGATTCCTATCAGAGGATTATATATTGTCTGTCTCTCTCTCTTTTTCCCTCTCTGTTTCTTTGTATATTCCCAATTCCTTATGTCATTAACCATGGCCGCATACATACAGACACCACAGTGATCAGGAGGGAATGAAGCTGGGACCTTCAGAACCAAAAGCACAAGACCATACCACTTGAGCTAAAGGAGTAACTCCTTTATCTGTGAGTAAGTAGCAGGCTGCTATAATCATTAGGACCAGCCACTAGAAAAATACATGGTCACACACACTACACCCATGTGTTATATTAACATGTTCTCTTTCTTCTCTTCCATAGCAAACCCGGACAGATTTCTCCTGGGATGGTATTAATGTGAGTATAAACCCTGAAGCCCTCCTCCTTTCATGAGAGGCAGCAAAGGAGCATTTGCACAGCTGATGAGGATGTTCAAGTTTCCACCTAGTGGAAGCCCAGGATTAACAGAATGTGTCTAACTCTGTCACTGTGAATAGTGAACACAATTATGGAGATATCTCTGGGGGCCCAGAGTGCCACTGGAATTCTGGGCATCATTATGGGGTGTCTGGCTGTTGATATTGCAGTAATATTTTGGGGAGTATCTGTGTGCTGGTGGATTTGGGTTGTCTTCAGGTCCCCTGTTGTTTTGCTATTGAAGATAGCTGTGGGATCTGTAGGTGCCATTGGACCTTGAGCTGTCTCTAGCCATTTTTGGGTGCCTATGTGTGATCTCTGAGACTGCTAGATTATTCTGGGTGCTTTCCTGGGGTTTCTGGGTATGGCTGGATTATTGAGGTATATCTGTAGCATATCTGGCTATTAATACTCTTGGTCAGGGCATAATATCACCTTCAGAGGTTAGGAAGAAATTTAACCTTACAGGACAATGTTATACAATGAGGTGTTTAGGGGTTTTATGCTTCTCTCTGGAGTATCCAGCACTAACCACTGTTGTCAACAGGGAGGGAAAAAACAACAAGCAAAGGCATAGAGTAAAAACAAGGCTTTTTCCATACACCGTAAGAAAAGAGAAAGGATACATACCATTGCTCCCACTTCTCCCCCTTTTTGCAGGTCATTTTTAAGCTGCAGTGACCATATTTGTTCGTTTTCTCTGCTCGCTAGTGCAATATCAGTGCAGGGGAAAGTTTCCTGGTGCTGAAGCCATTTGTATTGTTTTCCCCCAAAAGTATTTCTAGCACTGGAAGCTCATGAGACATGGGCGCTGAAGCTCATGTCATGTGATTATTGGGACTGCTCAGGAATGGAGCAACCCACACCCCAAAGGTCCAAGCAGTGCAGTAGGGTTGCCAACTTTCTAATGGCACAAAACCAAACACTCTTACCCCGTCCCCTACCCCACCCCTTCCCCAAGGCTCCGCCCCTTCTCCAAGGCCCCACACCCATTCACTCCATCCCCCCTCCCTCTGTTGCTCATTTGCCCCACCATCACTCACTTTCACTGGGCTGGGGCATGGGGTTGGGGTGCAGGAGTGGGTGAGGACTCTGGCTGGGGGTGCAGATGAGGGGCTTGGGGTGCGGAAGGGGGCTCTGGGCTGGAGCCGAGAGGTTCTGAGTGCGGGAGTGGGCTCAGGACTGGGGCAGGGGATTGGGGTGCAAGGGGGAGTGTGGGCTTCAGGAGGGAGTTTGCATGCGGGAGAGGGCTCAGGGCTGGGACAGGGGGTTGGGGTGCGGGAAGAGGTGTGGGGTGTGGGATCTGGGAGGGGGCTCAGGGCTGGGGCAGGGGGTTGGGATGCAGGCTCTGGGAGGGAGTTAGGGTGTGGGAGGGGGTTCCGACCTGAGGGAGGGGGTTAGGGTGTGGGAGGGGGTTCTGACCTGGGGCAGAGGGTTTGGGGTACGGGCTCCAGCCAGGTAGTGCTTACCTCAGTCAGCTCCCAGGCAGCGGCGCAGCATGGCTAAGGCAAGCTCCCTGCCTGCCCTGGCTCAGCGCTGCTCCCGGAAGCAGCTGGCATGTCCGGCCCAGCTCCTAGGTGGAGGGGCAGCCAAGTAGCTCCATGCCAGCAGGTGCCACCCCCGGGGATCCCATTGGTTGCAGTTCCTGGCCAATGGGAGATGCGGAGGCAGAGCTCAGGGCAGGGGCAGTGCGCAGAGCTTCCCTGATCGCCGCATGGAGCCAGAGCAGGCAGGGAGCCGGCCAGGGCCATCCTTAGGATTTATGGGAGGCTTTTTCACTTTTAAGTACTAGATCCCCTCTGAGGTCTTGGCTACACTCGGGACTTCACAGTGCTGCCGCAGCAGCGCTGTGAAGCGCGAGTGTAGTCGTGCCGCCAGCGCTGCAAGAGAGCTCTCACAGTGCTGTATGTACTCCACCTCTCCGAGGTTGCAGCGCTGCGAGCGAGCGTGCAGCGCTGCAGGCACTGATTACACTGGCTCTTTACAGCGCTGTACTCGCTGCGCTCAGGGGTGTGTTTTTTCACACCCCTGAGCGCAGCAAGTTGCAGCACTGTACAGCGTCAGTGTAGCCAAGGCCTGAAAGAAGACTCACCAGGCTGCAGCAGCCAGCTGTGGTGGGAGCCTGCAGGAAGGGTCAGAACAGGGATAGGAAGAGGCAGGAGGGTGGACACTAAGCCCCAAATTTTCGGGTGCCCTACACAGCCACGTATGCTGCTATTGCCTAAGTACAGCCCTGGAGCCTGCCACAGCTCCACTGCACCACCGACTGGACTTTTAATGGCCCAGTCAGTGGTGGTGACCGGAGCTGCAAGAGTCCCTTTTCGACTGGGCGTTCCAGTTGAGAACTGGATGCCTGGCTATCCTAGCGCCAGGTACACTGTGATCCAAGGCAAGCACTATAAGTACTTCAGCAACTAGGCCTTGTAGGCTTAGCCCTGATGGGTCCCACTAACCGCTCAGACACATGGCTAAGGGAAAAGATATTTTCCTAGGGCTGGCAGGAAGGGGAAAGATTACAGATACCCTAGTTACAGAGGATTAAACAGTTACAGTTCAAAGGAAGCAACAATAGTTCTTGTTTGGGTCCATGGGGCAGTCCTATAGAGAGTCAGGACTCTTCAGGCTTAGTGCGTGGGATGTCCTCTCCAGCCCAGTCTCTATTCATGCAAATAGGAGTTTGCATGTTTCCGGAACAGGCTCAGTTAGTGTCTCACTGGGGCCCCTCTGTACTGGCTCCCTGTCCAGCAGCTGCTGCTCCCCCATAAACTCTGCACAGCCCTGCCCCCAGCTGTGATGCCTGGAAGTCACAGCCCTATCCACACACAGCTCTGCAACTGTTCCTGCCTCCAGCTTCTCTCCAGCTCCCCGCTGCCACCATGTGGCCACTGCTTCAGCTCCCCTTCCCACAATCTCCACTCCTCCTAAACTGAGCCCAGCCTCTTCCTGGTTCAGGGCCTTTCCCCATACATGGCCACTAGCCAGGGAAAAGGGAATGTACAATGTGGAGAGAGCTGATGGGAGTTGTAGTTTCCTGCTTTGCAGATCCATCGCCAGGGCCGGCTCCAGGCACCAGCCGACCAAGCACGTGCTTGGGGCGGCACCTTGGGCCGGGGCGGCGCTCAGGTTTTTATTAATTTATTTATTGGGCGTGGGCTGGCGCAGTGCGGCGCTGGCGGGGTGGGGGCTGGCATTCGGAGGAGGGGCGGGGGTTGGCGCGGTGCTCGGGGGGGGGGTGGCTTCGGGCGGCGTGGGGTGCTGGGGGGGGGGGATTCAGGCGGCGTGGTGCTGGGGGGCAGGGATTTTGGCGGCACTGGGGGGGGTACGGCGGCACGGCGTGGCGCTCGCGGGCAGGGGCGGCACTCTTCTTTTTTGCGTGGGGCGGCAAAAAAGTTAGAGCCGGCCCTGTCCATCACATAATTTTATTCTCTGCCCTTCACAGGTCTGTTCATACTTATATGATTGTCCACAGCTGGGGTGGGGGAGAGGAAGGGGAAGAGTTATGCAAAAGAAAGTACATGTTTTCTTGTTGGTCAGCTGAAATAAATCGATACCCAAGGTGGGAAATATACAAGTGAAGCCAGGTACTAGATGTAGGTTTTGCCACAACTGTCAGAGGATAAGGAACACTCTCCCTCTCTCTCTCTTACACACACACACACACACACACACACACACACACCTTGAATCCCTACATTGGCTTTTCATTGTCCACCACACTTTTTATCAACACCCTATACAGCTCTACTCTGGCCTAAATCTTTCACCTTGAGTCTTATCACATTGCCCTCTATTCCACCAGTGACAATCAGCCTTGAAATCATATTCACCTCCTTTGTCCACTTCCATCTTTGCCCTTTACCACTCCACCCCATGCGTGGAATGCTTTCCTTGACCTTATCCCTGTTCTTTAGGCCACCTCCTCTGCACATTCAGGTCCTTAATGAAGACTCATCTCTACCACAAGCCCCAAAAGAACTGTACCAACAATAACTCTGTGTGTCTCACCATGTACAGTACATGGAGCTGGTCTCCAGGGAATAAATACATGTATCAGATGGCTCATACTTTTTTGTGCTTCTCTATCTTTCAGCCCTCATTGTGCCCACTCCCTTGGGACTCCTTCCAGCACTCTGTACTCACTCAATCACCATTTTTCAAAATCAGCCAGCCACAGAGATGTTTCCTTCCCACAAGTATGAATTTCTCCCCCTAATTGCACCTGCCTGAGATCCAGGATAGATGAGACTTAATCCCATGCCACTGACAGATTTACAGTTCAAATCTCGTGACACTGCTATGTTAGAAATAGGGACTTCATATCACTTGAAAGGGAATTCCCAGCTTCCAATGGAACAACTGGAAGTGCCTGAATTATCAGATCTTAAAATCATTATTCGTTCATATATCAAAATGCTATTTAATAAAGACATAATTTGGGGTTTCCCTGGCTTCATATGAGCCCTGTACAGTAGATAACTCGAGCAACTGGATATAAGGATAGAAATATACTAGTTAGAGTCCCAATACAATTTGTAAAAATTCTTTAAAATGTTCCTAAAATAGTATTCCTGTAAAATCTGTGGCATGTACAGAATCCATGGTGGTGTGGTAAAGGAAAACGTTTTATTGGCCCTTGGATGATTTGTGGCTTTGTCACTAGTGAGTATTGGAACCATCCCAAATTCATGCTGATAAAATCCTTGCACTAAACAATACCTGCATGCATTCCCTGTATATACAATTACTTACACTCCAAGGACCATTGTTTCAAAAATTCCTGTTGACCGCTTTCTTGAACGGTTAGCCAATATTTGGGGCCTTGCTGGATTATTTCTGTTAGACAGAGAAATTGATGATACAGTCAGGTATTTCTTTGTACATTCTTTGTAAATAAACAGGTTTGCACCAAAGTCCTGTTTCCCTGATTGCAGTAGAAGCAAATAGCAACAGTCAGTTTCCTTGCTCACAGTTCCAAAGCCTGCCTTTTCCGCCAATCCTGTGTCCCAAGGAGCTCTGTCCCTCTGCTTCCTTTCATGGCCATGCTCATAACTGCTCTCTGGCTTTCTTGTTGCTTTCTCCCTTTGACACAGGCAGACACAAATAGAACTCCAACTAATCAGTGGCCCAGATCAATCTCCAGGGAAATCCCTTGGCCATAGTACTTAGCTTCTGATTGGCCTTCCATGTGGCTTAGTGCCCTGGATGGTGGCTTCCACTGTCTCCAGAAATCTTATTCCATACAGACACTTAATTGCTTCTTCCATTTAGCCTGAATGAAGGGTAGCTAGCGCACTCATCAGCCTTAGCAAGTTCTGTGATTGCCCCTAGATCAAACAGTTGCTTGATAGCAGCTATTAACACCTTCCAGCAAAACAGTGCCATTAATTTTGAGTGCCTTCATTTTTGGGTGCCCAGCTTGAAACACTATGGGCTTGATTATAGGATGTATTAGAAATGGAAACAAAAGGGCAAGAAAAAATATCAGGGATATGGAACAGATTCCATATGAGGAGGGATTAAAAAGACTGGAACTTTTCAGCTTGGAGAAGAGATGATAAAATCATGAATGCTGTGGAGAAAGAGTACAAGGAAGTGTTATTTACCCCTTCACATAACACAAGAATGAAATTAATAGGCATCAGGCTTAAGAAAAACAAAAGGGAAGTACTTCACACAACGCAGTCAACCTGTGGAACTCATTGCCAGGGGGTGTTGTGAAGGCAAAAACTATAACTCTAAGCCTCTGACTGTCAAATGTTGGAAGTGGACGACAGAGATCACTTGATGATTGTCCTGTTCTATTCAGGATACTGTGCTAGATGGACTATTAGTCTGACCCAGTATCATTCTTATGCTCTAATGATTTTCAGAAGGGCTGTTCACCTATATCTTCACCTGTAATTGGTGGGAGTGGGAGCAGTGGTTGCTCAGCCCCTGTGAAAATCAGCCCATAGGTGCTCAATTTTATAAGCAACCCCAAAGTCTGATTATTTTGGCTGGAATTTATGAGGGAACCTGATGGATTTAGCTGGAACAACTAGCTCTTGTGGAGGAGGATGTGGAGTTCAAAACCCTGTCATTCTCAAGAAAGAAGGATTAATCAAGGATTAATGCACTCCTAGGAGAAGCAAACACCAATTAACCCCTGGCTCACGTGGTCGTTTTGTGTCCCCCTCTCTCTAGAGTTGAGGCTGAGCATAGGGAGGGGAATGGCTGGGAGGCACAAGGATAAGGCCATTATTATTGTTTGTTTGTGTGTTTATATATATATTGTAGCTGTGAATGGACAGAATAAAGAGGGAATCATCGCTGACACATGCTTCTTCATTCTGTTTTTTTCAATACAGATTATTTAAAATGTGAGAGAAAACAATGGTCAAAAGCATATTCTTCTCCTGTTATTACTGCTTCTTGCTTCCTGACCTGTTGTGCTGTGTCACCTCCTGTAACGATGAGGCCTCTGGCAGGACACAACTGAGAGTATCAATTCAGGACAAATTGCTTAGAGCAGGGCAGTCACAGCCCCAGGCTAGTTGTTCTCCATCTCTAAGGCACACCAAACCAGCCAAACAGAGAGGACTTCGGTCTCACCACACTGACTAACCATAAATCATATAAGCAATTCCATTAGACACTCCAGTTTCCCAGTATCACCACCAGTGTCACTCATTATGGGAACGAATGGTTAAGAAAATCAATGCCCCGCTAAAAGAAAAAAGGTCTTCCCAATCCCAAAGGACCAAGCCCCAGACCCAGGTTAATATACAAGTCAGATCTAACCCACAAATCACGCTGTTGCTAATCCTTTAGAATCTAAAATCTAAAGGTTTATTCATAAAAAGAAAGAAATATAGATGAGAGTTAAAATTGGTTAAATTACATAGAGTAATGGCAAAGTTCTTGGTTCCGGCTTGTAGCAGTGATGGAATAAACTGCAGGCTCAAATCAAGTCTCTGGAGTACATCCACAGCTGGGATGGGTCGTTCAGTCCTTGGATCAGAGCTTCAGTTTCAAGCACAGTTCCTCCAGAGGTCAGAAGCAGGATTGAAGACAAAATTGAGATGATGATGATGCCTTTTATAGTCCTTTTGCGTGTGGCTTGTGCTTTCTTTGTTCTAAGCACAAGCCACCCCGCACATGGCAAGGAAAAACCTTAGAGTTCTGTCCATAGGGATATCTCTGCATGCCTTGCTGAGGCACAAGGTGTATCTGCCTTCTCTCAATGGGTCAGTTGTATAGCTGATGAACCTTAATAGGCCATCAAGCAGGATAGGCAGTGCTAATGCCAAATTGTCTGGGGTGTCACCCAGAAGCATAACATAAGTTTGAATTACAGACAGTATAGAGCCAATACACCTCTACCCCGATATAACACGGTCCTCGGGAGACAAAAAATCTCACCGTGTTATAGGTGAGACCGCGTTATATCGAACTTGCTTTGGCCTTCCTTGTTCCCTGACCGCCCCCTTCAGAGATTCATGTCCCTAATCACCCCCAGGACCCGACCCCCTACCCAACCCCCCTGCTCCCTGTTCCCTATCCACCCCCACCCCCTGACAGGCATTCAGTAGCGGCGGCTGGAAGCAGAGCAGCCCGGCCCCAGCCCGCTCCACTCCGCCACCACCCAGCCGCGGCGTTCCGCTTCCCACCTTCGGTGAGTGCGGGGAGGTTGGGGAAAGGACGACCCCCGCACTCACCTGCAGCGGGAAGCGGAGTAACGCGGCCCCAGCCTGCTCCACTTTTCTTGCTCCAGCCCCAGCCCCAGCCCCAGCCCCAGCCATGTCGTGGTGGGAAGGGAACTGGGGAAAGGTCCTGCACTCACCTGCAGTGGGAAGTGGAGCGCCGCGGCTGGGAGCTGGTAGAGTGGAGCTGGCTGGGGCTGGGCTGCTCCGCTGCCTGCCGCCGGTGAGTGCGGGGAGGTTGGGGAAAGGACGCCCTCCAAACTCACCTGCGGCAGGAAGCGGAGCGATGCGGCCCCAGCCTGCTCCACTTTCCTTGCCCCGGCCCCAGCCGTGTCGCTGGGAGGAGGGGGGGCTGGGGAAAGGTCCTGCACTCACCTGCAGCGGGAAGTGGAGTGCCGCGGATGGGAGCTGACAGAGGGGAGCTGGCTGGGGCCGGGCTGCTCTGCTTCCCGCCGCTGTTGAGTGCGGGGAAGTTGGGGAAAGGACGCCCCCCCACACACTCACCTGCAGCAGGAAGCGGAGTGACGCAGTCCCAGCCCACTCCACTCTGCCAGCTCCCAGCCACGGCACTCCGCTTGCTGCCACAGGTGAGTGTAGGGAGGTTTGGGAAAGGACTCACCTGCGGTGGGAAGTGGAGCGCCATGGCTGGGAGGTAGCAGAATGGAGCGGGCTGGGGCCGGGCTGCTCCGCTTCTGCTCCTGCCAATGAGTGTGGGGGGGGATCGCTTCCCCCAAACCCCCTCCCTTGAGCGACACAGCTGGGGCTGGGGTGAGGGAAATGGAGTGGGCTGCTCCCGGCCCCCCCCCCTAATCCCCAGGACCACTCTGGGACTGTGGGCCCCCCAAAAGTGCCCCCCCACAGCTCCTACCTCCCAGACACTGGGGGGGGGGAGATCCTGACCACCCCTGAGACCCTTTGCCCCTTATCCAACCCCTCGGCCCTGGCCTGGCCCGGCACCCTTAACACACTGCTCAGAGCAGCGTGTCAGAGCTTTACCACCTTTTATGCGAACCCGTGTTATATCGGGTCATGTTATATTGGGGTAGTGGTGTACCTATAACTCTAAATACAAAAATGAACCATGCATACAGATAGCGTAATCATAACTAGCAAATCGTAACCTTTTCATGGACACCTTATATGACCTCCTTTGTCAGGGCCAGCTCCAGGCACCAGCTTCTCAAGCAGGTGCTTGGGGCGGCTGCTCCGGAGAGGGGCGGCACGTCCAGGTATTCGGCGGCAATTCGGCGGACGGTCCCTCACTCCGCCTGGGAGTGAAGGACCTCCCGCCGAATTGCCACCGCAGATCGCGATCACGGCTTTTTGTTTGTTTGTTTTTGTTTTGTTTTGTTTTGGCTGCTTGGGGCAGCCAAAACCCTGGAGCCGGCCCTGTCCTTTGTACAAGATTTGGTGCCACTATAGGACCTTGGTTGCAACAATGGTCTATATGGTCATAATTCATGTCAATGACGTCACACCTCCTCACCCTCAACCCTCGCTCCTTCCACCCCAAACCCGCAGTCACTATACAGAAAAACTCACCACAGTCATCAAAAGAGAGATGGGGGGAGGGCAACATGCCCACAGAGTGGGGCCTCCCCCCCAACCATGCTCTTACCTCATGCAGCCCTGCAAAGGGAGTCATGCAGATTCTTTGTCCAGATTATATTGCATCCCCTTTTCCCCTTCCCTTTGTATTCCTTCTCCTGTCATTTGCTTCTGCTTCCCATCTTTCCTCTGCCCTCCTGAACTCTTCAACTGATCTCTCATTTCCATCCCCTTCTTCTCCTTCTCTCATTTTCTTTTTCCTTCATCATTCCCTCTCTTTCACACCTTCATGCTCTCTCTCTTTTCAGCTGTCCATGGAAGACACAACCTCCATTCTCCCCAAGCTGAAGCGGAACTCCAATGCTTATGGAATTGGGGCTCTGGCTAAGTCATCTTTCTCTGGTGAGAACCTCAAACCTGGGTTTATTTGCCACTGCTCCTCTCCCTTTGACCTTGGGCCTCTCCCCATTGTTTTCCCTGCTGCTGCCTCACAAACCCAGGTGTCTCCCCACTCTCTGTTCAACCTGAGACCTCTCCTTACCATTGCCCCATAACCCGAGGCCTCTTCTACTTGCTGCTCTCCCAACTGCTGCCCCCTAATCTGAGGCCTCTCCTCACTGTTCTTCTAATTGTTGCCCCTTAACCCTTGTCCTCTCCTCACTGCTCTGCCCAACTCGAGACCTCTCTGATCCACAACTGCCTAGCCTCAGGCCTATCTCAGTTGTTGCCTCTTAAAACTTCAAGTTTGTCTCAGACCCCCCGGCTCTTCACACTGTGCCCCCATGCTCAGACTGCTTCAATTTCTTTCCCTCAAGACTGCCCTGGGAGGAGACCCTTTTTCAGTCTCCTAGATCATCCAGTTCTGGGATTTGCCCCTTGTACCCACTGTTCCCCTAACACTGTGCTGGGCAAAAAAGATAATTCTTTCTCCGGGCTCTTTCACTTCTGGGTTTCTCTTCCTTTCCTTACTGCGCCCCCAATGGGACCCCATCCATGAAATATCAGGGAGGGGTATGGAGAGCAATTACAACTCCTGGAGTTGCTTAATAGGCCATTTGAGTCCCACAGCAAGGGAGGGAGGGGGCACCATCTAAGGGAAGGAGTCCAGGGGACGATGGGGGAGCCCCTTTCCAGGGAAGGGTGAATAGAGTGACAAATAACCTTGGAGCTGTGTAATAGCCCCTCCTTGTTTTCTGATGTCTGGCCCCTTAGGGATATCCCGCAGCATGAAGGATCACGTCACGAAGCCAACGGCTATGGGACAGGGTCGTGTAGCTCACATGATTGAGTGGCAAGGGTGGGACAAAGGTAACAGCCAGCAACAGCAGCATACACATGAAGCGGTGCGCAAGGATGCTGATGCCTACTCAGACCTGAGTGACGGCGAGAAGGAGGCCCGATTCCTTGCAGGTAGTCCTGACTTACCCCACACTGGGGTGCCTGAGAGCAGAGAGAGAAAGGGGAGCCTGTGAGAGCCAGAGAAGGGAATTGCTGGGGAATGCACACAGATGGAGTACGGAGGTGCAGCTCAGATGAAGGCAGGGGGGACTTACTGGGGTATATGCATGGCGAGGAGGGGCAGGTCAGAGCAGGGGATATCATTGAGGCAGGAATAGGTAGAATCAGTGTTTCAGGGGTGTCAGTGAGGTGGGGGTACGTGGGGAGCTCCTCATGTCTCCACTGTCTCTCTCTGGCGCAGGGGTGATGGAGCAGTTTGCCATCTCTGAGGCCACTCTCATGGCCTGGTCCTCCATGGATGGTGAGGATGTGAGTGTCAACTCCAACCAGGAGAACCCAGCAAGCAACTACAGTGAGAACTACCAGGAGCTGATGGAGAACCAGGGTGAGCCCTACCCCCTCCCACTGGTCCTGGGACATCCCTGCCCTCCCCCATCCTTGCTGCCAGGTTCCTTTCCATATCTACTAGTTTCTTTATCCTCTGTGGGGGTCACCATTGCCCTTTCTCGTGAGTTGAGATCTGGCAGAGAGAGGAATATTCCCCACTCATGGAGCTTACTATAGAGTCAGGGCCCAGTAGACAAGCTCCAGACCCCATTCTCCTGGGCCTCTGGGCACAGCAGGGAAGGCCAGCATCTGCTGGAATCAATCACCTGTTATACACAGGTTCTGCAGATTTGTCTGTCTGTCTGCCATTTCCAATGGCTCCCATCTTGCCCTCCCTCTCTTTTCCTGTCCTCCCCGACACCTCTCTCTGTTCTCCACTGCCCCCTCTGTCTCTCCCTGTTTCTGTTTGTCCTGTCTCACTCTCTTTCTCATTCTCTCTCTCCAATTCCTCCTTTTGCACTCTTTGTTTTCCCCCTTCACTCTCCCCCTTTCTCTCCCCTTCTCTTTCTGCAGATCACATGGCCCAGACACAGTATGACAGCTGGCCTCACTCCTATGTCTCTCAGGGCATGTATTGCCTGGGCTCCTCTGATGCGTGGGAGACCAGCGACCAGTCCCTCATTGCTTCCCCGGCTACCGGCTCCTACCTAGGCCAGAACTTTGAGGAGACCCAGTCCAACCTGCAGGAGAGCACATTGATTCAGAGTAGCCTCATCCAGCAGCATCAGATGCAGCAGCAGCAACCACAGGCCCTGCTCCAGAACCCAGGGCTCGTTGACATGTGGCCCCCTCAGACTGCCGCAGGGGGTGGCAGTGGGTCTGAATCCAGCACTTACATGGGGGTGCATACAGAGGAGGAAGGGAACCCTCTACTGGAGAAGGCCCCGCTGCTAAACAAGAAGACCTCTCCAGAGGAGGATGATGCTGTATGCCGGGACCTGGAGTCGCTGTCACCTCGGGAGGAGCTGGAACATGCTGCACTCAGCCGCAAGGTCTCGGATGTCACCTCGTCCGGGGTGCAGTCCTTTGATGAGGAGGAGGGGGAAGCAAACAATTGATGCTGCCAGTGAGGAATCCGTCACTACTAACAAATGGGAGAGGGGAGGGGAGAATGAAATGACAGGAAAACCTCTCCCCAGGTTTCCAGGTGGACACACCTGTCATTCTGACATTTAATTTTTAACAAAAGGGAAGTAAAGGACTGGAGGTGTTTAACAGGGGCAGAGCCCTCCTTGCCCACCATCATGGACTGATCCCATGGCCCCCTGTTCTGGACAGCATGCCGGGGGCTCAGGGAACTCTGGACTTTAAATCTTTTTGATACAAGGGTTTGGCTCTGGTTTCAGACTGCTCAGATGCTGGGATGTGGCTCCCAAGATACAAACAATGGCTTGATACTGGGATATGGCTGTATGGATAGGATCTATCTTGGCAGAATGGATGTTGTTTTGCTACAATCTGCTTTGATCCATGGGATATGTGAATACAGAGTTTGTTTTGAACAGGGCACAAGACTGTGCGGATATAGGTTGCACTGATACAGGGATTATGGCTGATATACAGGATAAGGCTTATGGATATAGCCACTGCACTGATAGGATGGATGAGCTATATGGATAAATACTGTACAGTTCTTTGATATGAGACCCAAGGCCCTGTAGATACAGACTGTACTGTGGTATGGATGGTGTGGCTCTGTGGTTACAGGCTGTGTTATGGTATGGATGGTGAGGCTCTGTGGACATGGGATGTGCTCTGGTACAGATGGCATACCTCTGTGGACAAGGGCTGTGCTCTAGTACGGATGGTGTAGCTCTGTGGACACGGGCTGGGCTCTGGTATGGATGGCGTTGCTCAATGGACACCGGCTGTGCTCTGGTACGGATGGTGTGTCTCTGTGGACATGGCTCTGTGCTCTGGTATGGATGATGAGGCTCTGTGGACCTGGGCTGTGCTCAGGTATGGATGGCATAGCTCTGTGAACATGGGCTGTGCTCTGGTATGGATGGTGTGGCTCTGTGGACATGGGCTGTGCTCTGGTATGGATGGTGTGGCTCTGTGGACATGGGCTGTGCTCTGGTATGGATGGTGTGGCTCTGTGGACACGGGCTGTGCTGTGGTACAGATGGTGAGGCTCTGTGGCTACAGACCTAAACCCATATGTCAACAGCTGTGCTTCAGTCTCTTTGAAACATTTTTCTTTTGCTCCCTCTGACATGTCTGTCTGCCTGGGAGCTGCAGGGGGAGGGGGAGGAAAGATATATCCACATGGTGTTGGGCACTACATGCATGGGGAGGGGTCACCTGCCATTTTCTACTATATAGACACAGTAACATAAAGCTGATTTTCCTGGAGGATTTGGGAGTTTGTCCACCTCTTTGCTGCTGCCTGAATCCTTCCCTCTTTTCCTCTTCATGGAGGCCAGGAACAGCAGGAACAAACAGTATCACCATTTTCCAGTTTATATTGGAGTTTTGTTGCTGTTTCTTTTTCTACAGTTTTATATTGCTGGGTAATGGTTCTAAACACAGTGGTTAACAGAAGGAAAGGCCTGTGGGCTGGCCACCACTGACCATAACTACCGTACCATTCTCAGTGTCCCTGGTCCCTCTGTGGTGCCAAATGTGTATGGGGGTGGGAGGGGAATTTTTCTCCTCCCTCCTGTTCATTTCTCTTTCCTGCTTTACATTTTCTGTTTTTTCTTGACAATGTAAATATTCCTTGGCACTGTTTTCTTTTTTTCTCATTCCTCCCATCTCTCTTTCGGGGGTGGGGAAGGCTGGGTTTTGGGGGTTTTTCCCCATTTGTACGGGTTCTGTATTTTTGTTAACAAAATTTATGATTCATGGACTGAAGGGGTTTTGATCCCATGTGATTCCCCTTCTTGTTGCTGCAGACATACTGCAGGAGAAGGGACTTTAAATAAGTATTTAACCAATTGTTTCCTCTCTGCTCTTGCTAGGGAATAAACAGGAGACAAAAATTGTGTGGGGGCAATCATTGTTCAGACAGCAGAACATGACCAACAGGGGATAGTAGAAGTGTTGGGTGTTCACTGAAATATGGGCAGTGTATGAGCAAAGAAATGCCCACAAAGGGCAAATTAAGGGTGGGGAACTGGATAAATGAACCAAGCTGGAGATTGCCCTCTTTCTGCACTACCCCGGAGGCATCTCTGCCCCACTTGCTCCAAGCCAGAGCCACTCTGTTCAACTGGAATACAGATGTTTGTCTCCTCTCTGTCTTCTCCTCCCTGATGGTAGAATTGGTATTGCTGCTTGCAGGATGGGAGAGTGAGGTACGTTCCTCTTCTGATCCAGGTTTGGAACCCAACCCATGTAGCAGGGAAGGAGTACATATCAGGAGAGGAGAATGTAGCAGGAATATTATCCAGGAGGCTAGGAGCTGAGACAGCCACAGGAAAACAGAAGTGGATCATGTCCAGGAGTCAAGAGGAGGGTGAATTAGACATGGAGCCTTGAAGATGGTATTTCCGCTCACACACCTTTCCTACCGGCAATTGGGATTATAGGGAACTCCACAGTGAACTTCTGAGTCTCTCTGGCAAGCTCCATTTCAAGAGGACCTGTCTTCCCTCTCCACTGCACCACTAATGGAAACACCACTGGGAGGAGTGTTTGGGAGGATTATGTGAGGCTGACGCTTGGAGGTGGATATGAGACAAAAGCATTTGTTACCACCTCTTTGTCCCCATTTCTTTGGAGCTTCCCTGTCTCTCCCAGGGGAGGTTGCTCCTTTCCTGGGTGATGAGGTTTCTATATCTACTTAAATATGTTTACACATTCTGGTGCCACCCTCCCAAGGTTGAGAAGGTTGGATAAAGCACCTCCCAGAATCCTGGGAGGACTCATTATCCTGAGTTTATCTGAACTGCTTTGGTCTGGCTGCTGCATGGATTGGGGAAGTCTCACTAGCAAGAACAGAGAAACTGGGAAAGTGCACGGGCACTGCAGCAGATGACATACAAATGAAAGTTAACCCAATTTTTTTTTTGAACCTTCAGGGAAAATGAAGTTGTGTTTCTATGGGGTGTTTCTTTGGGGGTGAGGAAGGTTCGATAAGCCTGCTTCTTATTTTTCCGAACCATTCTGCCCTGAGGGCCTAGCCAGGACCAACCTGGATGTTTACGGTAACTATATTTCAGTGTATCTTCAAATGTATCCTGCTCCCACCTTGTCATTCACAGGACCAGGACAAGGGGGTAATCTTGGTTAGGTCTATTTTTTTTTTAATGAAGACAAGTTGTGCATTTGGTAAGATGTGTGACAAATGTATGAGGTGCATTTTCTCCATAGGAGAGAAATCACAGAGGGACACACATTACATGGAAAACAAAGACTAAAAAAGAAAAAGAAAAGAAATTTACCTTATGAAAATCCCACAGAATGTAATAGCAAGTGAAAACCTTCCCACAGAGTTTTCTGACAGCTAGAGAATCATACTTCTGCTACAGAATTCTATAGCCCAGTTTCAAAAAGCTTATAGATGGGATCTCATTGTCTATTAAATCCTACAGGTGTTTAGAGTAATTTCTACAGAAACCTATTATTTTCAAGTTATTAAATTGTATAAGATTTTTCCATAAAGATCTTGCTTTTTTGCAAATAAAGATCTTACCTTTTTTGCACACACACAAAAAAAACTTCCCCCGATGTCCCCACCATCCAAGAACACACATGCCTTTCTCATTGCCAGGAACCTGACTGGACACCGCATTCCCATGGCCTCCAACCATTGCCTAAGTGAGGCCCAAATGGACAATATTAATCACAAACTGATAGGTCACTTTGCTTCTCCTGCAAAATGTTATTCTACCTTAAAAAGTGACTGTATAAAAATGGGCTTTTCTTATGCAACAGACTTGCACCCTACCTGTGTCCAGAATCAGATCTTCTCAAATTGCTAAGGTTTTCAGAAGTGACACATGGTTTTGGATTCATCAATTTTGGGGGGCCCAATTTCAGATGCCTTAAGGCTCCCTGATTTTTGGCACTTTCTGAAAATCAGGTCTACTGAAAGTATCCAAAAACTGAGCAATGCAAAGTTACTAGTCCCTTTTGAAAATCTTTGCACTAGATTTTGACTTGGTTTTTACTCAAGTTATCCCTGCAGAGCCAGCCTAGCTCAGAAAGAGGGTAATGGAACCTATTCCTTCTTGTGCAGCATCTGCAGAATTGTTTTCTATGTTCTAATTAGTCACACCTGTGCAAACCTCCTGAGGGCCATGGGGTTACCACAGGTGTCATTGGGGGCACAATTTGACTTGCAAATTCTTTATTCTAGGGGATGATCTGGAAAGAGTCCAGCTTGACTCTCAGAGCCCAGGCTGAGTTTGCAGGGCTGACAGTCAGAAACAAACATCTTTTTATTTGTCAAGTAAGCAAGTTTGATCTGGAGTCGTCACTTGTGAGCAGAGCTGCACTCATGAAATATTTCTGAAATTGCTTGAAGCAGTGTAGCTAGAGGGTTCCCTGCCTTTGTTTGCCATAAAGCCATTAAGACTTTAGTAGGAGCCATGACTTCTGTTCTTTGCTGAACAGAGAAGTGCTCTTTAAACATGGGTTACTCTAGTAGTTGAATCAGCTCTCAGACAGACAGAGCTTGTTCTCACTCCTGTGCCCTCTACTGCCACCATCTGGCCAGTTCACTTTACTGTTGTTAAACCTACAAGTTGTTCATGGGTTGGGCTGAGTTGAGTGTGGGGGGACAGGGTAGGTAAGAACTGGCTAGTCCAGAGTAATGGGATTTGGAATCTTTGCCTCTAGGGCACCAGTTCCAGTGTGTCCCTGTGAGTGGCTGGCTCAGGGGAATCATGAAGTGGGATATAGGGTCTTTCATCTCTAAAGCACAATTTTCAATTTGGCTCCAGGTTGGGGGAACTGGCTGGATGAATGGGACAAGAGGAAGGTGCCTTTCATCTGTAGGGTATCAGTTCCGATACATCCTTAGGTCTGGGGAAATGGCTCAGGGAGTTGAGGAAGGGGACACAGATCTTATCACTTCTAGATGACTGGTTCCAATCTGTTCCTACTTTGTAGTGACTGACAGTCATTCCCATCTGGCAGCTCTTCGGTTTCCATGTGAATTGGCAGATCTCAGGCAGTGGCTAGTCACCCTTGCCAGTTCCACCCCTTTTCTTTGACTACGCTGGGACTTCAGAGCTGACAGGGAAAGGTAAGCACCACTGATAAGTCCTGTCCTGTGATTGTAGGGCAGGGGCAAGTCTGTTGGAAGTATTGGGCACTGTGGTGGGTTCCTGGGGTGATACAGCTTCTGCAGCCAAGGTACATGCCTATTTTCATGCCAGTTCCAAGGTAACCTGAGTTTTGGAATAGCCCTGAGATGTATAGGCTGGCCATGTGCATGGCTAAAGCCTGGACCATCCTTACTGTGTCCAGGAAATGGAAATTGTCTGTGGAGCCGGCAGGACAGCCAGGGAAAAGGACACTATTTTCTAAATCTGAAAAGGTGTGTGTGTTGGAGAGGGGAGGGAGGCAGCAGGGAAAAGGAGGAAGTAGAGGAAATATGTCAGCAAAAAAGATGAGAAAAGCTTTTTAAAAAATAACACCCCTGCAAAGGAGCTGGAGGAGTTAATCACAGAATAAGAAAGAGACTCTCCCAACTTGGTGTATGTAGCTCAAGTGCTGTTACAGAGCTTGGTACTGCCTAAGTAGGCTTGGCAGAATTCGATTTTTAATATATAATTTTGATGGATAATATCAATATTATTTTAAATCATTTTTTCTAGTTTTATCTATTTCAGTTTTCACAGTTGCATGAAATTATGGGAGGTGAAAATGAGGGAGGTCAGACAATGATTATTTAATGACAGATGTTGAGATTCAAAAAGTTATATAGCTTCATAAGTGTTAAAACACAAATTGTCAACATGTCATGTCAAAATATACAAAGTAAATATCTTTAGATCAAACTCAAAGTTCTCAAGCAGTATTTTTCTTACTTTGCCTAGCTGTAAATTTCATTTGTCAATGGAAATATTTTTTCATTAGTTTGTGTGTGTACAGTGAAATCAGCATTTACTGATCATTACCAATAAAAATCTAATCCTTCCAAGCCTATGCATAGGCCATCTAGCTCGTGCTTCTGGAAGACAAAGAGGGGGAGGAGGGGAGATTTCTCCATACTCAAGAAGTTACCTACTTCTTTCCTTGTCTCTCCTGAACAGCCAGAATACTGCAACTGCCCCAAGTAAGAGCCCAATCCTACTCCAACTGAAGTCAGCTGAGACTTTGCCTTTGTGGGAGCAGGGTGAGGCCCTGAATCACCAGACTCAGTCCCATTTAGCTTAAATGTCAGATTAATTGTCCTGATAGAGGAAAAGATAAGTAAAAAGTAAACACCCCTCAATACTCTGGAGAGTAGCACAGGCTGGCATTAAGCTTAGCTTCACAATCCAGAAAGTTGTCACCTCAGCCTTCCGATGTAAGGAGAAGGTCCTTGCTCTCTCACAGCCTAGAACTGTTTCTTCCTGCCAACTCACACTAGCTGGTATGAGGGAAAGTTTCTCCATCTCACCCCACTTTGGATTTTCCTCATGGCTTGGTTCAGACATTTCTAAACAATGGGAAATGTCATTTTAAGCTGCTGTTACCAAAAGAGCCTTTCAAATACAGCGATCGCCAGTGATTTGCAATCGGCATATTTAATGTTGTCTTGAGAGAAAGTGGAAAGGAATTAACATTTGCTGTTTAGCTGGAGCACAGAAGAGGGAGTCTGACAGGGATGTGCTGTGCCTTAACTCAGGGAAGGGAAGGATAAACAGAGTGATATGTAGAATATGGATCTCATGTGCACCAATTAGATAGCACAGCAGAGGCAGTGTCAGTTATGAATGAAAGCCAGATGGGGCCCTCTTTCATTTCAGTCGCTCCCCAGGTGAGATAGATAGGGCTGGATCTGTAGGAGAGTGATAGACATCTGTGCCAGATCAGTATCTTTCTGTCTCTCTCCCCAGCACAGTGTTTCTCACTATGCAGAATGTCTGGCCCCTTGCCGGAGATCACAGGCCCCTGCAAGCACAGACAGCTCTCTAGGTTTGTTGGGAAGTGATACAGACCAGATGTTCACTGTGTTACCAGCACAGATATGGCAGGGTCTGCACTGGAGCATAGAGACCATCTGGGTCTCTGTTATATATATGGCTTTTCCTAGCAATTTTTGTCCTTCCCTTGTATGGATATGAACAGGTCTGTACAAGAGTAATATGGACCAACTGGGTTTGTGCATTGTATTTCCCCAGCACAGATAGATCTGGATTGGAATTGAAGCAATGTAACCAGACCAGACCCCTGTTTTGGACAATATTTCCACCCAGACCCTAGGATTTCTCCTGGAAATGTAGGGACTGACAGGTTATCTGTTCAGTCATGAATGTTGCTCCCCAGGGTAATCAGCAAGGCACCTGCCTGTTCTAGAATGATGGTAAGGGCTTCTGGTTAAGCTAAGTGGTACACTTAAGAAGGGAGGGTTGCTATCTTTCTATCACTGGTTGGGTGGGAACTCAGCCTCCACTTCCACCTTGCACTGAGTCAATGCTCGGTGTCTTCAGAAATCCGGTCTTGGTTCTGCTCCTCCCAAGGGTACAACTAGTGTCCATCCTGTCAGGCAAAGTTCTTCTCCACCCAGGAGAAAGGTCATGCACTGACAGTTAATTCCAGGATAACACAGCCATCCAGTCCAGGTTCACCTGAATCCCAGAGGCCTTTGCAGGAGGGATAGAAAACCAGTAAAAGCATTTCCCCTTGTTGCCCTGCTCCCTTTCTAGAGGTCACAAATCCCATTTAGGTTCTTGACCTAAATGCTGTGCACAGTCCATTCCAGGCAAGCATAGGCATCCACTCCACTTCCATCCACTGTTTCCATGTAGTGTGCAGATGAGCAGTGTGAAAAGCAGAAGCAGCTTTGCAGGTGTATTTTGTTTGATGGTTTCTGTTTATCTTCTCTGGTTTTGTGGGTGTCTTGCATGATTGGGGGAGTCACCAATGGGTCCCCAGGATCCTCCAAACTACAGAATGAGCCTCAAAAATCATTTTATAATGAGCGGGGCTTTTTTTAAAAGCTCTTTTCGGGGTTGGGTGGGTAAGGGCTGGGGAGTGGGAGGTACAGTGATCTCTGGGTGGTATGGGTGGGTGGGAGAATGGGGAGTGGTGTCTTGAAGCATGTTTAAAAGCAACCAAAGGTTTGGGGCTTAAGATTTTGTATTCTCAACATATGAAACTGCTTTTGCATAAGGGGACAGGACAAAGAGGGGTTGTAGCAGGGCAATGTAAAGACCCTCTTCCCCAGCTGTGTGTGATTTTGTGGGGGACTGAATGGAGATTCTTTTCATCCCTCAAGGATGCATTTTGTGGAGGGCCATGGCTCTTCATGGGGAAAGAAAGAGCAGGAAGAAAAGGGGGTCTGTCATTATAACCCTCCTACCCCTGCCTTGTCCCATGCCACCCCCAAATAAACAAAAACAAAACTGATTTGCCTTTGGTCTTCCAGCTCCAAAACTTCTTTGTGTGAAATCTTTTCGCTGGTTATTCTTCGCATGTTTTGATAATATGACTTATGAGAAAAAATATCTCTCTATCTCTCTCTCTATATATATATATATACCCTATCTATAAATATCTATCTATCTATCTATCTATCTATCTATCTATCTATCTATCTATCTATAAATTATACATACGGACATAGGAAACTATATTGCACTACACACCTCCATACCTATGTGTGGCAGCAGCCACTGAAAAAGGAGAGGATGTAGGCCAAAATGGCATGTACAGTCCTTATGGCATTATTATTAAACAGAATGTGGTCTTGCCATTCTGGCTGGTGGAAGTGTTTTATTTCTGTGGGGAGGATCTAAGGGACTTGCGTCTGAGGAAACAGTATCCTAGCAGGAGTGGAGGTACAAAATCATTGATAGGAGTAAAGCCAGAGCATGCTGGAGACATATACAAGGATAGGGGCAGTATCTCATTCTAGGCAGGTGAGAGAGCTTTTTTCACTCCACTATAAAAAGATGACACTTCATCTGCAGCCATTGTGTCACAGAACAGAGGTCATTGTGCGAGCCCAACAATGTCTGTCCTGACACTGCTGCCCTCTTCCCTTATCTTTTCATTTAGCTGCGGTATTCATTTTCATGCTGATATTTCTCCAGCGTCCTTCATCTCAAAGCATGTTACAGACTGTACATATAAGAGTCATTCAATTACCAATGAAATGCTGCCATCTTTGAGATGGTTCACAACATGCTAGACAGCAGGTTAGGACAGAACATGCAGAAAAATCCAGCAGTCAGATGAAACCACAGGGAAGGTTTAAGCAGGATGAGATCTATAATGACCTTGAGTAATCCAGACATTGGCTTTACATTTAATCCAAAAAACTGCACTTCTAGCTGCATGATGCCCCTACCAGTGTATTGGGGTAGTGGTTTAATGTTGACTCAGAGGGGAGATACCCCTATAGAGTCGCCAACATTGCTGCCATCTCCTTGCAGCTTTTCCAATCTAGTTTACATCTGCCAACCAACATAGCTTCCAACACTTGAAAAACTAAAGGCCTAATACATCTCACTGTCAGGAAGGGTTTGCTGCTATTCATTCTAAATGATTTTTACCTTAGTTTCATCCCAATACTTCTAATTGTACCCCCTTTGCCACCTAATATAATTTCTCTCTTCCTTGGTGTGAACACCCTGCAGATGTCCGTACTATTGTGCCCCTTTACCTTAGATGTTGCTTTCACAAAACATACATCGTTAACGCCTCTAGTCTTTCCTTGTCAGTGAGTCCCTCCAGCCACCTAACCATTTCTGGTACTTTTCTCTGAACTACCTCCAGTTTGCCAGTAGTTGTTCTTGAAATGTGGTGCTCAGAGTTGTAATACTCCAAGTGTGCTTGCACCAGAGGCACAGAAGAGGGCTATCACTTTCCTGACTCATGAAATGATGCCTCTGCATATACCAAAACTATATTGGCCTTTTTACTGCCTGTTACACTACACACAGATGTTTAATTTGCTGTCTGCTGTAGCTTTTCAAGGTCTTTTTAAGCATCTCTTTGTCCTAGGATTCTCCTCCCACTGAGTGTATTTTGGATTCTTTTCCTCAGACAAGTTAGCTCTGTTTCCTGCTATTTTCTTATCCTGTTATTTTCTGTCCCAGTCTCAGCTCTCTGTAGGTCTCTTTCTTATTATTTCTCTGTCCCGTCTGGTATTCACTGCTCTTCCCTAGTTATCGTCTGTGAGTTTTCATTAACCATGCCATTTACTTCCTCTTCCAGATTATTCATGAAGATTTTAAATAAGATTGGACCTGGAACAGTCCTGCTCGACACCTCCCCACCTTCTACTTTGCCATTTGCCAGCATGATTTCTTTACAGTTCTTCTGACAGTTCTTAGCTGCACATAGCAGTTCTCATATCCAGTCACTTTGAATTATGACTGAGAGTGAGGGCAGGTCTACACTTATAAAGCTGCAGCACTTTAGTGAAGCTGCTACTATGCTGACAGGAGAGCTTCTCACCTCTGCAAGAGGGGGTAGCTATGCTGATGGGAGAAGCCCTTCCCTCAACATAGCACTGTTTACACTGGGAGTTAGGTTGGTGAATCATACAAACACCTCATAAAATATTGGATCAAAATCCAAGTATGATACAACTCCTGTTTTCTCTGTAACCATTTATATTGTATATCTCAGGAGCAAAAGGTAGCCAAGTTTGTTGGCAACTTATTCTTCATAAATCTTCAGTGCTGCCTTTTGCTCACAGTTCTGTTGCACTTGGGATTAGATGTTAGGTTTTGAGGAATTGTAGCTTCAGCTTGTGTAGCTGAAATGCTGACCTTATGTTAGTGATTTTCCTTTTTCTACCTAGATTTTTTCTTTCATTTTCCTTCATTATTCAGAGTCACAGATGACTTTGCCATTTATTACTGGGCAGCTTTAAGACATTTATTTATATACAAATAAATAGTTTACATTTTAAAATCTGTCTTCATTATGGTTGTTTTAAAATTTGTTATTGATTGGAAAATAAAGTTAGTAATAGCTCTCTCGTGCCCTCTCTCTCCAAGTTTGTCTCTTTCTAGGTATTTATACTGATTAGTCATCTCAGTAGTACCCAAGTTCTTCCTTTAGCATCTTCCAGCTTAGGAACTTTGAAGCCTTAACATTAATGAACTGAGCCTCACAATGCCTCTGTGAAGGTATCATTGGTAACTATAATTCTCCCCATTGTATAGGTGGGGAACACTGAGGAACGGAGTGGAGACTGGTTCTGTTATGGCTGCTCTGTGTGAATCCACTGAGTTGTGTGTGGGAAGGAGAAGGAGGCCCCAGGAGCACTGTCTACCCCTTAGCACACCTTGGCAGAAGGCGGCTGCCAAAATGCTACTGCTGCCTGTGTTCTCAGAGTGCACTGGGGTGAGATGTGTCTGGGCATAGAGGGAAGTGGGGAGACGTGGAGAAGGCCTGGCTTCCCTTCCACCCCATATACCAGCTATTGTGGAAGTGCAGGCCTGTGGGGTACATGTGCTATATCTGTCTTTCAGCTGCAGCAAGTACCACTGCTCAGCTCCCTCCCTCCCTCAGTGCCTCCCTACACACTGCCTTGTTACTGACAATATCCCCTCCCAGGACACGTAGTCCACTAGCAGGAGCCAGAAATCTGGGTGGGGTTGTCTGTCTGCTCTGGAGAGAAAAGGGCTGAGGAAATCGCCCAGATTCAGTTTCTCTCACCCTCCCCTTACTGCAGTGCTCCCTGGCTAAGCACTGGGCTGACAACATCCAGTGACAACAGGCCACTCCTAGCATGTGGAGTATTGCATCCTTCAAGTGAGGAAACGGGAAAGCACAGAGATATAGAAAGGCTAGGGGAGTTGGGCAGGGCAAGGTGGTGCTAGGGAGAGAGACAATCTGTTTTCAATTCCATATACTCCAGGGGTTCTTGGCTTTGAAGGGTTCAGTTTTGTAGATAAAGCTTGGGCATATAGACCTAGATTTGAATTTGTAGAGAAAGTTCAAGACTTTGGTGATGGTTCAATTGTGGGATGAAGTTTACAGGTTTTGGGAAAAGATTTTGGTTTTAAAGTAAAGCTCCCTGTGTGTGTTTTATGGGGTAGAAGCTGGAGATTCAGGTTCTGGGGTGAAGGTTTGGGATTCATGTTGTGGAGCAAAGGTTTCCAGGTAAAACTTTGAGGTTTCCTGCAAAGGCATCAACTTTCTAATGTACCAGGCGGTGCTTGACCCTGTAGCTCTGCCCCAGACCCCACCCCACCTCTTCCTGCAAGCCCCACCCCCACTCCGCCTCTTCCCACCACTGCTCCCGCCCTGCCCCCACTCTACCTCTTCTCCCAAGCCCCAACTCCCGCGCTACCTCTTCCCCCCCCCGCTCTGCTCCTGCCCTGCCCCCACTCTACCTCTTCCTCCAAACCCCCACCTCCACCTCACCTCTTCCTGCCTCACGTCACATTCCGCCCCCTCCCCCAAGCTGCCCAATCCTCGCTCCTCCCTCCCCCCAGTGCCTCCTGCATGCCGTGGAACAGCTGATTGTGATGGGTGGGAGGCACTGGGAGGGAGTGGGAAGCTGGCTCCTGCAGCACCCACCATTTTTTCCCCATGGGTGCTCCAGCCCTAGAGCACCCATGGAGTCGGCGCCTATGGCTTCCTGTACAGCACACAGGACCACTTCAATGGAGAAAGGTATCCAGAAAAAAAAAACAGGTCTAAGAAGGGAGTGTGGTGCCTTCACTGCCCAGAATATATACTGCATGTAACGGGAAGCCTGGGCAGAGTCAGAGACTAGCACTCGGGGGAATCCTTCACTGCTCTAGAGCACCTGTGTGCTGGCTACATGGCGCAAAGGGGCTGTAGAGTAGCCTTTAGGATTCCTGAGGAATACCCGGATACATGGGACCTCATAAGAGCTCTGCAGATGCCCTGCAGGATTCACCAGTGCTGGGGGCATTCTGGGCCAAGGGCAGGAGGAGTCATGGACCAAGGATTCCTACGCCTGATTATTCCCCAGCTTCAACAAGGCCCTTAGGGACTACAGCAGCTGAGGTGCACATTGAGGTAAAGCTGGGGTCTGATCTTACTAGCTCAAGGACTGAACTGGCCCCCAGGATCAAGCAGACACAAGCTTCCTCCCCTTGTTCTATTTGCTGGCCACAGTACTGCCAGAGGATGAATCCCCTTCTCAGCAGGGCATAGAAATGGTTTCTTGTACTTTTAAGGCCAGAAGGAGCCATTATGATAATCTAGACTGAACTCCTCCATAACACAGTACAGAGAACCCACCCAATAGTTTCTGCATTGAGCCCATAACTTCTGGATGAGCTAGAATGTACCTTTTAGAAAGTCATCAAGTCTTCATTTAAAAATGCCAAGTGACGGAAAACTCACCGAATCCCTTGGTAAGTTACCTTCAGAGTTAAAAATGTGTGCCTGAGTTCTAGCCTGAATTTGTCTAGCTTCAGGTTCCAACCACTGGATCTTGTTATGCTTTCTGCTAGATCAAAAATCTCTTCCCATGAACCAATCAAGTGACCTCTTAGCGTTCTCTTGGATAAACTCAATAGTTAGCTTCTTATGGCTCTTACTGTAAGGCAGGTTTTCCAGACCTCTAATTATTCTTGTAGGTCTTTTCTGAGTCCTTTCCAATTCTTCAACATCATTTTCAAAGTGGATAACAGAACTGGAGCCAGTATTCCAGTAATGGGTTCACCAATGCTGTATCCTGGGGTATACAAATCTGCAACCAGTTCTACTTTTTTGCCCAAGGGTTGTAGTGAAAGACTATTCTAGGTGTTCAAATGCATCTTAGGCTACTGTATTGGTACAGCTATAGCAGCAAACCCTTGATAGAGATGTAGCTTATACCTGCAAAATCACTTTTTGCTGATATATCTGCATGTACACTAGGGCTTTTGTAGCATAGCTATCATAGAAATGTAGGGCTGTAAGGGTCCTCAGTAGGTCAACTAGTCCAGTCCCCTGCACTGAGGCAGAGCCAAGTATACTTAGACCACCCCTGACAGGTGTTTGTCCAGCCTATTCTTAAAACCTCCAGTGTGGGGGATTCCACAACCTCCCTTGGAAGCCTGTTTGAGCTTAAACTATCCCGCATAGTTAGAAAGTTTATCCTAATATCAAATTTAAATCTCCCTTGCTGCAGATTAAGACCATTACTACTTGTCCTACCTTCAGTGGACATGGAGAACAACTGATCACCATCTTCTTTATAACAGCCCTTACCACATTTGAAGACAGTTAGCATGTTCTCCCTCATGCTTCTTTTCTAAGACAGAACATGGCCAGTTTTTCTAATCTTTCCTCAGAGATCAGGTTTTCTAAAGCTTTTATCATTTTTGTTGTTGTTCTCTGGGTTCTCTCTCATTTGTCCACATTTTTCCTAAAGTGTGATGCCTAGAAATGGACACAAGACTCCAGTTGAGGCCTCTTGTGTCTAACATACAATATTCCTGTAAATACATCCCAGAATGCTATTAGCCTTTTTCACAACTGCATCACATTGTTGACTCGTATTCAATTTGTGATCCAATATAACCTCCAGACCTTTCCAGCGGTACTACCATCTAGACAGTTAGCTATTTCAGGGTGTGAGTTTTTCACACTCCTAACCTACAGACAAAAACTCTTTACGTGTAGATGAGGCCTTATTTTGAGCTGCCCGAGCCCCTTATGTGCATCAGCCCAAGATTCCTCCTCCTTATATTATTTGGTCCCCATCTTAAGACCATAAGAACAGCCATATTGGGTCAGACCAAAGGTCCATCTAGCCCAGTATCTGTTTTCCAACAGTGGGCAATGCCAGATGCCCCAGAAGGAATGAAAAGAACCGGTAACCATCAAGTGATCCATTCCCTGTTGCTCATTCCCAATTTCTGGCAAACAGAGGCTAGGGACACCATTCCTGCCCATCCTGGCTAATAGCCACTGATGGACCTATCTTCCGTGAATTTATCTAGTTCTTTTTTGAACCCTGTTATAGTCTTGGCCTTCACAACATCCTCTGGCAAGGAGTTCCACAGGTTGACTGTGCATTGTGTGAAAAAATACTTCCTTTTGTATTAAACCTGCTGCCTATTAATTTCATTTGATGACCACAAGTTATGTTATGAATAGATAACACTTCCTTATTTACTTTCTCCACACCATTCATGATTTTATAGACCTCAATCATATCCCCCTTTAGTTGTCTCTTTTCCAAGCTGAAAAGTCCAAGTCTTATTAATCGCTTTTCATATGGAAGCCGTTCCATACCCCTTTTCTGAACCTTTTCCAATTCCACTATATATTTTTTGAGATGGGGCGACCACATCTGCACGCAGTATTCAAGATGTGGGTATACTATGGATTTATATAGAGGCAATATAATATTTTCTGTCTTATTATCTATCTCTTTCTAAATGATTCCCAACTTTCTGTTCACTTTTTTGACTGTTGCTGCACATTGAGTGGCTGTTTTGAGAGAACTATCCACAATGACTCCAAGATCTCTTTCTTGAATGGTAACAGCTAATTTAGATCCCTTCATTTTATATGTATAGTTGGCATTATGTTTTCCAATGTGCATTACTTAGTATTTATCAACACTGAATTTCATCTCCCATTTTGTTGCCCAGTCACCCAATTTTGAGAGATCCTTTTGTAGCTCTTCACAGTCTGCCTGGGACTTAACTATCTCTTCTCTGTCTGTATCTGTCTCTGTCTTGCTCTCATGCACACAACTCTCTCCCTTTCTCCGATTTTTTATTTAAAAAGCCAGCTTCAACATCAGCTCAAGCCACAAACCTTGCCCTCCCAGAGAGGTAGGGACTCAGGCTTGGTGGCAGCGCACAGAGCCCTAGTGCTGATAGGGCATGACACGCCAGATAGTTGCAGGTACTTTACGAGAAGATAAGCCTTTATTGTTTTCTTTCTTTCCCCCTTTCCCATGCTTTAAAATATACCATTACTGCCCCCAGCTGAACCAGGGCAGGCCAGATCACAATGGAAACCCCCATCTTCAGAAAGGGTTCTTGTTTACATGTACAAGCCTAATTGCTAGAATTAAGGCCAAGGAGAAATTCTCACTAGTATATTAGCAGGTGCCCCAGGATTTTTACCTGCCTCTGGAGCACTGCAGGGGAACCATCTGCTTAAATAAACTTGGCAAACCCAACATAGTTTGTGTCTCCCAGTTGCACGAACAGGGCAGGAACTGGGAACCATGCTGCCTCTGGCTTTGTCATAGCCTCCAGGCAGCCAGCTCGTGGAGGTGCACCTGGCCAGGCATCAGGACATATCATAAAGTGCCTGGGATCTCCTCTCCTCACAGCCTGATGAGTGGGATTGTGTCTGGCAGAGCCCCGGGACTGCTACCTGGTTTCTTTGATGCAAATTTTACAGTAGAAAGCTGCACAATGGCTGGGGAAATCTGCAGACTCTACAACACTGAATTTTGCTATCGTACTGAGAAAACCTGGCAGGAATAGTGAGTTAGCCTGGCAGTCTCTCATCTCTGAATGTCAGGGTATCACATGCATGCACCAAGCTGCTGCAGCATCTCTCCTCTGGACACAGGTGAAGATGGAATAGCAAAGGGTGCTCTGAGTTACAATTGAGATGTATTGGCAGAGCTGTGTGGAGGGTACCCAGTCCTGAAGTAGCAGAAAAGCAGTGTTTAAAGAGAGGGGCCTTCCTGTGCTAGCAAAGGGGAAGGCAGGGGAGTGGCTTCTCTCTGCCGTTTCTCATCAGCCTGCTCTCAGCCCACAATCTCCCTCCATGGGGGATCGTAAAGTAATGCACATTGGAAAAAATAACCCCAACTATACATACAATATGATGGGGGCTAATTTAGCTACAACTAATCAGGAAAGAGAGCTTGGAGTCATCGTGAATAGTTCTCTGAAGACGTCCACGCAGTGTGCAGCAACAGTCAAAATAGCAAACAGGATGTTACGAATCATTAAAAAAGGGATAGAGAATAAGACGGAAAATATCTTATTGCCCTTATATAAATCCACGGTATGCCCACATCTTGAATACTGCGTACAGATGTCGTCTCTTCATCTCAAAAAAGATATACTGGCATTAGAAAAAGTTCAGAAAAGGGCAACTAAAATGATTAGGGGTTTGGAACGGGTCCCATATGAGGAGAGATTAAAGAGGCTAGGACTTTTCAGCTTGGAAAAGAGGGGGAATATGATAGAGGTATATAAAACCATGAGTGGTGTGGAGAAAGTGAATAAGGAAAAGTTATTTACTTGTTCCCATAATATAAGAACTAGGGGGCACCAATTGAAATTAATGGGCAGCAGGTTTAAAACAAATAAAAGGAAGTTCTTCATACAGTGCACAGTCAACCTGTGGAACTCCTTGCCTGAGGAGGTTGTGAAGGCTAGGACTATAACAGGGTTTAAAAGAGAACTAGATAAATTCATGGAGGTTAAGTCCATTAATGGCTATGAGTCAGGATGGGTAAGGAATGGTGTCCCTAGCCTCTGTTTGTCAGAGAGTGGAGATGGATGGCAGGAGAGAGATCACTTGATCTTTACCTGTTAGGTTCACTCCCTCTGGGGCACCTGGCATTGGCCACTGTCGGTAGACAGGATACTGGGCTGGATGGACCTTTGGTCTGACCCAGTATGTGGGCATTCTTATATTTTAAGACTATAACTTCATAGAAATTGCCGATAGTGGTTCAGAGACAAACACATAAATATCTGAAAGATATATACAGTCTTACTGCTCATTCGTCCATGCCTTTGTGACCTCTGACCAACCCACTCCAATCTTGGCCATTCTGCTTAAAGACTTCAGTGAGCCAACCGGAAAACAAGAAGTCTTTCCTCCCATCCAATTCTTTTTTAAAGTCCTGAGTATATTAAAGAACCGTGACAAAGATCCGGCAGCCTTTCCTCCCTCCCAACCATGCTTGTGGGAGCAGTAAGAAATCTCCCTCTTCGTGGCAGCGCTGGCAGGCCCAGGACAAGCCCCCAGCAGTCCTCCCACCAACGAAAATACCAGAGTGAGAATCCGGAACAAGACCCAGTGTTTCTGGACAAGAATGTTCTTGGTGCGCAGGATGGGAGAGGGGCTTGAAGGGGCTACAGGGGCATGGGGTGGTGGGATTCTAAGATGGAAAGTTGCTTCTAGATACAAGTGTGGGAAGCGTGTGTGTTTGTGAGGTGTTTGGGAAGATGGCGACCACCCTTAGGAACTGCAGGGAGGGGTGTTGTGCTAATGAATGAGCCACTGTATATAAAGCTATTATTACCCCAGGGATGCTGGGTGTCTCTAGGTGTCAGGCTGGCTCAACCCACAATCTTCAGGGATACAGCTGTGGCTGAGTGGATTGTACAGGAGGGTGTTCGGGGGGCTTGCCCTCTCCCCGCTCATTGCTTGCACAATCCCCCTGCCCCTGAGAATTTTCACTAGTCAGAAATCCTGGGTTGTGGGAAGGTTCCTGCAGGAACTGTTGGGGGGCAGGGGAAGCAGAGAAAGTCATGCTGTTCTTCAGGGTGTTCTGAGAATGGAGAAGAGGCAGGGCTGTGGCCCCCATCCGCTCCCCACCACTCTCTCACAATGGCACAATCTGTTCAGAGCATCTGTCCCTGCAGCCAGTGGGGTCCATGCCTCATTATGGTTCCTGCTGCCTCCCTCCCCCATATGCTCACCATAAGTGCTGGGAGAGAAAGAGTCGGGCCTTTAATCCCAGCATCCCCCTTGCCACCTGGGGGAGTCCATCTCCCCCCTCACACATGCACCCCTATCTGTCCCAGGTAGCACAACACTCCAGGTAGTGAGGACAACAGAAGGGCAGTCCTGTGATCCCTCCCCCAACTAAGCTACTGCGGATGCTGGAGCATTGGAGAGAGAGTCCTCAGGCTTCTCCCTGAGGAGCATGTGTAGCAGGGCTGGCTCACTGACATCCCCTCTTCCCACCGGTTATAGGGGCACATCCTCTTCATCGTCCTCCTCCAGGTCCGTGGAGCGCAGGCTCAGGTCCTTGAGGATGTCTGAGATGTTCTCAGCAGCAGGGCCAGACAGCTCCATTTCCTCCAGCTCAGCGTCAGCAGCTGAGACAGAGTGCAGCCCCTTCCCCTCCTCAGGGAAGGGCGGGGGCTGTGGGGAGGGGGAGCTGGAGGGCAGTGGGCTCCCCATCCCTGAGTCCGCAGCTCCTCTCACAGGCACCACACAGCTGTCCTGCCGGCTCCACACCTGTGAAACCTGGCTACTCTGCTCATTGCTGACTGAGGTCCGATTGGTGTCTCGGAAGCTGGCGAGGGGCGGACGGAGGCGGACACCAGAGCGCGTGGAGCCCTCAATTGCCTTCTGGAGCTATTGGAGGGGCAGAAGGTCAGAAGAACAGAGAGGGAATTAAAGGGCAGCTGATAAACCACAGCACAAAAGTTCAGCTACTCTCCAAAAATAACAGGGCAGGAGACTAGCCCCTGGAGAGATCAGATTTTGCATTGCTATAGTGCCTTTCATCCCACAGCACTTGGCAAACTCCAAACCTCAGCGTAGCCACTTCTGGGAGGGACACTGGCTAAACGGATCTGGCACGGTCCACACAGGTAAAAGCCCGTCTCTCACAAAAAGGACTGTCACTAGGGGATCTTTAATATCCATGTAAAGCAGACAGGCCCTTGGTTTGTTAAGGCTCCTTCTGAAAAACTCACATCCAGGAACACAATTTCTCCCCTCAGAAGGGAAAAGGACTAAGTCAGTGCTGCCAGGACTTGAAACTGGAATGCCTGGAAATGTACTGACTGCAGAGCTGAAACTTCCATCCCAAAGCTGGTTCTCGTCTGCTGTGGGATATTACAATAACACACAGAATGTCTGGGGCTGAGCAGGAGGTGGGAGTGTCTGCATGAAAATGTGACTGTATTTACCTCTTCCAATGCCAGCACTCCCTTCAGCTTCCCCTTACTGGTCACATAGGCATGGCTGAGGCCCAGCAAGGAGAACAAGGTGTGTGTCTGTGGGAGAAAACAAGATAATCTCCATTACCAGTCACCTAGGGCTTGATGTCCTCAAAGGCTGGGAATGAGAGTCTTGGCGCTAAGCCTAGGCCTGAGATCCCCTCTGGGCTCCAAAGCTAGGAGTGGGAATCCCAACTCAAATTCCTCTGGGTTTGGCGCCACCCTGGTAAGAAGCTGCCCTAGGAGTGGGAAATCTAATGCTAATCCTCAGTGAGTAGCCTCATTGCACTTGCAGGGTGGTTAGTGGGGGGGGGGGGGGGGGGGACCTGGAACTCCTGGTATATGCCTGTAGTTAGCCCAGAGCAGCAGTCCCATACAGCTTAAATATTCCTTTTATTCCTGGGACTTCTAATCAGCCAGAACTCCCCTCGGGTCACACTGGTGCATGCTAGGGACACCCAGAACATTCTCACACCAACTCACATCCCCACACCTGGCATATGGCTACGAGGGTGCAGATCCCAGTCCACTCAGGGACCAATGCACAGTGGGGTAGATCCTGCTGTGCTTTGGAGCTGATAGTGGATCCCAGCAATGATATAATCAGTGACAGACCCCTAATAAATACAGTGATAAAGGCATGCAGATCCCATTGCACTCCGAGGCAGGGAGTGTGAATCCCAGTATTCATGCGCTGGGATGGAGGTCCCTGGTCCCAGAGGGGCCAGGAGTGTGAATCCCACCCCCACTGCTGCATATGGATCTTGCAGCACTCAGATGGGCTAATGTATGAAACCCATCATTATTGTATCATTGCTTTTACAAACATCTGAGGTGTGGCTGCTGCTGCACTCAGTGCCTAGGAGTGGGAATCCCAGTGCTAATGTGTGTGTATCTAGACAGCCCCCAGAGGCTGGGAGAGGGAATTCCAACACTAATGCAATGGCTGGTGGAGCCTAGTGTGGTTCTCTGAAGCTCTTTTATTAAACTAATCTGCTGTTCCAGGAGACTGCAGTCAGACACTGTGCTGATGGGAGTTCAGTGAGCTTCTCAGATAGAGACGGCGACAGAGAGAGAGCAAGAGAGAGAAAAATGCAAAGCGAGGGGAGGGAGAAGGGGAGAGGGAAGGGGATGAGCCCTGGGGTGGGCTAGCACAGAGACAGACAAGTTGGAGAAGGATGGACAGTATCTGGGAGGGAGGTCAGACCTACCTTGTGCAGGGAAGTCCTCTCCACTAGCTGAAAAGGGGAGGGGTCTATGCAGCAGCTGTCAAAGCACACCTCCTTATTCAGCTCGTCCTGCTCCCATGCATCTATCTGACACAGGGAAGAGGGGATCACACTCACAGTGACCAACACTGCTCCCAGCCCATACTCCAAGCCGCCCCGGTCTCCTGCTGCTGTTTCCCCCTCCTCCTCATCTGCCGCCCCCAATATATTATTCCTCTGAGGTTTCCCATCCCTCCAGCATGAGCTGGGGCCTCCCCTTGGAAACGTGGTGGTGCTGCAGCACTAGAAGCGCCATTGATTGACATGCCCCCAGCAAGGGTGACACAGTGAGAAAAGTAGCCAGGAAGGTGAGGGCTTCCCCAGGCCTGCTTAGAGGGGATGAGAGCCCCCTGTCTCTCCTTCCAGAGCTCTCCCTGCCCCAGTCACTCCAGGATAGGCTGCCCCATTTCCATGGGTTGAGGGGATAGTTTCTCTCAGGATGGCCTCTCCTTGTAGCATATGAGCATATCCTGGCCATTGGACCTTCCCAGGAAGGAGACAGCTTCCAGGGGTGAGAGGAGAACCAGCCCCCCAGTCCTCATCCAGACTTACCTCCTCTGGCTTCATTGTATCTATAACCTCTACATAGTCCTAGGGAGAACAGAAAACACAGCCACGGTCAGCGAAAGAGTACACAGCCCTAACTCCACAGCAAAACCCTGGAGTGCAAGACCCCCTTATTCCTAATCTCAGCTGTATCGCCCACTTTCCAGCAACTAACCCTCCCTTCCCCCCACCCCCCACCGACTCATCCCTAAGCCCAGAAAGTCGCCATTATACTCAGGGTCCCTCTCTTCCTCCTAGGGTGACCAGACAGCAAATGTGAAAAATTGGGATGGGGGTGGTAATAGGAGCCTATATAAGAAAAAGACCCCAAAATCGGGACTGTCCCTATAAAATCGGGACACCTGGTCACCCTACTTCCCGCTCACTTCTAATCCCACTGTGCACCCCCAGATACTCAGGGACCCCCATCTTTCCCTGGGTGTCATTGTCATGGAGGGTGGAATCTGTGCACTGGGATGCTACTGACCTGCACACTGGTGCAAGTCCTGGTTTGGTGTGGGGTTTTGCTTAGTCTTCTCTTGATTCTCTTGATGCCTTTCGGACAGCCCCTTGGCCTATACTTTCTTAGGCTACGTCCTCACTACGGGGGCGGGGGGTGGTCGATTTAAGATACGCAAATTCAGCTACGCGAATAGCATAGCTGAATTCGACGTATCGGAGCCGACTTACCCCGCTGTGAGGACGGCAGCAAATCAACCTCCACGGCTCCCCCGTCGACGGCGCTTACTCCTACCTCCCCTGGTGGAGTACAAGCGTCGATTCGGGGATCGAATGTCGCGTCCCGACGAGACGCGATAATTCGATCCCCGAGAGATCGATTTCTACCCGCCGATTCAGGCGGGTAGTATAGACATAGCCTTAGATCTGAAGCCTGCCTCAGTACCTGCAGATTTCAGTCTGCTTCCTTCCCCAGAGCTGGTGAAGAGCTCTGTGTAGCTTGAAAGCTTGTACCTTCCACCAACAGAAGTTGGTCCAGTAAAAGATATGACCTCACCCACCTTGTCTCTCTCAGTACTAGCAGCACAGACAGCACCTAGCCAGCACGATCCTCACTTCCCCATGCATGCCATGGCCATCCTCTTCTGCGGAAATCCCTAATCCTTTACCAGGAGCTCAGTGTAACAAAGTGAGGATTTTTCCTTGTTATGTTGTATGTGAGTGTATGTGAGTCTTACTGTTGAGCCTATGTGAGTCTTACTGTGTGTGCCTCAGTTTCTCTCTGTGCTGCACCAATGCCTATGTGGTGGGAATAAGGGTGTGTGACTTTGGCTGAGACCCTCAGGGGCAGGTGAGGCTGCTTCAGTTGCCTGCATGTAGGCTATGGCCAGTGCCCTTCGTAACTTGAGACCCAGGAGGGGAATGCAACCAGGTGACACATTGCCTGGGAAGCAAGACAAAGACCAGAAGGAGGAGCAACAGGGGTGTCTGAGATCGGGTTGCTGGTAGCTGGGCGGTCTGCTTGGGGGGCTGCAGGGGGGAGTCCAGGGCATCTGGCCCAGGATTCCCCCAAGATGGACTTGGCTGAAAGTCACTGATTTCTGTGCTAACAAGTTCTGTTCTACACTGTGTTCCTGTCGACTAATAAACCTTCCATTTTATGCTGGTTGAGAGTCACTGCTGACTGCGGAGTTGGGGAACAGGGCCCTCTCGCTTCCCCAGGAGCCACGCACGGGCAGGCTCACTACAGGAAGCGCACGGTGTGGAAGGTGATGTTGAATGCTCCGAGGTCAGGAAGGTTGAAGCTGTGTAAGCTTCTTGCCCTGGCGACAGTATGCTCAGAGAGAGGAGGCATGCTCCTCCAGAGTCCTGGCTGGCTTCATATGGAGTAGTTCCAGAGCATTGGCCCGGTGACTCTTTAACAACTGATGGAAGCGGTGGGATAAACTGCATCCAGTGGACAGTGCATCCTGCAGTAAGTGACTGGGGAGCAGTAAAATTAAGGTGGGATTCACGGGAGATAGGCGTGCAAAAGTGAGGTGCGGTTCCAGGAGGTGAGGTGCGGTTCCAGGAGGCAGAGGAGCCTACAGCTTAACCCCCGAGAGAGATTGTAACCCCTAAGAAGTGCTGTCGCACTGAAGGGGTTCCTCCCAGGGACCATGGGGAGCTGAGAGAGCACAGGCCTGTGAGTCCCTGACAACTTGGGAACAGCGAAGAGATGGCCTATAACCATCTCCTTCAGAAGAACATTGTACAGCTTTGCAGAGAAAGAGAGGGCTGCACATTGGAAAGTTCACCAAGGCACAGCTAATGGCTCAGTTGGAAAAGGATGATCGCTCTAAGGAACCGGTTCTTGACCCAACTGGGGCCACGAGAGAGGCTGGGAGCAGTCAGGCAGCCCGAGAGCCCACATCGGTTCCTGATCCAGCTGTGGCCACAAGAGAGGTTGGGAGCAGCTGGGTGCCCCTGAGACCCGTGTCCCCGACCAACAAGGGATCTCCACCGGATTCCCTGCTGGTGGATCTGAGAGGGATGGAATTGGAGCTGATATCGAAGGAGTCAGAGGACTGAGAGAGGCAGGGAAGGCATGAAGCAGAACAGCAGGAGAGATGTTGGCAGCAGGAACTGGCAATGGCTGAGCTGAGAGGTAGAGGGACCTGTCCCGGGGATCCAGGCCCTGCTCCTGTAACGGTTGAGGATTTAATTTGAATCCAGGGAACCAATCGGCTGAGACTGAAGCGGTCAGTGTAAATGCAAATGGCAGAGAGGAGGAGTTGCTAAGCTCAGGTGCCCTGCCTGTCTGTAACCAGACCCCTGGAGCTGAGTGGGACAGAGAGATGCTCCCTGCCCCTTTGCACGGAGTGGCGGGGGGGAGGTGGCTCATGCTGGCTCTGATACTGTGAACAAAGCAGCAGGATCACTGCCTGCCTCTCTGGGACAGCAGGGGCGATGCTGAGCCCAGGGGGATCAGAGACCCCAGCTGAGTGTGGGGAACCACAGCCAGGGAGGGACAGCTGCCAACCAGGGCTGCCTTGTCTATAGGTGCAGGAGGCCCCAGGGAAGGGGGAAGCAGCTAAAAGGGCACTACTGGTGACAGAGACGCCTGGTCAGAGGGTGGCCAAGATCAAGATGGGGGCTTTTTACCAAGAAAGCCCGAATCCCAGCGCTCCCATCTGGAGGACTGTGACTGCAGGCAACGAGAGGGAATTGGTTTCACTCCCCTCTACAGCCGTTGAATTCCAGGCCAAGCTGTGGAAGGACCACTCCTTAGAAAAGCTGAAGGAACTTTCTGGCCCCAGCCCAGTGCAAACCCTGGGGGAAGACTGCTGGGAAAGATTCCAGTGGGAGAAGGGATTCCTGTACCGGGAATGGGCTCTGCCAGGGGAAATGGAACCATGGGGGATCTGGAGGTCCCCCAGAAGTACCACCACAGGCTGCTGTACCTGGTCCACGATGTCCCTCTCTCGGGACACCAGGGGAACCAGTGCACCAGGCAGAGGCTGCTACAGAACTTTTACTGGCCCGGAGTCTGCGACGCCATCCAGCAGTACTGCAGGTCCTGCAACCCCTCCCTGAGGGTGGGGAAGGCCCGAGACAAGAGTAAAGCAGCCTTGAGACACCTGCCTGTTATAGAGAAGCCTTTTCAGAAGGTGGCCATGGACATAGTGGGGCCCCTTAGCAAGGCGACTCTGGCAGGGAAGAAATACATTCTGGTGAGGGTAGATTTCGGTACCTGTTACCCAGAGGCGGTGGCTCTATCCTCTATTAAGGCAGACACTGTAGCAGATGTGCTGCTGACAGTTTTCTGCAGAATGGGGTTCCCCAAGGAGATCTTTACAGACCAGGGGTCCAACTTCATGTCAGCCCGGCTCCAGTGCTTGTGGGAGAAGTGTGGGGTCCAACACACCTGGGCCTTGGCGTATCACCCTCAGTCCAACCAGCTGGAGGAGAGATTTAATGGGACCCTGAAGCTGATGCTGAAAACGTTCCTGGACCAGCATCTGGGACAAGTATTTACCCCACCTGCTGTTTGCGTACAGGGAAGTACCCCAGGAAGCCATGGGGTTCTCTCCTTTGCAGTTTCTATATGGGAGGAGAGTGAGGGGACCCCTGGACTTGGTGAGGGACGAATGGGAGGGGAAGGCCTCTCCTGATGAAAAATCAGTGGTGGAGAATGTACGGACTTTCCAGGGAAAGCTTGCTGAGCTCATGGGTCTGGCCCAAGAGAACCTAGCCAAGGGAGGCAAAAGGTCTGGTATGACTCCTCACCTGCTCCTATGGCACTGGGGACCAGGTGAGGGGTCTCATCCCAGTGAGGAAGAATAAGCTGCAAGCTGCCTGGGATGGGCCCTTTAAGATCATCACCCAGCTGAATGAGATTAACGATGTGGTGGAACTGCCCAACTGGGCTCACAGCCACCGAGTGCACCATGTCAACATAAGTGCCTAGTATTAAATGAGGATATTGATATAATAGGCATAACAGAAACCTGGTGGAATGAGGATAATCAATGGGACACAGTAATACCAGGATACAAAATATATTGGAAGGACAGAACAGGTCGTGCATGGGACGGAGTGGCACTATATGTGAAAGAAAGTGTAGAATCAAATGAAATAAAAATCTTAAATGAACTACATTGTACTACAGAATCTCTATGGATAGTAATTCCATGCTTGAAAAATAAGAATATAGCAGTAGGGCTATATTACAGACCACCTGACCAGGATGGTGTTAGTGACTCTGAAATGCTCAGGGAGATTAGAGAGGCTATTAAAATAAAAAACTCAAAATAATAATGAGGGATTTCACCTATCCGCATATTGACTGGGTACATGTCACCTCAGGAAGGGATGCTGAGATAAAGTTTCTTGACACCTTAAATGACAACTTCTTGGAGCAGCTGGTCCTGGAACCCACAAATGGAGAGGCAATTCTTGATTTAGTCCTAAGTGGAGCACAGGATCAGGTCCAAGAGGTGTATAAGCTGGACTGCTTGGTAATAGTGACCATAATATAATTAAATTTAATATCCCTGTGGCGGGAAAAACTCCACAGCGGCCCAACACTGTAGTATTTAATTTCAGAAAAGGAAACTACACAAAAATGAGGAGGTTAGTGAAACAGAAATTAAAAGGTACAGTGCCAAAAGTAAAATCCCTGCAAGCTGCGTGGAAACTTTTTAAAGACACCATAATAGAGGCTTAACTTAAATGTATACCCCAATTTAAAAAGCATAGTAAGAGAACCAAAAAAGAGCCACCATGGTTAAACAACAAAGTAAAAGAAGCAGTGAGAGGCAAAAAGGCATCCTTTAAGAAGTGGAAGATAAATCCTAATGAGGAAAATAGAAAAGAGCATAAACTCTGGCAAATGGAGTGTAAAAATATAATTAGAAAGACCAAAAAAGAATTTGAAGAACAGCTAGCCAAAGACTCCAAAAGTAATAGCAAATTTTTTTTTAAATACATCAGAAGCAGAAAGCCTGCTAAACAACCAGTGGGGCCACTGGAAGATCGAGATGCTAAAGGAGCACTCAAAGATGATAAGGCCATTGCAGAGAAACTAAATGAATTCTTTGCATCGGCCTTCACTGTTGAGGATGTGAGGGAGATTCCCAAACCCGAGCCATTCTTTTTGGGTGACAGATCTAGGAACTGTTCCAAATTGAGGTGTCATTAGAGGAGGTTTTAGAACAAATTGATAAACTAAACAGTAATAAGTCTCCAGGACCTGATGGCATTCACCCAAGAGTTCTGAAGGAACTCAAATGTGAAATTGCAGGACTACTAACTGTCATCTGTAACCTAACATTTAAATCAGCTTCTGTACCTAATGACTGGAGGATAGCTAATGTGACGCCAATTTTTAAAAAGGGCTCCAAAGGTGACCCTGGCAACTACAGGCCAGTAAGCCTCACTTCAGTACCAGGCAAATTGGTTGAAACTATCCTAAAGAACAAAATTGTCAGACACATAGATGAACATAATTTGTTGGGAAATAATCAACATGGTTTTTGTAAAGGGAAATCATGCCTCACTAATCTACTAGAATTCTTTGAGGGGGTCAACAAGCATGCGGACAAAGGAGATCCAATGGATATAGTGTATTTAGATTTTCAGAAAGCCTTTGACAAGGTCCCTCACCAAAGGCTCTTAAGCAAAATAAGCAGACATGGGCTAAGAGGGAAGGTTCTCTCATGGATTGGTAACTCATTAAAAGATAGGAAACAAAGGGTAGGAATAAATGGTCAGTTTTCAGAATGGAGAGAGGTAAATAGTGGTGTCCCCCAGGGATCTGTACTGGGCTCAGTCTTTTTTAACTGATCATAAATGATCTGGAAAAAGGGGTAAACAGTGAGGGGGCACAATTTGCAGATGATACAAAACTACTCAAGATAGTTAAGTCCCAGGCAGACTGCGAAGAGCTACAAAAGGATTTCACAAAACTAGGTGACTGGGCAACAAAACGGCAGATGAAATTTAATGTTGATAAATGCAAAGTAATGCACATTGGAAAACATAATCCTAACTATACATATACGGGGTCTAAATTAGCTGTTACCACTCAAGAAAGAGATCTTGGAGTCATTGTGGATAGTTTTCTGAAATCATCCACTCAATGTGCAGTGGCAGTCAAAAAAGCAAACAGAATGTTGGGAATCATCAAGAAAGGGATAGATAATAAGACAGAAAATATCATATTGCCTCTGTATAAATCCATGGGATGCCCACACCTTGAATACTGCGTGCAGATGTGGTCGCCCCATCTCAAAAAAGATATATTGGAATTGTAAAAGCTTCAGAAAAGAGCAACAAAAATTATTAGGGGTATAGAACGGCTTCCATATGAGGAGAGAGTAATAAGATTGGGACTTTTCAGCTTGGAAAAGAGGTGACTAAGGGGGGATATGATAGAGGTCTATAAAATCATGAGTGGTATAGAGAAAGTAAATAAGGAAGTGTTATTTATTCCTTCTCATAATACAAGAACAAGGGGCCACCAAATGAAATTAATAGGTAGCAGGTTTAAAACAAACACAAGAAAGTATTTTTTCATGCAACGCACTGTCAACCTCTGGAACTCCTTGCCAGAGGGTGTTGTGACAGCCAATACTATAACAGGGTTCAAAAGGGAGCTACATAGATTCATGGAAGATAGGTCCATCAATGGCTATTAGCCAGGATGGGCAGGAATGGTGTCCCTAGCCTCTGTTTGCCAGAAGCTGGGATTGGGTGACAGGGCATGGATCACTTGATGATAACCTGTCTGTTCATTCCCTTTGGGGCACCTGCCATTGGCTACTGTCAGAGAACAGGATACTGGGCTTGATGGACCTTTGGTCTGACCCAGTATGGCCGTTCTTATGTTCTTATGGAGCCATACTGTGACAGGGAGAGGCTGGTACTGGCCATGTGTGGTCAGTGGGAGAAGGGGGAAGATCCCCTGGTGGGTGTGTTCTCTGAGACAGGAGCTGGCCCCTTGCTGGAATCAATTCCCTTCTCTGACCAGGTAATCCCCTGCCCAGCAGGCAGAGATCAGAAAGGTGCTACGTTCCTACTTGCAGCTGTTTTCCAACCGGCCTGGGCTCACTAACTGCACTGTCTATTGGGTGGAGACTGGAGCCAGCCCTCCCATCAGGTGTTCCCCATTTAGAGTCACTGGGAACACAGCCCAGGCCCTGGAAAGTGATGTCAGAGACATGATGGCTTTAGGGGTAATCCAGCCATCCACCAGTCCTGGGGCCTCTCCCATGGTGCTGGTCCCCAGGAAAAATGGGTCAATCCCATTCTGTGTGGCCTATCGGAAGCTCAATGCCATCACCATGTCTGGTGCCTGTCCCATAACTATGCCTGATGAGATCCTAGACACCTTGGGGGGGATTCAGTACCCCACTACCAGGGATCTCACCAAAGGCTACTGGTAGGTGCCTTTGGAGCCAGATGCCAGGTTGAAACCTGTTTTTGTCACCCCTTTGGGGCTGTACAAATCCCTGGTCCTACCTTTCGGCCTCAAGGAAGCATTGGTCACCTGCCCGTGCCAGATGGATCAGTTACTGAGGGGGATGGAGAATTTTACCCAAGCATACATTGATATTTGTGTTGTTAGCCAGACCGGGGAGGACCATGTGTCCCAGGTGAAGAGGGGCCTGGAATGCCTACAGGATGCAGGGCTGACTGAAAAGTTGAGAAGTGCAAGGTGGGGATGGCAGAGGTGTCGTACCTGGGCCACAAGGTGGGGAGCGGCTGCCTAAAGCCAGAGCCAACCAAGATGGAGGCGATCAGAGATTGCCCTGCACCCCAAAAACAAGCCCAGGCCTTTATAAGGATGGCAGAGTACTACCGGAGGTTTGTGCCCCACTTTAGCTCTGGGTCAGCTCCCATAATGGAGTTATGCAAGAAGGGTAAGCCAGACAAGGTGGTCTGGACTGAGCAGTGCCAGAGGGCTCTCTGCACACTGAAGGAGGATCTGGTCAAGGGCCCGGTGCTGGTAAACCCAGGCTTTGATAAGCTCTATATGGTGTTCACAGATGCCTCAGACAAAGGGCTGGGCATGATGCCAATGCACACTGGTGCAAACACCCCATCGTGTACCTGAGCCGGAAGCTGCTGCCCCAGGAGCAGAGCTATGCGGCCATAGAAAAGGAATGCCTCGCCATGGTGTGGACTCAAAGGGCTGCAGCCGGATCTATTTGGGCATCACTTCATTGTGTACACTGACCACTTGCCCATGCCATGGCTCACCAGATGAAAGGAGCCAATGCCAAGCTCCTGAGGTGGAGTCTATCTCTCCAGGATTATGACATGGAGGTGGTCCATGTTAAAAGGAGTGCAAATATTATAGCCGATTCTTTGTCCCGTAGAGAGAGGCCTGAGCTTCCCCAGGTCACTGGCTAAAGTGACCCCACTTTGTTCAGTCTCAAAGAGGGGAATGCAACCAGGTGACATATTGCCTGGGAAGTGAGACACTCACCAGGGGGAGGAGCGATGGGGGTGTCTGAGGTCGGGTCGCTGGTAGCTGTGCAGTCTGCTTGCAGGGACTGGAGGGGGGAGTCCAGGGCATCTGGCCTGGGATTCCCCCAAGATGGACTTGTCTGAAAGTCACTGATTTCCGCGCTAATAAGTTCTGTTCTACACTGTGTTCCTGTCGACTAATAAACCTTCCGTTTTATGCTGGTTGAGAGTTACTGCTGACTGCGGAGTTGGGCTGCAGAGTCCTCCAGCTTCCTCACTACGGGAAGCGCACGGTATGGAAGGGAATGCTGAATGCTCTGAGGTCAAATCCAGGAAGGTCGAAGCTGTGTGAGCTTCTTGCCCTGGCGACAGTATGCTCAGAGAGAGGAGGCATGCTACCCCAGAGTCCTGACTGGCTTCATATGGAGTAGTTCCGGAGCACTGTCCCAGTGACTCCGTGACACTGAGCATCATTCATGCATCTCCCTGTCTGACACCACTGCCCCCACCCTATGGCCAAGATCTCTCAGAGGGAGCCTTCTTTCCTTCATCTTCCCTCCCTTATCATAGGCGCTGACTTCTACTGGTGCCGGTGGGTGCTCGACCCCCCCTGTCTGTTTCCGGCCCCGTCCTGACTCCACCCCTGCCCCGCCCCATCCCATCCCCATTCCAATCCCTTCCCCAAAGTCCCCGCCCCAACTCCACCCCCTCCCTACCCCTATTCCGACTCCTTCCCCAAATCCCGGCCCCAGCCCCGCCTCTTTCCCACCTCCTCCCCTGAACATGCCACCTCCCTTCCGGAGCTTGCTACAGATGTGTGGTGGCGGCAAGCACTGGGAGGTAGGCAGAGGAGCGGGGACACGGCACACTCCAGGGAGGAGGCGGAGGTGAGGTGGGGCAGGGAGCTTGGCTGCCAGTGGGTGCAGAGCACCCACTAATTTTTCCCCGTGGGTGCTCCAGCCCCGGAACACCCACGGAGTTCACGCCTATGTCTCTCATTACTGCGCAGCTGAGCTCTCTGGGCCCCTAACCTGGGCAATGCTCTCCATCTCTGGTGGACGGTTGTAATGGCACAAAAGCTGCTGGATCAGCTGCCTCAAGCTCCAGAAACTCCTGGCTGCAGGAAGAGAATGAACAAAGAGGAGAAAAAACGAGGACAAGTGAGAGACTAAACACAAGGCACCAGGCCTACCCCCTCGCCCAAGGCAGGCTGGGGAAAATTTGGTGTTAGTATGAAAGGGCCCAGCCAGTCAGAACACACCATTCTATTGCTGACTGGGCAAGATTTGGGACAGGCAGAAATCAATCACACTAATCCATGCAATATCCCCTACCTATGGAGGGGAACTAAATCTGCACAGATAGAGCCTTGGAGGGTGGCTATCCAGAGAGCAATGATTCCAAGAAGGAGCCAGAAGCAGAAAGCCACTCACATGCAAGGTCCCAGTGCCATGCTGTTCACACAGAAAGGGTTGTGGAAACCCCGAGAGGACTTGTAAAGAGGGGTGATGATGTCCAGGGCTTTGGAGCTGTGCTCCGGCTCCGCTCCAGCTCCAGGCAAAAACCTGCAGCTCCACTGCTCTGGAGCTGCTCCATGCTCCACCTCCAGGCTCCGCTCCAAAGCCCTGATTTGATGTCAGAGGGTGAGGGTGAGGAACATGAGTCTGGCAGCATTTTGGTTAAATTACAGGGGACCAAAATGGATGCGTCAGGGGCAGGAATTTGGTTTGGGCAGCAGAGACAGAAAGGGCAGGATGGGATGTAGAGATGCTGTCATAGACAAAGCAGCAGCTGAATTTGTCAACAGTCTGAAAGTGAGGGGTGAAGGAGAGAGGGGTCAAGGATGACACCATGGGCCTGAGGCTGGGAATGGAAAGGACCATGGATTATTCATCCTGATGGGAAGGAGAAGAAAGGAGAGACGATATTGCTACGCAGAGTTTAAGCTGATGGGGGAACACCCAGGAATAAAAATGAGAGAGGGGAAAGCCCTGTTAGGGTACATCTGCTCCATCCCCTGTTCCTCACGCCACCTCAGGATGGCAGTCTATTCTGCAGGGCTTTGTCTAGCCTTGTTTAAAATAGCTCAAGCGATGCCCCACCCCCATTTCTCTTGGGGTGACTATTCCCCAGACAAATAGACCTTTGCCATCTGGTAAGTAGGGGGATTAGCTGGTATACTGCTCTGCAACCACACTTAGCATATAAGGGACCCTATTGTGCCTTAAAGGCACTGGCCTACATTGGTGGTGCTGCAGAAAGGGGAGTGTGCCCAATGCTACACCCCCAAAGGGGTGCAGCGAGGAAGTGCTCTCATCCTTGGCCAGCCAACTCTACTGGCCAGGGTGGGCTGGAGAGTGAGACTATGGTCCCACCTCCCCTCTTCCCTTTTGGGCGGCTACAAGCACTAGCCAAGAGCCCTGTCTTCCTTGCTCACCCTCAGGGGCTGTCTACCATTAGGCTCTCTCTGTGCAGTTCAGGAGGCACAGAGAGAAACTACATCATGGAGCAACAAAAGTGATTCAGGGATCAGAGGAGAGACATGACTAGAGTCAGGAGAGCTCAGCTTATATGGTTCCAAACAGGGGAAGACAATATGTCACTGTACATACACCCCACGGACGGAGCTGGATCAGTAAAGATGTGTGTATATTCAGCCTCAGGAGATGCACTAAGGAGATAGTCTAAGCCACTAAGGATAAAAATGTAGGGTAAGATGTCAGGACAAGAGTATCCACATGCAGGACAATGTGGAGCGGGTGGGCAAGTGGTGGTGGCGGCAACTTCACGACAGATTCTCTAGAGCTGGCTAGAAGAGATATTAGTGAGAAAGACGGTGTGATGAGTCCTGCAATGTGAGGGAGCCAGACTTGCGAGCCTGATCTGCTCACACCATCACAAGTCTACGAAAGGCTACAGAGGAAGCCACATGCTTTTTGTATATGGTAACAAGGCACATTGCAGAGAGTAATTTCAACACAATCCCCTTAACATGAGGAAAGCAGATGAGCTCACAGCAGCCAGCACCTCCCCCACATCACTCATACACCCAGATACAGGGTCTCAGATACAGCTGGTCAAACCTCACAATTTTCATTTTGCAAGAAATTTCCACATTTTTAAATTTGTTTTCATTCTGAATTGGAACAAAACAAATATATTCAAAATTTGTGTGCTTTTCCCATGAAACAAATGTCTATACAACGTCCATTTTGGAAAATCTGCATTTCAGAAAGTTTTGGATTTTTGTTTTGGAACTGTGAATCTTCATTTCAAATGTCAAACTTTCATTTTGAATTTTATTTTATTTTTCATTTGTATGCATTTTTTACCTTACTTCCTGATATGTCAGTAGTAGTTGTGCATAATATTGTTAAAAATCATTAAGTGCAGCTGCTACTTTAAAAAATAAAATAGTTCCTCTATTATATTATGTCATATTATGACATGTCAATAACAGTAGTGCATTATATGTACTATTCATATGGACATGTCAGAACACACTATAAAACAGTAAAAATAATATAAAAATAAAAAAAATAACATTTGAAACAAAAATTCAAAATGAACCAAAAAAGATTTTTTGAAAAAAATTTCTGTAGTAAATTTTGTCAAAACTGATACAATTTGGTAAAAAAAAAAAAAAAAAAAAAACAGTTTTGTTGAAATAGTTTTTCCTGTGAAAATTTTCTAGCCTCAGCCCCTCACACTCACACAAGCAATAGGCAGTGTGGCTTTCCCAGTGCTGACTGGGATGTGGCAAGCTGGGGCACTCTGGAGGTCACCATACCTGGGGTTTCCTGGGGCCCCGATGTTTCTGGCATTGGTTTATGAGGAGCCACTGGGCCATTGGGTTCTTCAGGGTGACTGGGAGCAGGAGAGAGTTGCTGAGGTGGCTACCGAAGGAAAGAAAATAAAACAAGAATCATCCTGAATAGCTCCTTTCCCTCCCTTTTTCCAGTGCCTCTCTGCTTCAGGGCTCGTGTACGCGTACAAGTGCTGCTGTAGCGCATAGTGACGACGCTGCATACACTGTCGGGAGACGCTCTCCCCTCGGTGTAGGGTACTCCATCTCCCTGAGAGCAGCAGCTATGCCAATGATGGGAGAATCCCTCCCAGGGACATAGCATTGTTTACACTGGGAGTTCAGTCAGTATAACTGCGTCACCCGGGGTGTGGATTTTCCATACCCCTGAGTGACAGAGTTATACAGACATAAGTTTCTAGTTAGACCAGGGCTCACTCTCTCTCTCTCCCCTGCATCTCCCCACCTCAGTCTCTCTCCCTCCTCCCCCACCCTCCCGCTTACCTCAGCCTTCTCCTCTTCATCCTCATCCTCATCCACGAAAGCAAAAGATTCGCGCTTCCAACTGGGCATGGCTGCCCACTGGCCTTTGCTGTGCCCATCGTAGGGCGCCTCAGACAGCTTCTGCTCCATTTCTTTGATGATGCGCAGGCGCCGCTCCTGGCCAATATGCCTCTGGAGAAGGGCCTGCAGCTCCGACCGCTCTACTGAGCCCAGCAGGATCATGGACTCTGCAGGAGGAGATAACATGGGGAGCCAGTCAAAGGACGTGTGTGAGCCAACACTCCCTGCCCAAACTGGCCACGTTAGCCCTGAGGATTCCAAAGATGGTGTGGCGAGAGGTCCTCCCCTGGATGCATAGCCCACACTCATCCCAGCTCAAGGCCTCTGCAAAATACTCCTGACTCCTTCTCCCTCCTGCTACCCAACAGATGGCCCTGACATGACACCCCAGCCAACTGACCTCCCACAAGTCCGAATTGCTGCTGAGCCCTGTCTCTGCCTGACAACAAATCAGATCAGCCGCCTTCTTAAATACAACACCCATCCCTGCAGCCAAACCTTCCTACCATGGTCTCCTTGCCCCCTCCTGCTGCCCTCACCATTCACTCCCCAGTACCCCACCCTGCCAAGCTGCCCTCACAACCCCCCACAACAAATGCCTATCCCACTTCCAGCTGCCAAACCCTCCTTGCAACCCCCTCCTCTCAAAAGTGCTCAGGCCTGAGTTTTTTCCGTCTCAGACAACTAGAGATATTATAGTCACCAGTCTCTTCCGCGACAGGGGAATCCCGGTGTGGTGACACAAGGCAGCACAGGCGGTGTTTGTCAATCTGGGAGCCACAGAGCCAGAGAGAACAACAGGATCTATCTGTCCAACAGCCTCAGCAGAGAACCCCCTGTGTGGCATTACAGCCAAATCCTGTCTCTCTACCACAATGGACAATTGACATCCATTCCAACCAAAGCAGGAAACTAATCATGCTCTTCATCGAAAGATCTCAAAACACTTTATCCATGTGGATAAGGAGCATGATCACTCCCATTTTACAGATAGGGAAACTGAGGAATGGAGAGGGTGGTGGTTTTTTGGACAAGGCCATACAACAAATCAGCAGCAGAGCTAGGGTCACATCTCTGGTTTCCCAGACTGGTTCCCTATCTTCCAAACTACATACCTCTGGAGACAGACTCTTTCAACCAAGGCCAGCTTCAGAAAAGGTCAGATTCCCCATATTGCTTACCTGGTGAATCCACTAGAGGCAAGGTCTTGACAGTTGTGCTCTGAAGCAGGGTCTGCAGGTCCTGGTATGTACAAGTAGAGGAGATGAATTTCACATCACAGACCATAATATCCTCAACAAAGATATTGTATTTGCTAGAGGAACAAAGAAAATAAAGAGTGGGGTTAACATATCATTCAAATATGTCTAAAAGAAAAACTTCCCAAAAAGGAAAAAACAAAACAAGAGCTCCTTTCAGATGTGTGCTTTATACAGCCAGATACATACTCGCAAGTGGGAGTAACTACAGGGGAAGTGAGACCATCCACAAACCAACTGGGTTTCCACTCAGGCAAGGTTCTGCTCCCTCCCATCATGGATGAGCCCCTCCTTCTCCACTGCCCTCCTGCTGTTTCACAGCCTCCTCCCACTCTATTTATGTGTCTGCCACCCACCATCCCTGCTCCATTTCTTTGTGGCCTAGCCTATACCCCTTGGTTTCCCATTGCCATTTCTTCTGCTGTGTTTCCCCTCCTCTCCCCAATCCCCACTGGTGGTACCACACCTTATGTAATTCCAGCCCAGGTCAGGCAGGTAAGGCAGCTTCTTCACCTGGATGATGCTGTCATAGAGACTGGGCTGCAAACTCTGAGCCACCATGTTGGCAAGGATGACAGCAACCATCATGGGCAGGATGTGGGAGATCTGACCCGTCAACTCAAAGCAGATCACTGCTGTGGAGACGGTGTGGCTCACTGCTCCTGTCAGGGCTGCTGCACCTTTCCCAGTTGTGGGGGAAGAGGAAAGACAGTGTCAGGTGGACCAAGGGATTCGTGCAGGTTGGGATAGAAAAAAGAAAGACGTGGAGACTCACCAATGACGGCGTATCCTCCAGGTAAGATTTTGTAAACAATGCCATCAAAGAGGATCCCATCAGGGAAGAGTGATGCCATGATTTCACCAACGAGACGGCCAAAGGCAGCCCCTGGAAAGCATCACATGAAGTCACATGTTAACACCTATCCACCCAAAATGTCTGTGCTCTTCAGGGCAGGGAATGTGTGTGATCTCTGCTGATAAAAGCCATTGGTAATTTACTAGTGCTTATATGTTAAAACAAAAACTACATTATGATGGAGTTAAGATAGAGATTTTGTATCAGTAATAAAAGGGCAAAAACCACTCCAGGAAGGGTGTATTTATCCCAAAACACAGAAATACAAATCCTGGAAATTCAGAGATAAGTTTACACTTAAAATAAATCCAAATATGTTCAAGTCTGAAAATGCACAGTTAAGCCACCCCAATAACCTTAACTCTGCCCTGTAGTGACACCATGCAATGACCATACAATTATGATTACTGTAAGTCTGTGGTCCCAGACTGGACGAAACTGATTTTTGGATCATATTTTAAATGGTGTCCATATAGTGCAAAGTTAAGGGTGTCCAAACTGTGCATGTCCAGACACGTTTGGATATCTTTTAAGTGCAACCATAACTGAATTTCCTGGCATTGTAATGCTTGGTTTTGGGATAATTACAACATGTTACTCTAAATTACAGTAGAACCTCAGAGTTATGAACACCTCGGGAATGAAAGTTATTCATAACTCTGAAATGTTCGTAACTCTGAATAAAACATTATTGTTCTTCTAAAAATTTACAACTGAATTGACTCGTTATTCTCTGACACAGCTTTAAACTTTAATAAGCAGAAGAAAAATGCTGCTTTCCCTTTTTAAACATTTTTTTTAGTAGTTTACTTTTAACACAGTACTGTATTGTATTAGCTTTTGTTTTTGTTTTGTTTTTGCTGCTGCCTTATTGTGTACTTCCAGTTCTAAATGAGGGGTGTGGTTGATTGATCAGTTTGTAACTCTGGTGTTCGTAACTCTGAGGTTCTACTGGACTAATATGTACTCTCAATACTAATGACATTTTAACATTTTTTTCTGTTTTAGGATTAACAATCATTAATCAGTCATCAACCACTTGTCATGAGTCACTTAATAATCCATGGCTGAGGTTGTAACGTACTGGTTCTGAGTGAAGGCTTGATGTTGCTGTCTTATAGCTGGGGCCACAGAGACAACAGGGGGCCTACTACTGGTACCAGTGAGGGGAGCTTTTCTTCAGCTCAAGAGGCAGGGACATGAGATTTTGGAACTGAAGTGTCAGGGTTCAAGTCCTGACCCTGTGTCTGGTTTATCTAGTAACTATGTCTGTTGTTTGCAGTGCGCAATCCATTATGTGGAGAAACTGCAGGAATTTCCAGATCAGCATTTGTGAGTTTGGGAAGAAAGGGAGAGGAGCAGAAGGTCAGAGGCTGGGTATCTGGACTGTTAATGAAGCTCCTCATAGACAGCTTGTGGGAGCCATGATCTGAATTCCCTCTTAGAAACACCATTGTGAGCTTGTTGTCTCTGTCTCCCTGTCAATGATAATTTCTCTCTCTCTCTCTCTCTCTCTCTGAGAAGCCCAAGAAGGAGGTTAAAACTCACCCAGTACAAAAACAGGCATGAAGCCTCCACAAGGTATCGGCATGGTAGTGGCGACAACAGACATCCAGAACTAGAACAGAGGGATATGGGGTGATAGTTAGTCTGTGGTAACAGCATCTCCTGCAGCTGCACCACACCCTCCAGCCTGCCTTCTTATGAGGAAATGTCTTTTGGGGAATCTGACAGACTCAACAAGGAAGCCAAGGGCAGCTGGAAATGTGGGGAGCAAAGGAGAGTGGGAGAAATTCATGCAAACCATCAACACCTGCCAGAGACTGTCTACTGCACAGAGCTTCCCAGGGACTGTTGTGCTGGTGGAGAAACTAATCCATAAGGGATGGGATGAACATGGAGAATTACCTGCCCTTTGATCAACACAGATGGGGTCCCCCCTTGGCACAGGAAGTTTTACTTATTTATAAAATGGTGCAGGCCACAACCTCTGGCAGAGCCACAACGAACTATCATGCTGGAACTTGGAACCCCTAAACCTCTCCCTAGCTGATCTCACAGTCACCTTCCTCAGGAAACAGACCAGCCTTGTCCCATGCCCTGACGGCCAGCACACTTGGCCTTCATCAGATTAAAAGGGTGGGTGGATTCTACCATTGAGGGCTCCTCAGAGAACCCTGCCACCCGTCCCCTGAGAGCTCACATCAAGGGATTCTCAGCAGGTGTGGCCCAGCAGATCTCAGCTGCTGAAGTGGTACTGTTCCTAGGGAGAGAGGCGATCTCTATGGTATCCAGAGAGCAACACCTTGAATTTCCTCTAGGAGAGCTGAAAGTCAGTAAGTGCTTCAGAGAGTGGGTGTGACACACTCTGCATCATGTAGTTGCTGAGTGCCTTTCAAGGGTAGCTTTGTGCAGGGTAGTTGGTGTAAAAAGGCCATAAAGCCAGTAGATCCAGCCACACCCCCAGCAGACGGAGAACCTCCAAGTGGTATAGAGCCAGCAGACTCTACAGCTTCTAGTGTAGCGACATGCTAGGGGAGAGTAGCCATGGCCTGAGCACCTCCACACTCTGGCTATTCTTGGCTGCTGCAATGGGCAGCAGCCCTGTGGCTACTCTAACACAGAGTCTTGGCTGGTCCCAGAATCTGGGGAGCTGCAACAGAGGAGTACAACCAGCTCTGCTCCCTTTCCACTGAGTAGTGCCAAACTCAGCCCATATGCAGCTGAGTATTGGGGCCAAGATTCAATGCAGTGGAGAATCAGGCCCATGGGCGGCGGGTTGCATAGACTGGGAGAGGCTTTGGCCTCCCCAAACAGCCAGGTGTGACCCCACCCCCTACTTACCACTGCTCCCTGTGTGCGGCTCCAGTCCTTCAGCCCCCAGTGCTCCAGCTGGGGAGGCTGGGGCCGCGCCACCTGCCCTCCCGGCACTCCTTTGGGCCTGGGGCGGGTGGCTGCGGTGGAGGGGGGCGGAAGGGGTGGGGCCTCGGGCTGAAGGGTTGGGGCTGGGCTAGCCTCCCCCAGCCGGTGGTTCACACGCCACCCATGATCAAGCCCAACCTTTGGCCAGAGCCACAGAGGCAGGGCTTCTTTGCGTAGCCTGCTCCTCTTTAACACAACCAACAGCAAAATAAGCAGCCTGAAACAGCTACTCTAGCAGTTTGTCACAGCAGCAAAGAATCTAGAGGCAGGAATGACCTATCAGACTATATGGGAACATTCACATGACTCTAGAAGGATACGTTTCTTGCATTGCAGATCAGATGTACACTGCACCGCTACTCCCCATGGCCCACCGTCTCTCAGTTCAAATAAAAAACCCTTTATCTGCATGACAAGCAATCCCAGCATTACCGAACCTGTTAGCGTCCATTGGAAGTACATACAGTCTGCCAAGGATAGTGTATTGGGACCCCTGTGCCCACTGGCCATTATTGTCCAGTCCTGATCTGGGGGGTGCTGTCTCTCTTCCTTCACCCAGGATAACACACAGTTTGTCCTCATCACTATTTTTATGTAAGAAAATCTCATTCTTGCTAGTTCCTATTTTGGAGACTTTTTCTCTTTCAGTCTCAATCTCTTCTCTCAGGTAGAACTTTGTCATCAGCAGATCTCAAAGCACTTTACAAACAGAAGGGTGGTGTCAAGAGCTCCGAGCCCCACAAGAGGGGAGACACACTGACAGTCCAGGATGGGTGGGGTTCCTACCTTCATGACAAAGAAGAGCAGGATGATGACAAAGACACTGACTTTGGGGTGGATCCAGATGGCAGATTTCCCTAGGATTTGTGGGTCCCCCATGTGCTTTGCCCAGGTGTAATTATCAAACAGGGAGCTGATGGCTTCCCTGGGCATCAACTACAAAGAAAGAAGGCACAAAAAGTGTCAGTGATTCTCAAAAGATTAAATAGGGTCAATGTTATACACAGGTTCCCCAGCAGAGAGGATCCCCACATTTGATTCTCTTTGGATATTTCCTTCTAGAATATGAAGAGTTAAACCTTAACCTGCTCAGAAAAGAGAGAGGGCTTTGGATGGAGGAGAATCTAGTTAATCTCCTCTAGTGTTCAAGGGGTTACATTTCCCTGACTAAACCCCCTAGGTGGGAGTGGAGGGACCTTCCCAAGATCTGCCTGAAGGGGAGCTTGGAGATTAGTACTCATAGAGAAATCTCTCCTTCCAGCCCAGGAGAGGTCAAACTCTTCCCGAGCAGGAAGCAGGGAGAGATTTAGGAAGGGGACACCTCAGAGTCCTTCTCACTCACCATGGTGTGTGTTTGTTGATCTGGGGATTGGGGAGACGGTTACATGTGTTTCTTTCAGAATTACACATTTACTCCTTTATAACTTCTCTCACCTCTCCAGCCATGAACTGCCCGAACCCCGGCGGGAAGGTCACCGTTGCTATCAGGAAGGTTATTACTCCTGGGTATACAAGGCGGCTGAAACAAGAAAGAATGAAAGAAGTTGAACACAATATTACAGTTCATTTTCCTGCAGTCCTATTTCCTTGGCTGTGACTGTGTCAGATCATACAAGCATGAGTGGGCCTGGGAAATCACTCAATAATTTGCAATGTTCTGTTCACTCCTTCTGAAGCATCTGGCACAGGCCATTGTCGGAATACAGGATACTGGGCTAGATGGACCATTGTTCTGCCCCAGTATGGCTGTTCTTATGTTCATAATGCTTGCAGAAGAGTCAACAACTAAGGTGCTAGACAGACTACAGAGGATAACTCACTAGGGAATGCTCTCCCCTCTGAGTCAGCACTGACCCCAAGGTGCCAGTGTGGTGCTAGGGCGTGCTGTGCAGCAGGGAGTGGGGTAGGTGCTCTCCCCGCTGAATTAGTACTAATCCCAATGCCCTAGTATGGTACTAAAGGGAAGTATGTTGCTTAGCTGAGATGTAAAGTTGAGGCAATGGAATCCTTTGGGGCAAAATTATTATTTCAGTTCAAGATATTGTTATTCATCACACTTTTCTGAATTCCTCCCATGCAGCTTTTAGTATTAAACAGAGGTTACTGGGCTCAATACAGGAGTAACTGGGTGAAATTCTATGGCCTGTGATATACAGGAGATCAAACTAGATGATGTAATGGTCCCTTCTGGCCTTAAACTCTATGAATCTATGTAAAAGTTGTTCACAAATATAAATTAAACTACGTGCTTCTCAGGCTCTGCTCACCTTTTACGCTTACTTTGTCATACTTTCAATTATTCTGATGGTAACCCAGCAAAAGGCGCCATAATGAATCAGCGAGAGAAGATTTGGCCTCCACGTCATTAATGGGCTAGCTCATGGGGGGAGGGATAGCTCAGTGGTTTGAGCATTAGCCTGCTAAACCCAGGGGTTGTGAATTCAATCCTTGAGGGGACCATTTAGAGATCTGGGCCAAAAATCTGTCAGGGGGTTGGACTAGATGACATCCTGAGGTCCCTTCTAACCCTGATATTCTATAAATTCAGTTCTTTTGACACTTACAGGGAAATGTCACAATTTTCATTTAGCTAGGAGCTCCTCACTACTCAGACCTGCAAATTGCTAGCTTTTGAGATCACTCAGCAACTCACAGGGTAAGGCCCTTAAAAATTTTAGGAGGCAATACAATATTTTATTTATTCTTTAAAGGAACAATGCTCACTTAAAACCCACATGTTGCAAACAGACATGTTTCTTTCTCTGTGTTGGTAATAATAATTTAGGATTTATTAGAGATGAAAGATATTTCAAAATATCCTACACAAATGTCATTATTTTAAAGCGACAAAGTGTCCTGTGGCACCTTACAGACTAACAGAAGTATTGGAGCATAGGTTTTCATGGGTGAATACCCACTTCATCAGACGCATGTGGTGGAAATTTAATCCTGAGCTGATGGCGTCAAATTTGCAAATGAACTGAAGTTCAGCAGTTTCTCTTTGGAGTCTGGTCCTGAAGTTTTTTTGCTGCAGGACGGCTACCTTTAAATCTGCTATTGTGTGTCCAGGGAGGTTGAAGTGTTCTCCTACAGGTTTTTGTATATTCCCATTCCTAATATCTGACTTGTGTCCATTTATCCTTTCACAGGACACTTTGTCACTTTTTACATATTCCCTACATAAAAGGAAACTGCTGAACTTCAGTTCATTTGAAATTTGACACCATCAGCTCAGGATTAAACAAAGACTGTGAATGGCTAGCCAACTACAAAAGCAGTTTCTCCTCCCTTCACACCTCAACTGCTAGAAGAGGGCCTCATCCTCCCTGACTGAATCAACCTCGTTATCTCTAGACTGATTCTTGCCTGCATATTTATACCTGCCTCTGGAAATTTCCACCACATGCGTCTGACGAAGTGGGTATTCACCCACGAAAGCTTATGCTGTATTACTTCTGTTAGTCTATAATGTGCCACAGGACACTTGGTCGCTTTTTACAGATCCAGACTAACCCGGCTACCCCTCTGATTATTTTAAAGCTCTTTGTTATCTTTCCTTTAAATATGTCTTTCAGCCGGGACCAAGAACGTGGAAATATTTCTGTCAGCCCTAATTTTATAAATGTTTGTTTTACAAAACTGATATACTGGGTCAGATATCAACTGGCATTTTCTCTTTGATATATTCAAAAAATAAACTGTGGCTCTTATGAAGAAATTATTGATTTTCTACTTTAAGAACATTTCCTGTCTAACCAGTTATATTTTCTCCTCCTAATAAAAATTGCAGGGAGAAGTTAGACTGTCTCTCCTGGACCAAGAAGCTGTTTATGGCTTGTAAAGACAAAAGTTCAGCCCAGAAGAGATTTTCTTCCCTGCAGATAAAAATATCTTAATATGAATTAGACCAGACATGGGCAAATTACGGCCCGCGGGCCACATCCAGCCTGCGGGATCGTCCTGTCCGGTCCCTGAGCTCCCGGCCAGGGAGCCTAGTTCCTGGCCCCTCCCCCGCTATCTCCCCTCCCCCGCAGCCATGCCACTGCACGAGCCATGCTCTGGCCCTCCACTCCCGCTGGTCAGCATAGGTAGAGCAGCTGGCTCTGGCCGGGTGTCGTGGCTGTGAGCTCCTGCTGCTGCTAAGGGGGCCGGGAGCGGGGAGTTGGGTAAGGGAGCGGGAAATCCTGGGGGGCAGTCAGGGAGGAGGGGACGGTTGGATGGGGCGGAGGTTCAGGGGGGGCAGTCAGGGGATAGGGAACAGGGAGGGTTGGGAGTGGGAGTCCCGGGGGGCCTGTCAGGGGGTGAGGATGTGGATAGGGGTCGGGAGGCAGTCAGGGGACAGGGAGCAGGGGGGTTGGATAGGGGGTGGGTGTCCCGGGACAGGGCAGTCAGGGGACAAGGAGCAAGGTGGGTTGGGGGTTCTGAGGGGGGCAGTCAGGGGGCAGGAAGTGAGAGGGGGCGGATAGGGGGCTGTTTGGGGAGGCACAGCCTTCCCTACCTGGCCCTCCATACAGTTGCGCAACCCCGATGTGGCCCTCGGGCCAAAAAGTTTGCCCACCCTTGAATTAGACTCTTGGGGCCAGATTCTGATAATTGAGTAGCACCTAACTCCACAGGTATTATCCAGTGTCAGGAAGGGTAATGGCCTCTAAGGCAGAATACTGCTGCTCAAGCACACTCACTATTTGGTGAGAAATTGGCTCAGAGCCGTATGCCGTCGGACACACAGAACCACCTGGCGATTGAGGTAAACGAAAAAGGCTCCAAGGAACCCACAACAGATCCTAAAGTGGAGGAAATGAAATAAAAAGACATGAAGCACAATCCACAAAATGCCATTTATCCACCAGGGAATAAAGCCTAAGTATTTTTCACATATAGATATTCACCTAGCCTTTTAAATGGCAACAAATGGGCAGAATCAAAGTTTGCACCTAAGGCTGCGTATCTCAGTCAGAGCAGCCACTTACTGATGTCACTGGGGTTTCTGGTAAAGGGACAAAAAATGTATTTGAACCCCCTTCTCCCCCACTTTATATCTTAAACATTCCCATGTCCAAAAGGGGATCCACAATATGTGTTAGAAGGGGATGTCCAGCCCTGTGTGGCACAGGAACCTCCCAAGGGTGTTCCAGTCTTTTGTCTGCTGCTTTCCAGCTTTTTATTTATTTTTTGGGAGGGTGCCATCTGTTACAGAGGCTTCCAAAGATGCTTTCTGGAGGCACACACACCCCACTGCCCCATGGAAAAACCCCAGAGTCAGTCTGTGTTACGTTGGTTGCAGGGATCCAATGCAATGAAGAGGATACCGCTTTTGCTCAACAGTGGAATATAAGACTTGTCAGAGATTCCATTTGGCATTTACCAAGATGGAGACCAACCACACTGTAGCTATGTGTACAAGCAACCAACTAGTTGCTCAGAGACCAGGGTGATGGGAGAGGTGTAAGAAACTATGAGAGTTTGATAGATCTAACTGGGGGATGAAAGAGGGGATCCGGGCCAAGGTGGAGGACCAGTCTGGCCAGAAGATTGGACCAGGAAATACAATCATACTGAGTATACGGGGACTCTGACACTGATTCAGCAAAGTAATGGTACCACTCATGTGCTTAAAGGTAAGCACATGCTTACGTGCTTTGCTGAACTGAAGCCTATGTTTCTAATTATTCATTATTTAACCAAAAAGTGTGACCGACTCTCTGTGCTAGCATTGGCCTCTGTACTACCTGCTGTAATCAGGACCAGGGAATGTAACCTGATAGACAGGGTTGCATCTCATTCACCCAATGAAGTTAAAAGGCAACACACTGGAAACTGATAAAAGAAAATACTGTTTTCACAGCACATAATTAAGCTGGGGAATTCATTGCCAAAAGATATTGTCGAGAACTCACTTTTCATTGCATGCATTTTTAAAATTGATGAATTTTTCATTTTATGAAATTTTCTATAGAATTTTTTGTCTTTTTAATTTCCAACTCAGTCATTCCAAAATATTATTTTTTATTTCAAAATTGAAAAATGACAAAAAGATACGTGTCATTTTGAAAAATTCCAGCTATGTGACTGGCCCCACCAATCAAAACTGGCAATGGGAACAAAAATCACCCACAACCAACCACTGGGCCTCACAGGCCACAAAGAACCTCTGGCCAAGCTGCACGGGCCACACCTGCCACACCACAAACATCAACAGCCCTACACAAAATAAAGACAAAAACACCAGCAACCGAGTGTTTCACATACAGCGTCTGTCCATATTTTTCAAAAGAAGAAAAACCCTAATCAGTAAACTTTCACCAAAATGTTCATTTTTAAAATAAGACCATTTTTCAATTAAAAAGTGTTTTGTTCTGAAAATGTTGACCAGCTGCCTTTACTCAAGAGAGAAATATTTTTACAACCAGACCTTTAACTAGGCTCTAAACTATTTTCTGAGTATAGCCACAAGGAAAATGTAATCTTACTGCTAACCCCAAGCACTCAAAACTCATGAGTCAGGCCCCAAAAATCTTGAGATTGGCTTAAAAATCATGAGATTTTAAAACAATAAACAGAGGAGCTGTATTTCTTGGCCTTCCAGTTTCAGAGCCTTCAATGTATACTCAGGTGCCTTTTCAAGCTTTTCTTTGAAATCACAATGGCTAGAAACTTACTGTATTTCAATAAAAGCAGAAAATCTTGTGAAATCATATAACTCCAGGACCTGATGTTTTAACAGAAGTGCTAAACAGCATGAGACATAATAAAATCACATGTGTTGTCTACACTATGTGTGTAACATCTGTTTATTTTCTGGTTTTAATAGAAAACAAATTCCCTGTGGTGGACTCAGGCGGTGCTCTCTCTAATCTGAAGTGGATTTCTGTGCTCTCCTCCCCACCACCCCGGCACTGAGGGGAGGCGTTGCTCCTCTTAGAACAGTCTTGTACATTTACAAGCCCAGGAAAACAAAATCTGTTCACCCATGTTGCCTGGACTTGTGTCTTTTTTGTGCTGCCTGAAAATGAGGAAAGATGCTGTCTGGAAAGGAAGAGAGAGGGGGAGACGGGAATTTGCTAGGGTGGGGAGAATGCATTTCTAAATGGGTGGGGGATTAAGGTTATGCTGCAATGAGCTTTGTGAGTGCTTGTGAGTTCCAAGGTGGCACCTGGCTTCCTCCAGGGGAGGTTGTTGTCTCCCTTTATACCACACCCATCGCTGTGATTTCTGACACTCCTTTTCAACCTCAGAAGTTTTTTTTTAGTGTCCCATCAGTACACCCCTTTCCCAGTAGAGGGGTGGTGCTGGAGAAGAACAGAACTACAGTCTGAAGCACTCAAAAGGCAGCTGCAGGAGCTGTCACAGTCCTACAGTTTCAAAGTTAAAGAGCCAATTTCCCCTTGCCCACCCAAACAAATGGACTCACCTACAGTCAGTAAGTGAGTGAACCTTTGCAAGGCAGCCTTAGAAGCAGGAGAACGAACTGGATGAGTGGGATTTTTAAAAGTGCCTAAGTGACTTTCAGTGGGACTTGTGTTCCTAGCTCACTATGGGTATGTCCACACTGTGAGCTGGAGGTGTAAATTCGAGCTTGGGTAGACATATCAGAGCTAGTGCACTACAAATAGAGTGTTGCCACAGTGGCACAGCCAGAGGTGCTGGAACAATTTGTGTAGTGTGGGTGCTGAGAGCCATTGAACTCAACTGTAAACCCTGTATATGATGGAAACCACTTCAGCACCCCTAGTTCCAGCATGGATGGGCATGAGCAGTAGGAGAGGCTAGCTGCCCCCAGTATGTGCCTAGTATCTCAGATGGGTACATACGTACTCAAGCAACTAGCCCCTCCCATCGCTTGTGCCTGCAGCTACACTCTATTTTTAGTGTGCTAGCTCAGTCAGAGCTCGTGTAAGCGGGGGAATGGTTCCCCTACTGTGGGGAACTTTCCTGGCTTATCCACTACCCCGGTGAAATTGGCTAGTGGAAGGATCTGAGTCCTCGCTCCCACTTCCTTTACCCAGAAGCCTGCCTGCCCTCGAGGACTCCCCTTCCACTCCCCTGTCTGGCAGAGTCCTTGTAACCCCAACAAGGCTGGGCCCAGGATTCCAAGGCTCGACCCCCAACCTTGCTCTGGACACCTAGGACAGGGACGAGGGTGTCCCCACTTCAGGGTACTCTTTTTGCACTGGACATTTCCCTGACCCACTGATCATTACATACAATTTAAAGCAAATACAATTCATTTAATCAGCAATTAATTTAAAAAGGAATAAGGAAAAATGGTAAAGGTTAAAGGAAATTACCCCGCTCTGTGGCAGGGAACATTACAAACAGTGCCTCTGGAATGTCAGTTTACAGTCTGTTTCTTGTAGGTCCCAGGCCTCCTTCTCAGACCCTGGTTGTGCTGCAGGGATGCTGGGGGTTGGACACTTGCTTTGGTGGTGGCCACATACCTCCGGGCTTTGGGTGGTGGGACCCTTCTTCCCTGTGTCAGCCCCCCTCGAGTTAAGATCCCCCTCCTAGTCTGGCCTGCAAGTACCCTTGGTTGGGGGTCTTTATCTGCGCTGGGCCCTTTGCCCAGGGTCCCTCCTTGGCTGGCCTCAGTTGCTCACCACACCCGGCTTCAGACTGCTCCAGCTCCAGCCCCAGCTCCACTGTTTTAGCTCTGGCTCCACTCTGCCTCAGCACTGATGCAGCTGCTCTGCCTCCAGCCCCCTGGGCTGCTTCTCTGGCTCTGTGGCTGCAGCCCTGCTCGGAGCACAGGATCTGCTCTCCCTGGGCTATGTCTCTGGTTCTGTGGCTGCAGCCCTGCTCCCAGCACAGGGTCTGCTCTTTCCTTAGCTCCGCCCCACTCTGTCTGACCCAGGCAATTCCAGCTCACACAGAGGACGGGACCCCCCTGGCATCCTGACTCCCTGATTAGCTTGCCCACCCTATCAATCAGGCTGACCTGGAGAACTGGTCTCTCCCCATTGTTCCTGGGGACTGTCAGTTTTAGGGTCCTGATTTCCCATTGACCCTTCCCCTCTTGGTACTGGGAGCTAGCCAACCAAAACACCCCCACTGAAGTTAATAAAACAGTCCCCTTACACTAGCAGGAGGTACACCTCCAGCTTGAAATGCAGACATTAGGTGATTTTGAAAATCCCACTGCAGTTCTGTAATCCCCTAGAATGGATTTTGGTGCAGCCTCCCAAAAGAAGGTGAAGAACGTGAACTGGATTTCTGCATTCTTCGAATGGGCTCTGGATTCAGACCCTGTAAACAGTCAAAGAACTGGGACTGGGTTTCCATGATCACTCAAAAGTGGTTGTGTTGCAATATCTCTAAGGGCAAGCCTCCAGAAAGAGTTCTATGATCTAAATAGACTCACTCCATTTTAAGTGAAGATTTGCAATGGAGTCCGCTTGATATCAGTTTAGCACTGCAATTTGTTGAGTCCCTTTGGACTTACCCTATCACAGCAAAGGCTGGCAGCTCCTGCAGATCAAAGGGGAAATCCATTCGAAAGTTAGTTCTGAACAGGGCCGTGATGGTGACTGTGTGAGAGAAGAGAGAGCAAGAGATGGGAAGGGGGAAAAAAGGGTGAGAAAGTCCAGTCTGCATTACTGAATGATCTGTGGGGAAATAGCAGCATGGGCTTGGGTAATTAAAGACTGCATGGCAATGCACACGCCAAATTAAGTGTGTGTAGACAGCTTTAACTTGGGCATTTCCTGCATTTTGAGTGCTTCAGTTTGCACCCTTAATGTTTTTTTAATTTGTGTGGAGAGGGAGGGTAGAGGGTTAATGGAAGAGATGTACTTTCAATCTAGCGTCAGTTTGTCAAAGTTTTCTGCTTGGGAATAGTTTCTTATCCTCAGAAGATAAATGAGAATTTTCCTTTCTATTCACTGTATCTCAGTCAGCCCCTGATAAGATCATCCCTGTCACAAACTGACAAGATCACCTCATGGGGACAAAGCTGGGCTCCTCTCTGGGAACTGCATTTACCCAGTTCTCATAAGAGGTACAGAAGGAATTATCACAGTCATTGAAATCAGAAAGGGAAGAGACCAATTAGGTCCCATCGTATCCACCAGCCCCTTCCTACCCTTCTGGTCCCCAACCCTCACTGAGTTCCACTTTAGTTTTAAATGACTCAAGTGATGGGGTTTCCACCTCTTCCCTTGGAGTCACCTTCCCAAGAGTTAAAACTATAGATATCTATATACCGGTACTAATGCAAAACGTTCAAAAGCTAGAATCAGTGAACTAAGAAGCTCTTGCAGCCGATGAGGATTTTGATACAATAGGCTTTATGGAAACATGTTGGAATGACAAAAATTCATGTGATACTGCAATATCTGGTTATAAACTGTACAGGAAAGGCAAACTAGGCTGAAGAGGTGGGGGAGTAGCTTTATGTCTAAAGGTTTCCATAGAATCTGGTGAGATACAAATGTAGAGTGGACAGAACCACACAGCTAAATCTCTAGGGATACAAATCCCAAAATGTAAGAATGTACTACTGGCCTCCTGATCAAGCAAAGGAAATTGAGTGCACAATGTGGAGAGAGATCAGAGACAGGAAAACCTAATAAATGGTGATAATGGGGGGACTTTAGCTACCTACATATAAACTGGTCAAACAGCACAACATGACCAAATTTAGAGAAACAATTTCTTGACTCTGGGGTGATTGCTTCTTGGAACAGTTAGTTCTAGACCACAAGTGAAGAGAGGTTATTCCCAGCTTACTCTTATGAAACAGAGTTGCTAATTCAAAAAGTGACAGTAGCTGAGTCACTAAGTAACAGTGACCACAGTATAAGGCTCAACATCTCAGGGGCAAGTAAGATACCAAAAAGTGAAACTAAACTTTAAAAAGGGAGACTTCAATAAATGAGATGGTTAGTCAAAAGGCCCTAAAGTTGAAAGTAAAGGAAGTAAAAGCCCTCCAGGTGGAATGGATGCAATTTAAAGAAACAATAGTACTCTCAGAAGACATGTGCACCACTGAACAAAAAGACAACCAGGAAGGCAAAGAGTAAACAAATATAGCTTCAGGCAAGGCTTGAGAGCCTATTCAAGCCAAACAAAAATCCTTCAAAATTTGAAAATCTGACCTAGTGAAGCCAGTAAACAGGAAAACAAACTATAGCAGGCATTAAGTGGGAGGGAAATTAGAAGGGCCAAAATGGAGATCGAAGAGCGAATAGCTGAAGGTGTAAAAACCAGTATATGGGAAGCAGAAAACTGGAGAAAGAATTGGTGGGTCCCATGGCTCACCCCCAGGAGTTAAAGGAAGAAATTAAGGAAGACTTGGCTGAGAAGGTAAGATGCATCTGTCTTTGCTACTGAGAATGTTGGGGAGATTTTGACCCTGACCTGCTCTTTCCTAGCATTAGAGATGAGGTCTCAGAGATTGAGGTGTCAGAGAAGAGGTGCTGGAACAAACTGTTAATTTCAAAGGCAATAAGTCACCAGGCTTAGATGATAACATGCAAGAGTTCTGAAATAGTTTAAAGATGAAGTGGATGAGTTGTTAAGAAAAAATACACTCTCTCTCATTAACAACAGCCACTGCTTCCAAAGATTGGAGGGTAGCAAATGTACCTATATTTTAAAAAAGCTCTAAGGGTGCTCTGGGGAATTAGCGTTAGCTCCATGCCTGATAAACTTGTTGAAATTATCATTATAAACAATAACAAAGTTTATGATCTGACAGGTTGTAACCTGCATGGATTTTAGGCAAATCATGTCTCATTGATCTCTTAGAATTCTTTGAACATGTCAGTAAAGTAGGGGCTGGTTGAAATTTATTTAGACTTTTAGAAGGCCCTTGACAAGGTCCTGCACAAGATGGTAAGAGGCGAAGTGTTCTCATGGAGCAAAAACTGTCTACAAGACTGATAGCAAAGAGTAGGAGTAAATGGTCAATTTTCATCATGGCTAAAGATTAACAGTGGGGGCCACAAGGTTCTGTAATAGGTTCTGTGCAGTTTAATATATTAATGATCTGGAAAAGAGGGTGAGTAATGAAGTAGCAGAATCTGAAAATGACAGAATTATTTGAGTTAGTCAGGACCAAAGAGGATTGGGAGGAACTTCAGAGAGACCTAAACACACTAGGGGAATGAGCAACATGGTGGCAAATGAAATTCAGTGTTGATTAATGCAAAGTAACACACAGTGGAGGGAAAAATTTTAACTTATACACAGTGTAGAGTTCTAAATTAACTGTATCAACTTAGGAAGGGGACCCAGGTCTCATAGACAGCAGTGGTGAGCTTTCCTCAATGTGCAGCTGCAATCAAAAAAGCAAACAAGATGCTAGAATGCATAAGGAATGGGATGGAGAATGATATGGAGAACATTATAATGCCTTGATATAAATCATGGTGCGGCTTCATCTGGATTGTGTGTGCATCACTGGTCACCTCCTCTCCAAAGGATATTGAAGAGCTAGAGGGGGCTCAGAGAAGAGCAATGAGAATGATTGCGGTCCTGGAAAAATTCTTGTATGAAGAGAGATTGAAAAGATTGGGACTGTTATCTTAGAAAGGAGACAAATAACAGGGGACATGATAAAAGTCTATGCAATAATGACTGGTCTAGAGATGGTAGAGCAAGAACTTCTATGCTCCTTGCCACTTAACACAACAGCAAGGCGACATTCAATTACACTGAAAGGTGGGAAATTCAGAACTACAAGAGGAAATACTTTCCCGCCCAACGTGGGATTACACTGTGGAAATCACTGCCACAGTTGCGGCCAAGCACTTAGCAAGATTCAGAAAGAGACTGGACAAGATTAACAAGAATATCCAGGGTTTTCATAGTTAATGACAGTAAGTATTGGAAGGGATGTTAAACCCCATGCTTCAGGCCCTAATTTAGTCTCTAACTACTAGGGACTAGGATGAGGCCTAATGTGGGGGGCAGATCTGCATGCTGTAGTGTTCTTATACCATCCTCTGAAGCAGTTGGTCCTGGCTGCTGTCAGAGATGGGACACTGGGCTAGATGGACCATACACAGTTTAACAGCCCCTCAACATTAGGAGATATTTTCCTCATATCCAGCTGCTTAATCTCTCTCTCTGTCTCCATTACTGCAGTATCTGAAACATTCCCCTTTACCTCCCTGCACCATCCTGAACAAGCCTCACCCTCTGTGGTGTTAATGTCTGCATGAAAATGCATTTACCCTCTTCTGCTACCTGTAGAGTTATTTTGTCCTTTTTCATCATCATTAGCCAGTATATTTTGCTCTTTCAATCTTTCCTCATAAATCAGTCCTTCCAGCCTCCTATTCAGTTGGTTATTGCACTTGTTTGAATTCCCTCCAATTTGTTACCTTTCTGCTTGACAGCCCAGTGTGAGGCTGTAAATACTGTCACCTCCCTGCTATGGGATGGCATGTCTCTGTGTATGCAGCCCTACATTACATTGACTAACTGTGAATTCTCACCTCAAGAATCCTCCCAGTTCTTGGGGATTCGTGTATCCTCATGGTGAATTTTTTGGGCAACCCCAGACACACCTAGGACTGGGAGGAATCGGGGAGTTAGCTAATTTTTGACATAAGTTTGCCACTCTCCCTCTTCTTTCCCTCTCTCTGCCTGTCATGTATGCAAGGAAGATGGTGGAGGAAATGTCACATCCCCACTGTATTTCTGGATTGAGGCGAAATTGGAGATGAAGTAGACAATAGAGGCCTGGGCACCAGACACAGAGGTCTTGGTTCTAGCCTTACCTGCATCCTTGTTCCACACGGCGAGCACTCGGAAAATGAAGGCACTGAACGTGGCTGCGAAGAAACCACGCCAGTAATTGCGCACAGCAAAGTAGGTGGAAGTGACCTCAATGCTGAAGAGCACCCCTAGAGAAAACAGAGATGTTATCACCTGGACGTATACCTGGAAAGCTCCCCAGAACTTCTAGTATCCTGTCCAGCCATCATTGCCCACTGCTCCCATCAAGTTTGGGTCAAAAAGGTTTTGCAAAGGAGGCAAAGTTAAAGGGATGGCAAAAGTGAGAGGGCAGAGACTCTTGCTGCTGGAGGTTGTCTCTCTGTGGGGAGGACATACCAGGGAATGAGTGTGGGTGAGGCTGAAACTATAGGGAATGGTCATTGAATTGGGGGTTGGGGACGAAGATATCCTGAGGGAAGGCAGAGGAAGGGAGCAGCCACTTGCCTCCAAGTGGTGTCCCAAAGCAGCAGCCAACCCCCACAGCACAGCCCACAGTCAGGACATCAGTGTAATAATACGGCTGCTACTGGTGGAAGAGACAGAAGAGAGACAGACAGAGAGAAAACAATAGGAAAGAAAAGGGAGAGTGAGTCACAAAATTAGACCAAGTGTCACAGCTTGTCATCAACCCGCTATCACTAATGTTTGTGGGGTATATGTCCATAATCTCTCTCTCATTCCTCCCTCCTAGACACCTCCAAAATATCCAAAGGGACTGAAGTAAAATTGGGTCTGGAATAAGGCATAGGCACTAGTCAAGGGATGAAGGCACAGTCTCAGCTTTCATTGAAGTACATGTATTTCTAGCCCTTGTGGTTGTGAAAAAATGCCCCAGCCAGGAATTCTGTGTTGTGGGGACTCTCACGGCAGCCACTTCATCATGACAGCTGGTGTGGTGTCAGCAGAGGCCCCATATGCAGACTAGTGGGAGCTAAGTCCTTCCTCCTCCAGTGCAGAGGCGACGCGTGGGGGAGCATGGAGGGGTCAAATGCAGGGCAGGGAGGGAGAGGAGCTCTATCCTCCTCTCCCTGTGCCTCACCCCTTCCCCCCGCCTGGCATGTTCGGCTTCTCTCCCTGGCAGCCATGCGGGGAGTGGGACAGAGCTGCAGCTACCAGGGAGAGCAGCAGAAGCAGCAAAACATGCAGGGGGAGGTGCAGAGAGCCCACCCCCTCACGGGTAATGTGGAGTGGGGAGAGTGCTGTGGCCCTGGGCTGGGCTCAGGGTGGGAGGAGTCACTGGGCAGGGGAAACATGTGGAGCGGTCACGTGTCCTCACATTTACCTTGTGCCCCTCCAGTATGGGTAGGCACCAGTTGTCTATTGCCTGTCTGAAGAGAGGGGGTGATGGTCTAGAGACAGGGGAGGCCCCAGTTTGCCCAAAGAGGAGCACTGGTGGGTCAAACACGAGCTCAGCAGACCACTCCTGTGCGGATGGTCCCTGACACCCCAAGGAGGGTAGAGGCCATAGTGCAGGAGCAAGACCCGGGGTACACCCAAGTGGGGAAGTGCCTAAGGGACCCATCTTGATTTAATCTTGCCCCATGTGAACCCCTGAAATCCACTGCTTAAAAATGAGGAGAGAGGAACACACCATTCCTTGGGAAAATATATATCAAAACGGAAATTACCTCAGAACAAATCCATCCAAACAGGAAATAACATTAAACATATATATGAACAGGAAATTACCTCAAAAGGAGCTAGCTAGGACAAGAAATGACCTCTACTTGCTACCGTGGCAGAAACAGGAAGCTAAATCATGGTTATGGACAGAAAAGCCATTATGAAAACATGGCATCTGGGTATCTCTGCATTTATTTGTCCCACCTTCAAGGCTGGTGGGCCCAATCAGTTTGTGAGCCTGGAAGGAGGTTTCTCTCACTGCTGCTAGCACCCCCAGCTCATTCCAGCAGTGTTTGCTTTGTGCATGCACATCTCTGATAAGCAGTGAGGGTCCCACAATCAGAGCAGACTCAATGAGGTTGGCAAAAGCCAAATGAAATGCCTTTTGCTCCTTCTGTGAGTCTATCAGCTCCACATATGGAGTTTGGGGGGCAAGGAGACCATGGGAAGGGATTCTCCTGTGGTGTATCTATCTTTGTAATTGCTATGTGCAACTCCTGTTTCCTCTGTGCTGCACTTCTGCATGTCCAGGAATCTGCTATTTGCTGGGGTGGCTGCCATTTTTGTAAGGCAGAGTTTCTGCAGCCTGTTGCAAAGGACAGACACACATTGGACTGTCCCATGGAGAGGCCACTTTCATTTGTTTCTGTTCTTCTTTTTTTTACCACTTCCCCACAAAAATATTCCTATGGCAAGTACTGGATCCCCTCCCAGGTATTGTCACTGTGGGGTTGTGGTACCCGAGCCCCTTCTAGAGATCGGACAGCATGCTCAATGGCCAGCACTAGAGGTGCTCCATGCACCATGTTCACATTGTGCGTGAGCAATGGAGGATTCTTTACTAGGGTTTGGAGACAAGAAAGGGTGCATGTACACTAGGCACAAGGCTTAAACATGTATATTAACTGATGTCACAGTCCAGTAGAGAGGTAATGGGCTGCCCGCAGGGGTTAAAGTGGAGTGGGGTGGGGGCATTTCTCCCCTTCCTCTGCTAAATGCAGAGGGAGCTCCCGCTCTTCCCCCTGGCTTGGGTAAGCAGTGCCCCTCCACAGCTCACCCTGCTCCTTGGCTGGTGCTGTAAGAGAGCCCTCTGCTGTTTTAATCTCCTTTAACCCCTAGTTGCTCCTCTAGTCCATCCCTCTTTTGGAGTAATTAAGTGTTGGCCTGCAGACCCCACTGGCCCATCGTCTGGTGGGATCCCCTTTGCGCTGTCCTCTTGTCCTCCAGATAGTGAGAGTCTCACACCTCCTGTTTGTACAGGGCTCCTCCTGTGTGGTGCTGCTGGCCTTCAGCCAGTCACAGCCTGCTTCTCCGCTAGATACCTAGCTCTCATCCAGCCTCCTCATTGCAGCTCTCAGGCTGCCTGCTATCTAGCCTTCCCTCTGAAGCCAACTTCAAGCTGCCTCCAGCCTGCTGCTCCATTCTCACACACCTACCTCTGTCTCTCTCCCTGAGAAGGATCCCCTGCCCTTTGGATGTCAGGTCTGTTACCAGTCTGCTAAGCATTCAGGAGCCCTTATTTGCCAGATACTAAACTGTCTGGTTTTTGTTTATGGCAAACAGTAATGAAATGATCTCTTTTGGCTGGCCTGAGCCAAGACTGGGCTACAGTTTATTACTCCCCTCACTCACTCCATCTAAAGACAGGAAGTGAAGTATTTGCCTCAAGGAAATAACACAGTATTTGAACAACCATCAAACTTTGAATACCCTCAAAATTACCCTGGGCACAGTGTCCAGGTGATTGGAGTAGGGCCTTGAGGTGGGGTGGGCACACTCAGACACACACTCAGGACTAATCAAAAGGGAAACATTCTATGACAAATGATCTATGTATCAGTTTTCTCCCTCTTGACTGGAGGCTGTTGCACCTTGTGTACTGTTGCCCTGGGCCTTGCCCATCTAGCCAAAGGATAAATATATCTCTGTCATACGTGTTATTTATTAGAGTGGTTCTGATTCCGAAGCAAAGATGTGAGTGATTAACAGTCACATTTTTCTCCACAGCCATATTATTCTCTAGCTTACTGATAAAGAGTTTATTTTGCGCACTAAAAATATAACTTCCTGTTCATGAGTATTATCACTTGCTGTCCATGAGTGATGTCACTCCTCACCATTATGTTTTTTGGTCCTTCCTCTCTATTGTGGAAGGTGGTCTTTACTGATTGTGTAGGCGGACCCACCTTTGGACTTTCAGCCTGATACATGGGGACTAAATAGGCTCAGCCATTAGTGATGACACTTCCTGCCCAAATGTCACTTCCTCTGTGGCATTTTTCCCATAATCCACCTCACCTTTCCCCCCTCCCTTGCCTTTCATCCTCCATGATTACATGAAAAAATTACATTTCACCACAGAACTGGAAAGAAGGTAAGTCTGTGCAGAACTTGTTTTCATGCAGGAGATTCACAGTGAGAGAGTTGAGGTGATGTATACAAAATGTCATATATAAGAATACACTTGCCTCCAAGAGGAGCCCCGAAGCAACATCCAACTCCAACCGCGCAAGCCGCCACCAGGAGTTCGAGCTGCCTGTACACATTCTGGAACAGAGAGCCCAGCCAGAGAAGGGCATGCCAGGGTTAGAGGGAGCACAGCCACAGGGTTAGTCCCCACATCCTCTGAAATGAAGCAACAGCCAGCAGCAAATGCAGCCGTCTCTGCTATCGTGAGCCGGGCTCTACACACTGCCAGTCTTTAGTACAGTAAGCTTGTCTCTAATATGGAGATCTGGTCACTAAGTACAGCTAAGGTCAACTGTACTAAAGTGATGTGGTGCCTGCATGCCACCAATCTACTCCTGTGCACCAGTCTCTATACAGATCTGGTCTATGTAAACAACTGCTGTAGTTATCTTATATTACACAGCCAGTCTCTGCAGGGAGCCAGTCTGCACAAGCTGTTTCTATTACAGTGAGTCAGTCTCTCTATATAGCATATAGTTAGCCTCTAGGGACACTGCCAGTCTTAATAAGATCACTACAATGATCTTTTTACTGCAAAGGCTGTTTCTACAGCAGACATATAGACCACTCCTATGATTAGCAGTGCTCTGTGCATGCACATTCTAAGACAAACTGGTCTTTATGCAAAGCTATTTGGCAAGTCTTTATGCATCGAGGGTGACTACAATGAGGTAGCTTATGGCTTTAGCACTATCAGAATCCAGACTTGCCAGACCATATTCCTAGCCAGTCTGTTCTGTAACTTAATAGGCCACATACCTGGCCAGTCCTTATAACTTACTGGACTGTATACCTGGCCACTCTCCATAATCCTGGCCAGTACATGTAATGTACTGGTCTGTAACACCTTGGTGAACTCACTGCGTTCCCTGTACCAATATCCTGCCCCCTCCCCTGCTATGCCCTCCTCTGGAGAAGAAATCATGTTGCCTCTACCAGGAGATGGAGAGCTTCAGGATAAGTGCACACAGAAACCTGTGCCTTACCTCATACACACCACAGAAGATTGACATGAACTTGCTGAGCACAGCAGCACAGATGCTGGCAATGTGCACAAAGGGACCCTGTTAGAGAAGAGAAGGGGAAAGACGATGAGGAAAGAGGGTCAGTGACATTGTGCCACTGACATGGATTTAATAAACACAGATGTTGAAACACGCTCTCCTCTCTCTCTCTCTCTTTCTCTCTGGTTATCTCTGCCTCTCTCCCCCCATCTGTCCCCTCTTTCTCTCAGGTAGGAAATCAGTGATTTGAAGGTATCTCAGCATCTTCCTGTGACGGGTTCAGTCACAGAGACACCCTTGTGAACTGTCACCTGACATGCTGGAATTACCTCTGAGCCCGTTTTCCCTGTCAGCTTGGGACTCCAGAACCCTACCTTGTTGAGCCAGACATACTAGCCTGCTGCAACACAGACCTAGGTCTGGTCCTCGCCCCCAAAGGTGCAGACTTTAACCAAAAACTGCTCAGCAAGTACTCCTGTCTCCAGAACCCAGACATCCAGTTCCCAATGGATCCAAACCCCAAATAAATCCGTTTTACTCTGCATAAAGCTTATACAGGGTAAATTCATAAATTGTCCACCCTCTATAACACCTATAGAGAGATATGCAGCTGTTTGCGCCCCCAGGTTTTAATCATTTACTCTGGGTTAATTAATAAACAAAAGTGATTTTATTAAATATAAAAAGTAGGATTTAAGTGGATTCAAATAATAACAGACAGAACAAAGTAGGTTACCAAGTAAAATAAAGCAAAAACACACGAGTCTAAGCCTAATACATTAAAAAACTGATTACAGATAATATCTCACCCTCAGAGATGTTCCAATAAGCTTCTTTCAAAGACTAGACTCCTTCCTAGTCTGGGCCCAATCCTTTACCCTGGTACAATCCTTGTTAGTTCTAGCTCAGGTTGTAACTAGGGTTTACTCATAGACTTTAAGGTCAGAAGGGACCATTATGATCTTCTAGTCTGACCTCCTGCACAATGCAGGCCACAGAATCTCACCCACTGTGAAAGTAAAATGAATTATATTAAAGAAATAGAATGAATTAAAGAATGCTGTATGTACCTTTAAGTAGAAATGAGAAATGCTGCAAGCCAGGGGGCAGGAAAGCAGACATTAACTGCTTAATGAATTGCCCCACTTAAGGGCAATTGGTGAAGCATTAGCCTTAGATTGATAAGAGTTAATAAGGAAGCAGGATATGCATATTGTGCCCTATGCAAATTTTACAATTTTGCTCTCTCTGTCCCTTTGTTTAGTTCGCACCCTTTTATCTGTATAAATAAGACTGTTTGAATCTTGCATGGGGGCTCACATTATCTGAATGTATTAGCAGAGCGCTGTGCTAATAAAACAGAGTGGTCTAACAAACTCTGAGTCCTGAGTCTAACTTTGACAATTTGGAGGTTCCACCGAGATGGCAACTGTCTTCACTGGTGCTGTGTGATTCCTGACCATTTTTGTAGGATGACCGTGGCAGCCGGCACCTGGGCATTTGGCCCAAGCGGTCCTCCTCCTGAACGGAAGGGCGCACAACCACAGTGAGGTCTACGCCATCGAACCTGTTGGTTCCCACTCTGTTCTGGTAGGGATCCCGGGAACAGACATCAGGAATCTGGTCAGGTAATTATTTCTGTGTTTTGTCCAGACTGAGGACTGTCCTGTCTCTGTGTCTATCTGTCCTCCTGTGGAGTGTTTGAGTCTGGGTGCCATCTCCGTCTGGGAATCGGCCGACCAAGGGGTTCCTGTCTCCACGGTCTGAGTAAGTGAAATCTGCACAATCGCAGCCGCACTGCACCTTGGGCAAAACCCTTGGTGTGAAAGCAAGGGCGATTGAGGCAGTAGCCTGTGGGCTCCTTTTGTGTGTTGCACCGGGCATCACTCTGACGAACCTGAATTTCCTTCTTGTGTGATTGGTGTGTGTAAAGTCCTCCTGTATTGGTAACCAGACGTCTAAGTCGGGACAGTTCCCTAAAGGAACACCGGCTCAGTTTTAGGAAGGGTCCGGACTCCTGTAAATTTCTGGAAAAATGGTCTAGGCTAACTCAGGGAGATCCCAAAACTCAGTGGCCACTGTTAAAACCTTGGAACAAGGACCGAGTGGACATCTTAAAAAAAAAAAAAAAAAACTTCGGCCAGCCTAAAACTAAATTGGCTAAAGGAGAGGTTAATTGTTTCATGCAGTGGTGGGAAGAGGCAAATCGTAGGTGGACAAAATCAAAACTCGCCTCTCTCAAATATTCAAATAATAAATTAAAAGCTTTATTAAAAGACTCCTCTCCCACCACCAGACTGAGCGCTCCCCTTCACCCTGTTCTCTGACCAAAAAAAAAACACAAAAAAAAAACACAACAACCCCAGATCGATCCCAACTCCCTTCATACTCCCCTCTCATTGTAAAAAGGATAAAATGCCCCTTGTTCTGTTCCCCTTCGTTGTCTGCCTCAGAAACTGATTCTTTAGTGTTCCATTACCAATTCAGCAAGGAGGGTGGGCTCCTCAACTAGCCCCCACCCTTCCTGGTCCCTTTCCTTAAGCATTTCTTTCAAAATTGTGAAATGACCACAATATCACTCACAAAAATGGTTCATTGGAAAAAGCAGGATTGGGCCCAGACAAGCAGGCAAGCAACAGATAAAGAAACTAAAAAAAAAAAAAAAAAAAAAAAAACCAGGTTGGAAGCCCTAAGGGCATAGTGTCAGGAGTAAGTGCAAGTATGAACCCCTGGAACAATACTTAAAATGGTGAAATCTGAGTTGATAAAGGTGTCATTTTGGGAAATAAACAAGTGATTTAAGGAAAGAGAGTGAAAAGTTAACTCTACAGAGGCTGGAGAGAATTAAACAGTTAAACTTTGTGAAAATGTTAAAAAGGATCTTGTTAAAAGAATTCTTGGTTTCTTTGCAGCCATTCTAAAGGAAAAATGGGCCCTTTTCCAGAGGAATGTCTGTAAATAATCCAGGTAAAGAGACTATCTAATTAAAATCATTTGACTATGGACAATTGAGTCAAATTTGCTAAAAGAACATAGGGGGGGTTCTATTGGAACTTAACTGCCCCAAATGTATAAAGGTAATGTAATCTATGTACAGCTATGTAAAAACAAAGCAGTGTAAGAGGGATGTTAAGGGAGAGAAAATGTGTATGTATCTGTCTGTCTGTGGGAATATGTGAGGTTTGTAAAACTCCTGTTTTGTAAGTTTAAGATAAATTGGTTTTGTTTTGTTTATAATGCCACTAAAAATCCATTTGACTCTTTAATTCAAAGTTGCAAAACTGACAGACCTTTTTGCCAGACACAGGTAATCAGTGTTGGTTGACTTTGAGATTTGGTATTTAACCCTTAAGGGGTAACTTGATTCTTTACAAAATTTAAATGTTTTCAAATAAAGACCAAGTCATGACTGCAGCAGGACAGTCAAAATCAGAAAAATAGGGAGAGATTCTGGATTCTGTTTGTTTGTTTGTTTTTGTAACAAAATAGCAAATGAAAGCTGTAGGAAAAGAATAAAGACAGTGGCCCTCTGAAGCAACAGCAGGGGTGAGGTGCACAAAACAAAAAGAAGAAATGTTAGAAACACTGAGCCTTAAAATGGCTCTGTGTAATCAGACTGTCACTTTGATAAGGGTACATAAAACTCTGTAAGAACAAAAGAAACAGTTACACCTTATGTAAAAATTAATATGGCTAATGTTTTAAAAGTTAAAGTATAGAAGGAATGTGCAGACGTGTGCAGTGTATATTATAGAGGGGGTAAAAGAAATGCAAACGAAACATGCTACTTAATTAAAATCCTATTAGGGCTCCAAAGGAGCCACAATAGACTGTGTTTTCTTTTTCAGATCTGTGTGTGTTTTGGAAGCAAGAGTTAAAAGTAATCAAAACTCTGGTAAAAGTTAATTGTGTTCCTTTTAAGACAGAGTCTCTGAGCTCTGCTAATGGTTTTGAATCCAAAAGCCAAGCCTGTGTGGATGCAAATTATCTAACTGATAAAGGAAGTGAGAGAACTGCCAGCACAAAGAAGTTGCAGATAAAGAACATACCTGGTCAGCAAACAAATTGTCTAAATAAAAGGCACGGTATAACAAGATACCTTTAATTAAAATAAATTTAATGTTAATAAGTACCCCTGTAACAATGTATAGTGTGTATGATTTTTGGAAAAAAAAATCCTTTATGGTAATGATGCTTTTCAGCTGTTACCTGTGAACAAACTTAAAGCTTAATACAGCAGGAAAGACATTGTAACCTTGGTCTGCTGTAAAGGGAAAACTGAGGTACACCACCTCATGGATTTAATGACTGAACAGTGGGATAATTTCCCCATAACTCTTAAAAGATAGAAGCCATTAAAACCTGGCCTGCCTATAGAACAAAAACACAGGAAAATATGGAGGTAATTCCTCTTGTTTTGCCTGCAATCAGCAAGGGTATTTGTAAAAGAAAGGAATATTTTAAGCAATAATGAATGCCACCCCAAAAGGGGTAGAAAAATGTTATTTTTGTCTTTCAGAAAAAGCTAATATCAGCTACAGGACAACCTAATAAGAAACAAATAAAAGTGGGTATGCTTATCCATGCCTGTTGCTCCAAAGCCCTGTAGTAAAGACATCTCACTAGGATCCTGTATGTGGGATAAAATGAATAATGAGACCAAAGTACTGTATAATGGGCTATGTGTATGTGTTAATTCTTGGGGGGGAAAGTGTTTTAAAAGAATGGAAGTGTTAGCAACCTTCCAATAGACAAATGTAAATGTAATGTAAGTAATGTGTTTACAAAAGGTAAAAAGGTAACATAGTTCCTAAAACAAACAAAAGGGCAATGTGGGAAACCGAACCATTCATATTATACATGCAAATGGCAACATGTTAAGAATTGCCACTGCAGAAAGACATAACAGCTTACCATTGGTATAATATATTTTCTGAATGGTCTCCCACAACTACTGGCGTACTAATGTTACTAACCCTAATTGTTTTTGATTTTAAATTGTATGTGTTTAATTGTAACGTTTGAAATGTGCTGTTGGATAAAACAAATGTATGCAAAGCTAGAGCCACAGGCCCAAATCACCTCCCAGTATTTTCTATTACGTGGACTAAATAAGAAGTGACACTGGCGATTAATAATCTTAGTGTCAAAAGGGGGATATGTAGGAGCAGGATTTTATAATGTCCCATAAGAATTAATGTATGATTTGATTTCATCCCTGTCAGCCACCCTTTTTGAATAGCAGAAAGGAATGACAGACCAGAACAATCCTTATGACTGATTATGGTCACCCTTTTGTTTTAGAATAAGTTATAATGTCTACTATGGTTTCCTATATGTATTACAAAGTAGGCCTCTAGTTAAATATACATTTCTTTGTTTTAAGGTTTAGTAAGTAAGAAACAGGATTCTCTATTGTGTCTATGTTAAGTAGATTAGAGGAACATTGAAGGCCTGGGTCTCAATGTAAATTGTCTTGGTTATTGATTGTAAAACTTAGCAAGGTTTAATTTGCAATGCCTTTTTGCTCCATATAAAATACTACTGTTTGTATTCTCAATCTGTGTGAATAAGGAATGTATGCATCAGGAAAAGATAAGGTGTGAAGGCCATTGTTATAGCCAGAGTCAAGGAAGAAGAAGTAAAGAGACTTAAAGGACATCAAAGAATCATCAGGTACTGCTTACTATCCAGATGGCTGTTAAACTGTCTGGCATCACAGCGTGCATACATGCTTCGCAGTGTAAGAAGGCACCCCCCAGCAAACCAATCACCTCAGGACCACGCAGAGTCAAATTTGACTCCAGAAGAAGACGTAGAGGAACAGCCTGCAATACCTTACCATCTACGCTCTCGTAAGGGTTGCCAGAAGCAGACGAGGACCTAAAGCAAGGCCCAAAAAGAAGCAGTAGTGAGCCTAGCGCCTGCTGCCTGGTGGATGTAAAACCGTGACTGCGGTTCCCTCAGTTGAGGTTGTCAGAACCGGAAGGGCCTTGCCTCCAACATGAGCCTCTGGTGGCGCCTGTTCCTCGGCTGCTGGTGTCTTAAGGTCTGGGGAGTCCACAATGACAATTCTTTTATCCAGCAGCAAGTGTGGATAGCTCAGACTCTTAATATTTCTAATTGCTGGGTCTGCAGCCACATCCCAGCTCACTCTCAAGCTGGTGTTCCTGTCCTGGCAATCCCACTCAATTCCCCAGACCTCACTGGAGGACCTCGTCCGTTTAACAAAACATGGAACAATAATGACACTTGGGAAGCAGTGGGAATAAATGTATCTAAATGGATAAGTGTGGTGGAGGGAAAAGGTCATTGGTGTTGGGTGTGTAATGGGACAGGGCTGGATCTGGGAAAAAGTCATTGCCTTCAGCATATTGTGGCCAATGGTGTATGGGATTATTCGAACAAAACTAAAGAGTGGCGGGCCGGGTATGGGGATATGAATTTTTTCTCGACCTGGGATCAAACAGAAAAATCAATCTCATGTTCCCCCTACAGTAACCTTAGTGAAAACAATACAATCTTTCAATGCCATGCAAATAACACCACTCCTCGTAAGGAGAATTACCCTGTACCCTTCGGAGGATATTACTCCTCCTTTGTAGGCACCTATGTGACAAATGGGTGCAACCAACCCTTCCCGGCCTTAATAGGCCATCATTGGGTTTGTGGGACCAAAGCTTATACTGTGTTACCAGCTAACTGGTCAGGTATCTGTTATCCTGCCTGACTCTTCCCACAATTCCGAGTGCTAGGGTCCTTCCCACGAGAATGCCTTCGTAATTTCAGGCAAAGAAGAAGGGACTTTTCAGATGCCCAATGGTATGTAAATAACATAAGCCCCTTGACCTGGGAAGAGGCCATTGGCGGTTCCCTTATCCCACTTGGGGGAGTAATACACCATGCAAAAAGGCTCCTAAGGTTACAAGCAGTAGTTGAAATAATGGCAAATGAAACCGGAGAGAGTTTAAAGACCCTGGCCAAAGAAACAGGGGCGATCCGACAGATGGCCCTCCAAAACCGTCAGGCATTGGACATAGTGCTGGCGGCCAAAGGAGGGACCTGTGCTCTCATTGGAAAAGAATGTTGTGTGTTCATACCTGACGACACCAATGAGGTAATAGATCGCGCTAGTCACTTAGAACAAATTGCATATCTTCCCCATGAAGAGCCAAGTTCTTTATGGAAGTGGCTAAGTAACCTATTCAATTTCTCTGGCATAGGAAACTGGTTGTTTCAGGGAGCCCTGACTATCCTGTGTGGAATCCTAATGATTTTTGTATGTTTTCAGTTAATCTCCTGTTGTATCCAGAATTGTGTAAGGTATGCCACCCAGGTGACTGCCCCAAAACAGAGTGCTAATATGATGATGTTAAATATCACTGATGAACGAAGAGATAAAGAACTATTAATATGTGGAACCCAGTAATTGTTGGTCTTTGCGTAAGCTTGACCAAAAGGAGGGATTGTGAAAGTGAAATGAATTATATTAAAGAAATAGAATGAATTAAAGAATGCTGTATGTACCTTTAAGTAGAAATGAGAAATGCTGCAAGCCAGGGGGCAGGAAAGCAGACATTAACTGCTTAATGAATTGCCCCACTTAAGGGCAATTGGTGAAGCATTAGCCTTAGATTGATAAGAGTTAATAAGGAAGCAGGATATGCATATTGTGCCCTATGCAAATTTTACAATTTTGCTCTCTCTGTCCCTTTGTTTAGTTCACACCCTTTTATCTGTATAAATAAGACTGTTTGAATCTTGCATGGGGGCTCACATTATCTGAATGTATTAGCAGAGCACTGTGCTAATAAAACAGAGTGGTCTAACAAACTATGAGTCCTGAGTCTTTGACACCACCCACTCCTGTAACAAACCACTGACCTATGTCTGAGCTATTGAAGTCCTCAATTTGTGGTAGGGTGACCAGATGTCCTGATTTTATAGGGACAGTCCTGATATTTGGGGCTTTTTCTTATATAGGTTCCTATTACCCCCCACCCCCCATCCCGATTTTTCACACTTGCTGTCTGGTCACCCTAACTTGTGGTTTAAAGACTTCAAGGTGCAGAGAATCCTCCAGCAAGTGACCCATGCCCCATGCTGCAGAGGAAGGTGAAAAACCCCCAGGGCCTCTGCCAATCTGCCCTGGAGGAAAATTCCTTCCCGACCCCAAATATGGCGATCAGCTAAACCCTGAGCATGTGGGCAAGATTCACCAGATAGACACCCAGGAAGAATTCTCTGTAGTAGCTCAGATCCCACCCTATCTAGTGTCCCATCACAGCCCATTGGGCATATTTACTGCTAATAGTCAAAGATCAATTAATTGCCAAAATTAGGCTATCCCATCAGACCATCCCTTCTATGGTTTTCTCATGACTGCAGCCTTCTTTGTTCTCTTCCACCCCCTTTTATAGCTTTGGCACAAGGCGGGAATCTTTTGTCTCTTTGGATCCCCACCCCTCCTTCTAAATGGAAAAGCACCAGGTTTAAGATGGATTCCACCATTCTTCCTGGGATGGCTTACATGAACACAGGAAGGCTTGCAAGTAAACAGAGCCATTTACAACCAATTGTCCTAGTCAATGGGAGCCATCAAGATTCTAAACCATCATCAATGGCCCACACTTTGCATAATTACAATAGGACTTCAGAATTATACTTTATATTTCTAGCTTCAGTTACAAGAATGATACATACATACAAATAGGATGAACACACTCAGTAAATTTGTAATGATACCTTACAATAGATCTTTTGCATAAAGCATATTCCAGTTACATCATATTTACACTCAAGCATATTCCACAAAATATTATGGAGTGCAACTTCACACTTCCTTTAATCCTTTCTCTACCGAACCTTTTACAGAGTCAGGAAAATGACCAATGGGAGGTCAATGCTGTAGGGAAATTCAGAAACAAAAGCAGAGCAGTGGTGGTGGAGTGAAATGGCCCCTTGTCCAAAAAGATAAGATAGTTATAGCCCCTTCCTCCCCAGGGCTTCACAGTGCCCGAAGAGACTCCTATACCTGCCTCCCCCTCCCTGGCCATCACTACACACACACACAATAGCAACACTCACCTCTTTCCCTATAGGCATGCCACTCCCCAGCCCAGCTGTCAGGCCTACAACTTTGGCCACAAAAGCTTTGAGTGTGAGGTATTCCTTGAGGACCACTCCACGCATGATTGTCTTCAGCTCAGGAATCCCAGACCCTGAAAAAAACCAGAACAGACAATGAATAAATAAGCCATAGAAACAAGGAACATGCCATTCAGAAAAAGAGACAGAGAAAAGCAGATCTTCCCTTGCCCCCTGCTCTCACCAACAGCCTGTGGGGAGACGAGGTGGCAGAAGACAGCAGCAAAGAGGATGAGGATGAGGGGGTAGGTGACCCAGGCCAAGTACTGCATAGGGACACTCGGGTGCAGCTCCTTGTACATCCACTTGTAAGCTGTGGACAGACAGAACAGGAGTCAGCGAGAGCAGCACCCCTTCCCCCCCAAAGGGGTTGATGAGCATCAAACAAACCCAGCTCAAAAGCACGGGTTGGCCCAACTAAGAACAATCCAACCACGTCCAGGATTGAACCCCTCAGCAGAAAGGGGTCCTGCCAGCAGAGGGCAGGTGTCACAGGGAGCAGTGTGTATTAAGGGGATGTGAAACACAAGGGTGAATGAACCTGAAAACTGAATTCACCCCAGTAGAAAGAGGTTTCTCCCAAAATAGGATGTGGGGTCTGGATTAGAGGCGCTGTGTGTATGTATGTATCTTGAGGGGAGAAATATAATATTAAATTAACAGGACTTCATGGTCAAGCCTTACTGTTCTACCTTGGCCTGTAACTGTTAAATATCCTAAGCTAAGCAGCGGATGTCTGGCCTATGTTTTGAGGAGAAACTTCCAGTTAAATGAATGTTCTGCAACAACTGTGTGACTTTTAGAGCAGGGGTCTCAAACTCAAATGACCACGAGGGCCACATGAGGGCTAGTTCATTAGCCAGAGGGCCGCATCACTGACACACACCTCCTCACTGCTCCCGGCCCTGCCCCCACTCCACCCTTTCCATGAGGCCCCGTCTCTTCCCACCCCTTCCTTGCCCCCATTCCAACCCCTTCCTCGAAGTCTGCACCCCAACTCCGCCCCCTCCCTGCCCCCAGAGGGTGCATGAGGGGTGTGGCAGGGGCTCAGGGCAGGGAGTTGAGGTGCAGCAGGGGGTTGGGGTGCAGGCAGAGGGCTCAGGGTGCAGAAGGGGTGTGGGATGCAGCAGGGGGCTCAGGGCAGGGGGCTGGGTGCAGGCAGAGGGCTCAAGGCAGGGAGTTGGGGTGCAGAAGGAGTGTGGGATGCAGCACGGGGTTGGGGTGTGGGGTGCAGGAGGGCTTCGGGCTCCGGGGTGGCAGCGGCGCACACCGGGGCCGGGGCCAGGGCAGGCTGCCAGCCCCCACCCCAGCCCCGCTCTGCTCCACTCCGGGAAGTAGCTGGAACCATGTCCCTGCGGCCCCTAGGGGAGGGAGATGCAGGGCTCTTCACGCTGCTTGCCGCTCCTTCAGGTACCTCCCCCGAAGCTCCCATTGGCCATGGTTCCCCGTTCCCAGCCAATGGGAGCTGCTGGGGGGCGTGCCTGGAAGCCAGGGCAACACACGGACGGAGCCCTCTGCTTCTCCCCCCAGCCACAGGGATGTGATGCCAGCCAGCGTGGGGCTCGAGGGGGGCAATCCTGCGGATGTAGTTTGCCCACCCCTGGCCTGGAGGTAGGCGGGGGGGGGGGCGCTCGGCGGGCTGCAGGAAATAGCCCAGCAGGCCGCATGTTTGAGACCCCTGCTTTAGAGGATACTCTCCCCTCTGGTCAGTACTGATCCCAGTGCCCCAGCGAGAAGAGCTGTGCTCAGGGAGTGGTATGGGTGACAAACTAGGGGATATTCTGCCCTGGGAGTTAGTACTGACCCCAATGTCCCAGCATGGCACTATGGGGCCATGTGCTGCAGGGAGTTGGTGCTGAACATGGGATATTAGGCATAGAAGTGAATTGTTCATGTGATTTATGAGTCAGTTTCATAACACCTGAATGGGACCCACCCTGCAGGCTCTTGGCGCTGGCATAATCCATTCCCCAGCTCACCAGCGCCATGACCAGACCCAACAGAACCAGGAATATCCAGTCTTCTCCAAGCTTCTTGGTAACGTATTTCTGAATGTTTCTAGCACAGTCTGTGGATGAGAAAGAGTCTTGAGGCAAGAGGTTAAGCTAGGGAGGGTCAAGAAATATTGAGGAAGCCCCCTGTCTGTCTCTTCTTTCCCTTATTGAGTATGGCAAGATAGCAGTGTGACATTCTATACCTTGGGGGAGCACCCTGTAACCCCTATATTCCTCATTTATATATAATTGTGATCTTGCATACAAAGCAAGCCATGTGAGGTATCAAAAAAAAGGTTATAATCTGCTGAAAGTCATTTTTTCTATCCATATATGTATATCATTAATGCCTATGAAGTTGTGAGATTGTGTTGTATGGTTGTCACTAAAACATGCTATAAGTTGGGGAATCAGCCAGATATTAGCTCCCCAGAGGCAACAGCAAGGAAAGTAACCAATTTCCAGGCAGGATGTCAAACAACCCATCAACACCATTGTCCAGCAAGGGAGCTACAATGCAATGACTCACCTGCATGAGGCCACACCAGGGGAATTGCTCAACCTTGCCTGGAGACTCAGCAATGCCCCCAGACATGCCTGGACTTGTGCTCCCCAAGCACATAGGACTGAGAGTATAAAACAGAACTCAGTGGCCACATGCTGGGCCTTTCCCCTGCCCCCACCTATCCTGCAAGCAACAAGGACACCAACTGCGGGGACTGGCCCAGATTTCAAGGGTGAAATCTGTAATACTAGGGACTGCAATATCCAGTGGAGTGAGAAAAACTGCTTAATCTATATGTTGCCCAGTCTAATAGGGTTGAAAGTGTAGACTGCGTGCTTATATTTTATTTCTTTTAGTAACTAACTCTGACTTTCTGCCTATCACTTAATAGAACTTAAAATGTATCTTTTGTAGTCAATAAATTTGTTTAATTGTTTATCTTTACCAGCGAGTTTGTATGAAGTGTGTGGTAAATCTGCTCAGGTTTTGCAAAGGCTGGTGTATATCCACTTTCCACTGATGAAGTGGTGAACCAATTAATAAATCAGCATTGCTCGTCTTGAGCAGTGCAAGACAGTATATTCCTGGGGTATAGTGCTGGGAGCTGGGGGGATTTGGCTCTGGTGCCTTTCTCTGTGTGATTCATGAATGGCTCTGGGAGCACTCATGCAATATAGCTGGGTGTGGGGCTCCACATGCTGTTGTGCTGAGTGCTCACAGCGCCTGGAGGGACTTGCTGTTGATTGCTAGCAAGACATTGTGAGAGATAGCCTAGGCTGGAGAGAGTTCAGGGGGCACAGTGGTCCCACAGTCCCAGGCTGCACCCCGGGGATCCCATCACAAGCAGCTCCTGTGGAAACATCATGTTTGAGTGCTGAAGGACTTGGCACCTATCTCTGCGCTATACAGGACTGCAAAGTCCTCTGCAGTATGGGCAGGATGGGGAGTTTAACCTCTTGTGCACTGGAAGGAGAGATCTCCTCAAATGATCCCAAAAGTGTGAGAAAGGCCTCTCCATCCTGGACAGGAGATCTGTAACCTACTGTGTGATGGAATGAGAGACTGCTTTGAGAAAAACTATCCCTTGCTGTCACACATATTCCTGGGGGGAAAGTGGGAAAGGAAATTTAGCCTCTGCTAGCTTCTCCTCTTCCACCCAGTGGGACTTCTTCCTCCTTCTTCTGGAACAAGGCTCACTTGTCCCCCTTTTGCCCCACTTGAATTCCATCCCTCTGCACCTCCAGCTTGAACAGTGGCAGTCTGTCCATCTTTTGGTAATAAAGTGAGCCTGTCTGTCCAGTGGGGCTGAGTGGTCCTACCTTGGCATTTGGAGTACCGCTCCTCTTTGACCTCTGTCTGGCTGTCCCGTTTCTGGGGGCTCTGGCTGTTCCCTGGGGTCTCTTTCTCACTCAGTAGTTTTGCCACTTCCTTCTGTGCAAAGTCAGAGAGCTGGTCTGTGTACTGCCCATAGAGCTAGAGGAGCCGGCAGAGGGAAAGATGAGAGGGGAAAAGCAGGGTTAATATCCCAATTCACAGACAGCTCCACAGATGGACAGAGAGTTCCACAGTCATTCAGATGCAGAGACCCAAGCAAACCCAAACAGAGAAGACAGAAACACAGGAAGACCCAGACAGACAGAATTTGTCTCACTGTCCTTCTCCTCTGCTGGTCCCTACCTATTGGGAGGAAACGAGTTCACATCAACAGTAACTGATCCATTGTTCCCTGCCTACAATCTCTCCCCATCATCTCCAGCCACTTATGACTGGGCGTGATCTCTGTGAGCAGCTCCCCTCCACACCAAACATGGTCTGGGATTGTGGGTGGCATGAATACTACATACTCCATGTGACTGATCTTCCCTCAAACATGTCTGTCTCCTCTCACCATATTGCTGGGGCCAGGCCACAATCCAGTGCCTTCTCCAGGGCTACAGACTCCCAACAACTTCCATTCCTAGCAAGGACCAGCAGGCTCATTTAGAGCAGAATGAGGCTTTTGCTGACTGTCCCATCCTCCCTCCAAATTGTGTTAGAATTGATTCTGTGATCATTAAACCACCAGTGATAGTTCAAGCTCAGCTTGAATCTCTCAATTGTGACAAACCATCATTCTCCATTGCCTGGACTTAACTATAGTATCAAAGCTGCATTTTCCCTACTGTGGTTTAAAATGTGGCCTTGCTTTAAAAAGCATCTCCATATAAATGCTATGAGAGGGCTACGTGTTTATCATTTCTCAGATCAAACATATGCAGTTTACTAGTAAAAAACCATTTTCACCTGCTGCCAACTTTGCACATTCAGCCTGGTATTTGAGAGTCAAGCTGGGCTCCTTCCCTCTTCATAAACCATAATAAAGGTTCTGCTACACAAATTATGTCCTCACTGACACCTGTGCAACCGCATTGTCTTCAAAGTGTAGTCTTATTTGTGCCTGTAAACTGCCCCCCACCATCCCCCGAAAGGTACAGGTGTCACAGAGATCCTAATTTGACCTTTATTATGTTGATGTTGTGCATAGAATCTCTAAAGATAGTAATTTCATGATCTAATAAGAATATAAAAGTAGGGATCTATTATCAACCACCTGACCAGGACAGTGATAGTGACAATGAAATGCTAAGGGAGATTAGAGAGGCTATCAAAATAAAGAACTCAATAATAGTGGGGGATTTCAATTATCCCCATATTGACTGGGTACATGTCACCTCAGGATGAAATGCAAAGACAAAATTTCTTGATACTTGAAATGACTGCTTCTTGGAGCAGCTGGTACAGGAACCCACAAGGGGAGAGGCAATTCTCAATTTAGTCCAGAGTGGAGCGCAGGATCTGGTCCAAGAGGTAACTATAACAGGACTGCTTGGAAATAGTCAGGGCCACCCAGAGGATTCAGGGGGCCTGGGGCAAAGCAATTTTGGGGGCCCCTTCCATAAAGAAAAGTTGCAATACTATAGAATACTATATTCTCATGGGGGCCCCTGTGGGCCCCGAGGCCTGGGGCAAATTGCCCCATTTGCCCGCCCCCCCCCGGGCGGCCCTGGAAATAGTGACCATAATATAATAACATTTAACATTCCTGTGGTGGGAAGAACACCTCAACAGCCCAACACTGTTGCATTTAATTTCAGAAAGGGGAACTATGCAAAAATGAGGGAGTTAATTAAACAGGAATTAAAAGGTACAGTGACTAGAGTGAAATCCCTGTAAGCTGCATGGACACTTTTCAAAGACACCATAATAGAGGCCCAACTTAAATGTATACCCCAAATTAAAAAACACAGTAAAAAAACTAAAAAAGAGCCACCGTGGCTTAACAACCATGTAAAAGAAGCAGTGAGAGATAAAAAGGCATCTTTTAAAAAGTGGAAGTCTAATCCTAGTGAGGTAAATAGAAAGGAGCATAAACACTGCCAAATTAAGTGTAAAAATGTAATAAGAAATGCCAAAAAGGAGTTTGAAGAACAGCTAGCCAAAAACTCAAAATAATAAAATGTTTTTTAAGTACATCAGAAGCAGGAAGCCTGCTAAACAACCAGTAGGGCCCCTGGACGATCAAGATACAAAAAGAGCACTTAAAGATGATAAAGTTATTGCGGAGAAATTAAATGAATTCTTTGCTTGAGTTTTTACGGCTGAGGATGTTAGGGAGTTTCCCAAACCTAACCTAGGTGACAAATCTGAGGAATTGTCACAGACTGAAGTGTCACTAGAGGAGGTTTTGGAATTAATTGATAAACTTAACATTAACAAGTCACCAGGACCAGATGGCATTCACCCAAGAGTTCTGAAAGAACTCAAATGTGAAATTGTGGAACTATTAACTATGGTTTGTAATCTGTCCTTTAAATCGGCTTCTGTACCCAATGATTGGAAGATAGCTAATGTAACGCTGTAGCAGGGTGGACACCTGCTCCGGCCTGGAAGGGCCTGAGATAGCCCAGGGAGCAGGTAGCATGAAGGCTGAGCTGATTGAGGGAAGTGGCTGCAGCTGGGGCCACGCCCCAATCAGGCTTCAGCTGCCCTATATAAGAGGCTGGGAGCCAGACAGCTCAAGAGTCTCTCTGTGTCTTCAGAGAGAGAAGGGCCTGGCTGCAGGGAGCTAGACACAGGGTACCTGAGTGGAGCAGGGCTGGGGAAAGGCTGGGGAGCTCCAGCCTGGATAGCCCCAGGCTGCGGCCTGGTAATAGGCCAAGGGGTACTGGGGGTTGCAGAGGGCAGCCCAGCGCTAGGCCAAGGCAGCAGGTCCAAACCCAACCTTGCTGATGATGAGTGGCCTATACTGCAGTCTGCCCCAGAGAGTGGGGGCTAGCTGGTGACTGGCAGTGGCCTTATCCTGAAGTGAGGTGGGGTTAGTGGGTGGGGGTTCCCCTGGGAGGGGAGACCTAGCATATGTATGGGTATTGCCAGGGGGCAGTGTAGATAAATCTCTGATAATTTTCATATAACTTTACATTGTGCCTCTTCATATAACCTTGTGGTGGGTCTACCCATGTGTGACCTCTGTTTTCAGGGAACTTTGTATCAAAGCCTCATTTAGAAACTTTGCATTGCCCTTGGTATAATATTATAGCCTCTAAGGATAGAATAAGATAGAAGAAAAATTTCTTTTTGCTAGCAGTAAAACAAGAGCTCTCCCCCCCCCACTCTTAATCAATTGCCCTGTTGAATGAATGAGGTGTGGATGAGCAAGGCATGGAAGGCAGCACCTCCAGACAACCTCAACTGTTGGAGATGGGCTGGGAGCCAGACCCAAGGACAAGAAAATGTGTCAAGTGGGCTCATTAAAAACAAGCAGACATACCGACGGCCTCGGGGGTTAAAAGCAAGCACCTTCTTTTGGAAACACCCTCTTTGCAGCATTGGGACAACACTCAAAAGAAAGCAGCACAAAGGACCAATGGACACAGACACAGAGTTTGAATCTGGTATAGATTTGCATAAGAAGAAAGCTGCTATAAAAGTGAGGTGTCTTGCAGAGGACCCCAGGTCTCGTCTTGTCAACATGGGAGCATCGATCCGAATCAGCAGAAGCCCGGCTCCACCCCCTCCCCCATCTAACTCACCTGGCCAGTGAAGTTAAGGGGTGTAACTAATTGGTAACAACAAGACGGAGTGTGTTTGTGTGTGTGTGTGAGTGTAAGTGTAATATATTATATGCATATAATACAGTGTTAATGAATACATGTATTACTAATAAATGTGGCGTTTTGTCTTATTCCCCCTGAAAAGATCCTGTGCAGTACTTTAAGTACAACATTTTGGTGGAGAATGCGAAAGGGGGAGCAAGCATAGAATCCACAGTTATTATAAAAATGGTGTGCACACCGCCAGCTTTAGCAAGCCTGGCACTATAGGAAAAAGAGTGTAAACTTTCAGTTAATTAACCAAACTCTGAAGGATATAGGAGTTTAGGTTTAAATTGTGTTATAGAGGTACATACACCCTCAGCGGTAGGAAGACTGAGCTAAAGAGGAGAACTTAGTGTTTCTCACTCTGATCCGGGGAGGGATTTGTATAATTGGTGTATGAACCCTCGGTGGTAGCAGGCCGAGCAATACAGAGGGAAGCTTAGCGTCTCTCCCTCTGGCCCAGAGTGGGTTAAAATTATAAGATACAGATCTTATTCTGTTAAACCAAACTCTGAAGGATATAGGAGTTCGGGCAGTGTAGTGTGGTTTATGTTTGTTTGTTTTGGTTTGTTTTTTTTGTAAGTAATATTGTGGTAATTTCACAATTTTGAAGAAAATGTTTACGAAACGGAACCAGAAAGGGTGGGGGCTAGTTAAAAAGCCCACCCTCCTTGCTAAATTGGTAGTGGAACAAGGCTTGTGCCCATGGGAAAAAAAACTGTTTATTGAAAAAAGCAGGATCGGGCCCAGGCAAGCAATAGATAAAGAAACTGGAAAACAGGTTGGGTACAGAAAGTTAAAACAGCACTCTCAAATCTTACAGCAGCAGTAACATCAGGAGAAGAAACATTTAAGACCCCAGAAGGGGGCAGACCTTTGGGACCCCTCTGGAGATTGGGAAGGGGGATATTTAAAATATTTGGGTAAATTCCTCCTCCCAGGGCCAAAATGCCATTAAAACAGTTAACAGTGCCTGCTTCTGCCTCAGATCTCCAGGCCATGGCAAAATGGCTCAAGATTTTAAAACAGAATTTTTTTTTCTAAATGAAGTGTTAACGCCCTTTTACTGAAAGAAAGGGAGGATTTACACTCACAAGAAATGCACCACTTAATTAGCATTTGTGCAGCCCCAAGTACCAAACACACTGTGGCAGAGACCAAGCAGGTTCTGCCATGGTGAAAGCACTGTGCTAATTTGTTTCCAAGCGTCTATCTTTCAGGCTCTGAACCAGAACTTCAGGAGAGCTGGTACCGGTACCAGCTGAAGAGTTATAAAATACCATGGTTATTGTGTCATGACAAAGTCTGTGTTCAGTGTTCTGTGTTGCATGTTCTGTGTCTGTCTCTAGTGGTGTCCTGTGCTAGCATTGGGTCTAGAAAAAGAGGGGATACTACACTAGACAGGGCAAATGTCTTTTCCTCTCTCTACTTCCCCCATGTCCATCCAATTTATCAATCACCACTTGTGTCCAAAAAACTTTGGTCCCCAATGCATCAGGTTTATTTTTTGTTAGGTTCTCTAATAGTCATTTTGTTAATTTTTGTTATTAATACATTTGTATTGTTAGTTACATTTGCTTGTATTATTATTAATTCCACACTTTCCTCTATGCACTCTGGTTCTATTTCCTCAAGCCCTGAAGGGTAGTTCTTGGGCACCCATAACCTGTAAGACCTTGGCCCATAATTGTATGGCCCCATCTTTCAGGTCCCCAGAAACCTCTAAAAACAACCGTTAAAAATAGGGAATTCTACAACATTTTAGCAACTAAATGTTAGTTTAAGTCCAAATCAGCTTAACCTTGCATAACAACTGTGGTACTCCTACAAAATCTTATTTGTTGTGTGTGCTTAAGAAGGTCCTGACCTCAGTGACTTTTATTGTTTGATGGCTATTGCAGCATCAAACTTGGGCCTCATTTTGTTTGTCAATGTACCCAATTATTGTAATGGTAATGGTTTTGTTGTATTTCCAATTATTATAATTATAATTGTTTGCATTTGTGTTTGTTATATCTGGTGTTTAGTCAATTGTAATGGTTTTAGTTATATTCACCTGGTTATAATTGTTTGGTTTGTTTGCAACAAATACAAAAGATTTATATGGTGACCACTCAAGAATTGTTCTTGAGAGGTCAAAAGGGGGACAATGTAGATAAATCTCTGATAATTTTCATATAACTTTACATTGTGCCTCTTCATATAACCTTGTGGTGGGTCTACCCACGTGTGACCTCTGTTTTCAGGGAACTTTGTATCAAAGCCTCATTTAGAAACTTTGCATTGCCCTTGGTATAATATTATAGCCCCTAAAAATAAAATATGATAAAAGAAAAATTTCTTTTTGCTAGCAGTAAAACAAGAGCTCTCCCCCCCCACTCTTAATCAATTGCCCTGTTGAATGAATGAGGTGTGGATGAGCAAGGCATGGAAGGCAGCACCTCCAGACAGCCTCAACTGTTGGAGAGGGGCTGGGAGCCAGATCCAAGGACATTAAAACGTGTCAAGTGGGCTCATTAAAAACAAGCAAACATACCGAGGGCCTTGGGGGTTAAAAGCAAGCACCTTCTTTTGGAAACACCCTCTTTGCAGCATTGGAACAACACTCAAAAAAAAGCAGCACAAAGGACCAATGAACACAGACACAGAGTTTAAATCTGGTATAAATTTGCATAAAAGGAAAGCTGCTATAAAAGTGAGGTGTCTTGCAGAGGACCCCGGGTCTCGTCTTGTCAACATGGGAGCATCGATCCGAATCGGCAGAAGCCCGGCTCCACCCCCTCCCCCATCTAACTCACCTGGCCAGTAAAGTTAAGGGGAGCAACTAATTGGTAACAACAAGACGGAGTGTGTTTGTGTGTGTGTGTGAGTGTAAGTGTAATATATTATATGCATATAATACAGTGTTAATGAATACATATATTACTAATAAATGTAGCGTTTTGTCTTATTCCCCCTAAAAAGATCCTGTGCAGTACTTTAAGTACAACAGCAGCACCCGAGCAAGGGGCACCGGGGTCCTAGGAGGGACACGGGGGCGAGAGAAGAGGAAAGGCGGATCACTGGCCTGCAGAGGGCACTCCAGAGGCTGGTGAGCTAATTCCCTGGACGACCAGCAGGAGGCGCCGCAGGGGTGAGTCCGGACCCTCTTACAAACCCCAATATTTAAAAAGGGCTCTAGAGGTGATCACGGCAATTACAGACCAGTAAGTCTAACATCAGTGCCAGGCAAATTAGTTGAAACAATAGTAAAGAATAAAATTGTCAGACACATAGAAGAACATAACTTGTTGGGCAAAAGTCAACATGGTTTCTGTAAAAGGAAATCATGTCTTACTAATCTATTAGAGTTCTTTGAAGGGGTCAACAAACGTGGACAAGGGGGATCCAGTGGACATAGTGTACTTAGATTTCCAGAAAGCCTTTGACAAGGTCCCTCACCAAAGGCTCTTACGTAAATTAAGTTGTCATGGGATAAGAGGAAAGATCCTTTCATGGATTGAGAACTGGTTAAAAGACAGGGAACAAGGGTAGGAATAAATGGTAAATTTTCAGAATGGAGAGTGGTGTTCCCCAAGGGTCAATCTAGGACCAATCCTATTCAACGTATTCATAAATGATCTGGAGAAAGAGGTAAACAGTGAGGTGGCAAAGTTTGCAGATGATACTAAACTGCTCAAGATAGTTAAGACCAAAGCAGACTGTGAAGAACTTCAAAAAGATCTCACAAAACTAAGTGATTGGGCAACAAAATGGCAAATGAAATTTAATGTGGATAAATGTAAAGTAATGCACATTGGAAAAAATAACCCCAACTATACATTCAATATGATGAGGGCTAATTTAGCTACAACTAATCAGGAAAGAGATCTTGGAATCATGGTGGATAGTTCTCTGAAGACATCCACGCAGTGTGCAGTGGCAGAGAATATCTTATTGCCTTTATATAAATCCATGGTATGCCCATATCTTGAATACTGCATAAAGATGTGGTCTCCTCATCTCAAAAAAGATATACTGGCATTAGAAAAAGTTCACAAAAGGGCAACTAAAATGATTAGGGGTTTGGAACGGGTCCCATATGAGGAGAGATTTAAGAGGCTAGGACTTTTCAGTTTGTAAAAGAGGAGACTAAGGGGGGAATATAAGAGATGTATATAAAATCATGAGTGATGTGGAGAAAGTGAATAAGGAAAAGTTATTTACTTGTTCCCATAATATAAGAACTAGGGGCCACCAAATGAAATTAATGGGCAGCAGGTTTAAAACAAATAATAGGAAGTTCTTCTTCAGACAGCACACAGTCAACCTGTGGAACTCCTTGCCTGAGGAGGTTGTGAAGGCTAGGACTATAACAGGGTTTAAAAGAGAACTAGATAAATTCATGGAGGTTAAGTCCATTAATGGCTATGAGCCAGGATGGGTAAGGAATGGTGTCCCTAGCCTCTTTTTGTCAGAGGGTGGAGATGGATGGCAGGAGAGAGATCACTTGATCTTTACCTGTTAGGTTCACTCCCTCTGGGGCACCTGGCATTGGCCACTGTCGGTAGACAGGATACTGGGCTGGATGGGCCTTTGGTCTGACCCAGTATGGCCATTCTTATGTTCTTATGTTCTTTTGCAGCATGAAAAGACCCCATCTTGACCCTCACATCTCACAGGGATTTTGTGATGCTGCTTTTAAAATGAAAACTCTTTTACTTGTAAACGGAGTACAGTTGATCTGGAATCACTGAGATGGTAAACACTAAGGATATGTTTACATTTTGAGCTTGAGGGTGTAATTAGCAGCTTAAGTAGACATACCTGCATAGCTCTGACTGAGCTAGGGTGCTAAAAATAGAAGTGCAGATGCAGTGGTGGGAGGGGCTAGCTGCCCAGAGTATGTGCCTTGCATTTTGGACGGGATCATACTTGTGGCAGCTTGCCGTTTGCACCACCCTGACTACTTCTATTCTCAGCGCACTAGCTCAATCAGAGCCATTACAGGAATGTCTACTCAAGCTGGGAAACACTAGGGTGACCAGATGTCCCGTATTTAAGCCCTCCTGAAGGTGTCCTGACTTTTTCTTTAAAATGGGAAAATTGTCCCATATTTTCTGTCTCCCTCCACCCTCCAAATCAGTACTGGCGGGTTCTGCTCCTGGCTGGATCCCTGCTCGCCAGCCACCAGCAGTGAGTGGGAAGGGGGTCCAGTGGTTGACAATGGGGGTGGGTGTGTAAGGCTGGTGACAGAGCAAAGATGTAGTGTGTGGGGCCAGCTGCTCCCCCTGCTGATCCGTCAGAATCCCCTGCAGTGTGCTGGCTTTCAGCCAGCAGGGCCCGCCCTGCATCCTATTTCTGGCCAGCACTGGCTGTGCATTGCAAGCTGTGGTGGTTGGTGAGTGCTGGCAGGCACCAGGCGGCAGCCAGTTACGTGTGGCCTCTGCTGCCCACCCATTGGCCCTTTATGTGCTCCCACTCTCACTGTCCTCTCCCTGATTTGCCCCTTTGCCCCCTAAGCTCCCGGCGGGGCACATCTGCTCCCAGCACTGTGCGGAGAACCAGCCCCTGGTCGGAGCGCTCAGCTCACCACAGCCTGGCCATCAGGCTCCTTCCTTCTCCCACTACCCATATGCAAAGTACGCAGCTGCGTAGGGCACCAAGAAATTTGGGGCACCATATTTCCTGGTGCCCTGCGCAGCTGCATGCTGCTTCAACCCCTGCTCCGTCTCTTCCCTGGCCCCCGCCCCTGCTCTGCCCCAGCCCCACCTCTTCCCACCCCTGCTTCGCCCCAGGCCCGCCCCCACTCCCCTGAGGACTGCAGCAGGGGTCAGGCAGCGGTCAGTGGAGCGACCCGGCCCCAGTCTGCCCTGCGCCACTGGCTCCACTGCCAAAGCCCTGCATAGCACTAGCACTCTCTGCCCCTCAGCTAAGCTCTGGACAGCGGCGTATTATCTCCTAGGCCAACAAGGCCTAGGCCAGCAAATTTGCAGGGGCGGCAAATTTAAAATAGCAGCCCAGCATTTTTATAATCGCGGCATCGCGTGCCACGATTCTACCAATCATGATAGCGTGTATTGAAACCACCAATGACGGCGCAACGGAGACGCCATTTAGTAAACAACATACCCAGGACTGGAGTCGCGACAATCCTAAGCATTAATTAACAATATGACCGGAAGGAAGAAATTAAGCGGTGCTCAGTTAAAAAAAAAAAAAAAAGCTATACAGAAGAAAAAAAGGGAAAATGAAATGATAGCAAAAATGCGCAAAATTGATTCCTTTGTTGTATCAGTTAGTGCCGACAGTGAGACAGAAAAAAAAAGTTGAAAGAAGTAGTGAAGTAAAAAGTGAAAATATTGGTGTTGATATTGAAAATATTGATGTGTATAAAGTACATATTAAAACTAATGAAGAAATTCTGGCTGCGGTTAGTGTTGAAGAAAATGTTACAAATACTAGCGTATCAGAGACTACCGGGAATCATGTTGCTCTGGATATCTTTGACAATACTGCAGAGATTTGTGAATCACATCAATCAGAAATTCAATCTGACATTGGAATATCTACCATAAGTGACGACCCGGCCCAATGGATTTTGAATGATGCTACAACTGAGTATTTATCAACGCATGGTATTAAACAAAATATCGATAGTGATTTTACTAACTCAAAAAGACAATATACTGATAAAATGCGTGTTCTAACAAAAAATGTGTTTGAACAACATCTTTTAAACGGTGAAGTAAAGCCACGGCAATATCTTGTATATTCGGAGAGCAAAAGAGCTGTGTTTTGTGCCCCATGTCGATTATTCAGAGGGATCTCTAGTCTGGCGACGAGTGGATACCATGACTGGAAAAACATATCAGCTCGACTACGTGAACATGAAAATTCGACTGAACATAAAACGTGTGTACTGACAACGGTGAAGAGAGGCGAGATATCCGGAAGAATTGATAGGAATTTAAAATTTCAAATGGAAGAAGACATTATGTATTGGAGAAATGTGTTGAAGAGGATTGTAGCAGTGGTAAAGAAACTTTAAAGCAAAGGACTTGCATTTAGAGGTAAGGTGGAAAAATTTGGATCACCTTATAATGGCAATTACATGATGGCCCTTGAGCTTGTCGCAGAATTCGACCTATTTTTAGCAAGTCACATTGCACATTATGGAAATGAAGGTCGAGGTAACGTATTTTATCTTTCATCTTATACATGTAATGAATTTATAACATTGGCTTCAAATGTGATCTCAAATATTATTAAAGAAGTAAAAGAAGCCAAATATTTCTCGATAAGCGTTGACTCAACTCCCGACATATATCATGTTGATCAATTGGCTTTTATACTGAGATATGTAAATGATGATGGCATACCAGTAGAGGGGGTTCTTTGTTTTTTACCAAATACTGGCCACAAATCAGAACAGTTAGCTGATGCTGTACTTTCAACTTTGAATTGTTATAGATTAGATATCGCAAACTGCCATGGCCAGTCGTACAACAATGCCACTAACATGTCTGGTGTACATAGCGGGTTGCAAGCAAGAATTAAGAATATAAATCCTTATGCTCTGTATGTGCCTTGCTCTGCGCATTCTTTAAATCTGGTTGGAGTATGTGCAGCAGAAAGTTGTCAAGAAGCATGTTCATTTTTCTCTCATGTCCAACATCTATCTTCATTTTTTTTTCTGCCTCTACTCACCGGTGGGAGATTTTACTATCTAATTTGAAGCCAGGCAGTAAAGTAATAAAAAGACTTTCTGAGACTTGCTGGTCATCTCGAGTGGAAGCTTGTCATAATTTGAGTGAAAACTGGAATGCTATAATTAAAGCCCTAAATACAATAAAGGAAGATGCTACTGAGAAACCTGTTACACGTAATGAAGCTGCAGGCCTGCAGCAAAAACTCGATCAACTTGAGGCAGCTTTTATGGCTGTATTTTGGAGCTCACTCTTGGAAAGATTTCATATAACTAGCCAAAAACTGCAAAATGTTTATATTGATATACAGACAGTTGTAGAACTCTACAACTCACTAATAGGATACATTAACTCTATACGGGACTTGTTTGATATGTATGAAGAGAAAGCCAAAGAAAAATCTGAAATTGAAGACTGCGTATTAAGAAATGTATGGCAGATTTCAGTTTCTTTCTAACATTACCAATACTTCAACAGCAGATATAACAGTTCATGCTAAAAAATTACAGCTATGCTACCAAGGAGATTTAGAAGAATCATTCGTAAATGAGTGTCTACATTTTCGATCGTATTTGGAAGGTGTCGAAATTTCTGAAAATGAAAAGAAGTCAATTATAAGATATTGCAGCCTTCTTCGAAATCGAAACATTCATTCAGTATATCCAAATCTTGATATTGCCATCCGAATGTTCATTTGCACACCTGCTACAACCTGTTCAGCGGAACAATCACTTTTGGCATTAAAAAGGGTGAAAAACTATTTGAGGGCTAATCTCAGTGATGAAAAATTAAACTCCCTTTTTCTCCTGACAATTGAAAAGGATCTTACAACTTCTCTGGATTATAAAGAATTAATTAATAAGTTTGCTGCTCAAAGGTGTAGGGGTAAACAAATGTAATTACTTACTACTCAAATACTTTTATTTCTTTCATTGTATCTACATAAAATAGAAAATAAATATTTGATATAAAACCGGACCCCCGCTTGAACGCGGCGTTTTGGATCCATGCGCGGTCTCGCGCTATAACCGAAACCGCGCTATACAGACTAAAACTAAAACAAGTTCATATGGGGCCAGCCACTGGGGGCGGCAATTATTTCAGAGCCTAGGGGAGGCAAAATCATTAATCCACCACTGGCTCTGGAGTTGTGGTGTTGAGGGAAACAATTTCCAGCCTGTTCCTGCCCTGAACCTGCAGACTCCACAGCACCCCCCGGGGCAGGGGCTTAGCACCCTCTTCACCTGCTTCCCCCTACCCTGGGTCCTGCCCCCCGGCAGTGCGGGGCTGCTCTGACCCTCCCCTGCTGAGCCACCTCTCTGGCTGGTTCGTTGAAGCCCCTGCAGTCAGGTTCCCTGGGCCCTGGGTAGGGTGACCAGATGAGAGGAAGAAAATATCGGGACGCTGGCGGAGCAAAAAAAAACCCGGAGTGCGAAATATTGGGACAAAACTTGGGTCGGGACATGGGCCAAACGCCTAAATATCAGGACAGTCCCGATTACATCGGGACGTCTGGTCACCCTACCCCTGGTGCACAATATGTCTTTAGGGCTTACCCCCTTCCTACCCACTCTGGAGCTGGGGGACAGGAGGTGGCTGGGTTATAGACTCATAGACTCTAAGGTCAGAAGGGACCATTATGATCATCTAGTCTGACCTCCCGCATGATGCGGGCCACAAAACCTTACCCACCCACTCCTGGAAGAATTCTCTCCCTTGACTTAGCTGTTGAACTCCCCAAATCATTATTTAAAGACTTCAAGTCGCTTAGAATCCTCCAGCAAGCGACCCCTGCCCCATGCTGCGGAGGAAGGCGAAAATCCTCCAGGGCCTCTGCCAATCTACCCTGGAGGAAAATTCCTTCCCAACCCCAAATATGGCAATCAGCTGAACCCCGAGCATGCGGGCAAAATTCTCTAGCCAGACCTTCTGGAAAAGCTCTCTGTAGTAACTTTTAATATCCCATCATTGACCATTGTTATCGACCTATTGACTAAAATCACTGTATCCCATCAAGATATCTTGGGAGGTGGGGGTGGGCATATGACCCTGCATGCCGCCCCCCCACCCCCCATGCGTTGCCTCTGCAAGACATGGCACCACGTACTGGGAAAGCATTGTCTCATTCTGTAAAGCCCATGGGGGTATTGTTGTGAGCTTAACAATAGTAATAATACAGTGTAAAGGTGTATACATCCTCAGATCCCTCTCCAGGGCGGCCTGACTCCCCCGTCAAAAGTCTTTAGTGTTCTCACTCCTGCTCACATCACACTCCTTGTCCCTATGCCCCAGCTGTGGATCCACTCCACCTCATGGGGCTGACTAGTGTGACCCTGCTTCCTCTATTAGAAGAGATGGGCCAGATTCAGATCTCGTGCAAAGCAGTTGGTTTCACTGAAAGAGCACACACTTACACCAGGACTGAATTTAGCCCTCTGTATTTTAATCTAAATGCATGGTCTGCACACATACTCCTTTCAGGTGCTATTACTTCTGCAAATCCCATAAGCTAAACTGGGCTATGCCTAGTAATAGTTGGAGGAGAGACCTTCTGAAAAGGCCAGGTGCTGCATAGAGTGGTGTGGGTAACTCAAATAAGCCAGCGGATAGATAGAGACGTACAGTATGGTATAATCAAATGTGAAATTTCTTCTGGTTACAGACACTCCCTGGAATTGACGCAGATGTAAGGGGACTGTTTTCCCCTTACTAAAACTCAGTGGGGGTGTTTTGGTTGGCTAGCTCCCAGTACCAAAAGAAAGGGGAAGGGTCGATGGGAAATCAGGACCCTGAGACTGACAGTCCCCAGAATCAATGGGGAGAGGCCAATGCTCCAGGTCAGCCTGATTGACAGGGTGGACAGGCTAATCAGGGAGTCGGGAGGCCAGGGAGGCCCCATCCTCCGTGTGAGCTGGAATTGCCTGGGTCAGATAGAGTGGGACCGAGCTAAGGAGAAAGTAGGGGCCCGAGCAGAGCTGTGTCAGATCCAGAGGAGCCAGAAAAGCAGCCCAGGAAGCAGGTCAGTGCTGGGAGCAGAGTCACAGAAGCAGCCCACAGAGCAGACCTGTGCTGGGGGAAGAGCTGTAGCAACCAGAGCCAGAGGGGCCAGAGAAGCAGCCCAGGGAGCTGGAGGCAGAGCAGCAGTAGCCGTGCTGAGACAGAGTGGTGGAGCTAAAGCTGGAGCAGTCGGAACCAGGTGCGGTGAGCAGCTGGGGAGAGCGAGGGCCCAGTGCAGGAAGATGCCCCCAGCCAAGACGCCTTGCAGGCCAGACTTGGAGGGGGATCGTAACCTGACAGGGCGGGGGTGACACTGGGAAGAAGGGTCCTGCCACCTACAGCCTGAGAGTGTGTGGCCACCGCCAGAGCAAGTGTCTGACCTGCAGCATCCCTGCAGCACAGCCAGGGCCTGAGAAGGAGGTCTGGGACTTGTAAGGAACAAACTGTGAACTTCCCTTACATTCCAGAGACGCTGGTTGTGATGTTCCCGTGTCATAGAGCAGGGTGGCATGTTTTCCTTTAACCTTTCCCATTTTTTCCTTATTTTTTTAATTGATTGCTGTTTAATAAATTGTATTTGCTTTGAACTGTATGAAATGATCAGTGGGTCAGAGAAGCATCCAGTGCTTTAGTCTTAAAGGTGCCACAGGACCCTCTGTTGCTTTTTACAGTGCAGAGAGAGCACCCCGGAATGGGAACATACTAGCCCCTGCCCTAAGTGACCACAACAAGGTTGGGGGTCGAGCCCCCCAGGAATCCTGGACCTAGCCTTGTTGAGGTTACAAGGACTCTGCCACACAGGAGAGGGAAGGGGAGCCCTTGAGGTCAAGCAGGCCTCTGGGTAAAGGAAGTGGGAGCGATAACTCAGATCCTTTAGCTAGCCCACTTCACTGGGGTAGTGGATAAGCCAGGAAAGTTCCCCACAATAGCGGGACCATTCCCCCGCTTACACAGATGCCCTCAGGTATTGACATGAAATCCCATGAGTTGCAATGGGGCTTTCATTCACTGTTGCATTGTGATGCCATGAAGACACAGCATTCTCCCCAGGGAGTGGAGGCTGCAGCAGCTGTGGGTGTGCATGGGACTCTTGAAATTATCTTACGACTTTAGTCATCCTACAGGGGATTCATAAACCCTGCGGGTGTCCTGGGAATTTGGGGATAGGTGAAAGCTCCACGCTTCAGTGTAGAAATTGCAGGTGCCTAAAGCCAACTCTGTCTGCTTGAATGTGCATTTTTTAAATGGCATTTTAAAAAATTTGTCTGAAGGTGGCAGGGATAGGGGTTTGCTCAGTATTTCAGTCTTTTTTCCACCACCTGCCAGCCAGCCTTCAATCTCCTCTGAGACCCCCTTCTGTGGGTACCAGATGCAACCACAGGTGTCTCCAGCTCTCTTCAGCAGAAGAGAAAGATGTGCTGAGATACCATTTGGGGAATCTCTAGGGAATACATACAGGGGACTGGTGCAGCTCACAGCAGGGTGCTGCCCTCAGGGCTGCCTCATGCGTTAGGCAGCCCCGTCACATCTCCCTGCAGCCAGCTGAGATCTCACACATCCAGATGGCTGCAAGTATTGCCTCCAACTGCTCTTCCTGCCAGGGTGTGTGGCTGTGGGACTGCCACTCTGCCTTCCCTCTCACAGCTACCCCTGCTGGATTCCAGTGGGGAGGGATACAACAGGCAGAATCAGCAGAGACATGTGAGGCAGACCTAGTGCTGGCCTCAGCCACTCCCTCAAACCGCCCTGTCTGAGCACAGGCCTCAGAAACTGAGCACCCACCCAACCTACCACTCTCCAGCACCCAGACCGCTACGCACCACCCACACACCTCCTCCACCAGAGATGCCTACTTCTTTGGGGCTCCACACCCTATCCCCATTACTGCTTGAAAGTATAAGGCTATGTGCAAATTAATTACAAATATGCAAATTAAATAATTTATATAAAATGTCCCACATGGAGCTGCACCAAACTTGGCAGCCATACCACCTCACAGAGAGAAAGAGCGAGAGCAGGAGGGAGATGGCGAGATCTCTAGGCAGGGACACACTTGAGCTAAGGGAGATGGACCAGCTCAGAACAGCATGACTTCCCCACCCTTTAATGTCCTCAGAGACCAGGTACTCTTAGAAAGTCAGGGATTACATGGAAACTCCAGAGATCCTGGCTGTGCTCTCTTGTAGGGTATCGGGCTCCAGAGGGAGTAGCTGCCCTCCCTCCTTCTGGTCTCAGCAAGTAGGGTGGGGAGCGATTTGTTTGAGAAGCTGAGAATAGGTGGCTCCTCATCACATGCCCTTCAATGACCCGATTTTGTCCTGAGGGCTTATTGGAGCTCGTGTTCCCCTGCTGGTGGCATGTCCTGAGGTCTTGGCACTTCACACCTCCCAGAATGTAGCCCTCCTCCCCCTCTCCAGCCCACACACACGAGTCCTTTAAGATTTTCTGAGTGCCAGGAGGGGGATGGGCCCTGCTTGGAACAACAGAACCAGACACTTCAGCGGGAGAATCACAGGATATAAAAGAGAGAGACATAAAGCATCATGAGTTACCCTGAGCCCCATACATGACAGTTTGTCCAGCCTCATTTGTAAGTGCCCCAGGAGATGGGGCTTCCATCACATCCCTTGGGGACTCTCACCAGCCCAAAATGTCCCCCGTTTGCTGAAGTTCAGCCATCTGCACTTGTACCAGCCTGAACAATCCCTCTCTAGAGTCTTTGGTGTTTACACTCTGGAGACACTTGTAAGCAGTTATCATGCTCCCCTCACTCAGTCACTGCTTTTCCAAGGTGGTTTCCTGGCTGTCAGAGACTGCCCAGTTCCCCCTGCACACTGTATGGTTCCACACCACCTGCTGGGCATGCTCCTCAGCTAACTATCCTGCTGTTGGAAATGCTCCTTATCCCTCCTCCACCCCAGAAATGCACCTTGTCTGCTGCAACGCTACTGTAGGCCATTCAGGGACAAGGAGGGAACTAGTGGGCAAGGAGTAGAAGCTGGAAGGACTAAGGAGTGGGGAGGAGGGGTTAGTATGTATCTTGAGTACTTGGAGGGTGTTAGATCATGTCTGTAGTGGGAATGTTGTGTAACTGGAGGACTCAGCATTGTGGGAAGGGGGTTGGGAACTGAGGGAAGGAAACCTGCAGTGGGGCCAGGTTGGGCACTTTTGGGAGGCAAAGGCAGTCTGTACGCTGAAATAGAGCCAAGTCTCTGGACAAGGGAAGAAAGGGACAAGGAGTTAGAACAAGGGATTTCATTCTTACTGCCAGTCTTTTAGGATAAATCCATTTCCCCAGCCATTAACACGAGCAGGAATAATCCACACTAAGCCCTGGTCTACACTACGAGTTTAGGTCGAATTTAGCAGCGTTAGATCGATTTAACCCTGCACCCGTCCACATGACGAAGCCATTTTTGTCGACTTAAAGGCCTCCTAAAATCGATTTCTGTACTCCTCACCGACGAGGGGATTAGCGCTAAAATCGACCCTGCTGGGTCGAATTTGGGGTAGTGTGGATGCAATTTGACGGTATTGGCCTCCGGGAGCTATCCCAGAGTGCTCCATTGTGACAGCTTTGGACAGCACTCTCAACTCAGATGCACTGGCCAGGTAGACCGGAAAAGCCCCGCGAACCTTTGAATTTCATTTCCTGTTTGGCCACTGTGGCGAGCTGATCAGCAAAGGTGACTATGGAGTCCCAGAATCGCAAAAGAGCTAGAGCATGGACCGAACGGGAGGTACTGGATCTGATCGCTGTTGGGGAGACGAATCCATGCTATCAGAACTCCGTTCCAAAAGACGAAATGCCGGAATATTTGAAAAAATCTCCAAGGGCATGAAGGACATAGGCTATAACAGGGACCCGCAGCAGTGCCGCGTGAAACTTAAGGAGCTAAGGCAAGCCTACCAAAGAACCAGAGAGGCAAACGGCCGCTCCAGGTCAGAGCCCCAGACATGCCGCTTCTATGATGAGCTGCATGCCATTCTAGGGAGTGCCCCTACAACTACCCCAGCCCTGTGCGTGGACTCCCTCAATGGATTGTCACGCAACAGGGATGCAGATTTTGGGGACGAGGAAGATGATGGGGAGGTTGAAGATAGCGCACAGCAAGCAAGCGGAGAAATAGTTTTTCCCGAAGTCCAGGAACTCTTTTTCATCCTGGATCTAGTACCCTCCCAACCCACCCAAGGTGGGCTCCAAGACTTGAAGGCAGAGAAGGGACCTCTGGTGAGTGTACCTTTGTAAATATAATAAATGGTTTAAAAGCAAGCGTGTGTAATGATTAATTTGCCCTGAAGACTTGGGATGCATTGGTGGCCAGTACAGCTACTGGAAAAGTCATTTAACGTATATGCGGATGGAGCGGAAATCCTCCAGGAACATCTCAGTGAAGCTCTCCTGGATGTACTCCCAGGGTCACCTGATTGAAATAGGGGAATTTTATTAAGGGGACATTCAGAGGTGGCCGTTCCTGCTGGGCTGTTTGCAGGTGGCTGAACAGAAATCATCCCTGCTGTTAGCCACGCGGTGGGGGGAGGGGTGAAGCGATCATCTCAGAGAATTGTGTGTGTGGGGGGGTTAGTTGGGTTTGTGCCGCACGTTAACCCGAAAACCACAGCCCCTCCTTTTAAATGGGCAGCCCATTTTAAATGGCCAACCCAACGGGTGCTTGGTATGGGAAATGAGGGCATTGGTGTTTGAAACCATCCCCACATGTTATGAAGGTTAAAGAAACCAAAAGACTGTGGCTTACCATGTCTGCCTGCAAGCCGAAATCTGTTGCCCGCTGACCCTGCATGTGTGATCTCTCACACCAAACTGGCAGGCCCTCAATATAAGAGGCAAAATGCGACCTTGTAAAGAAAGCATATGTGCTATGTAATGTTAACAGCTTGGTTCACCGTGAAAGAGTCTACCCATTGTTCTCTAAAATGTGTCTTTTTAAATACTACTCTTCCGTTTTTTCCTCCCGCAGCTGCAAATGTTTCAACGCTCCCCGTATCATCTCCGTCCCAGCGGATAGCAAAGATTAGAAGGCGAAAAAAACGCATTCATGACAAAATGTTCTCTGAGCTCATGCAGTACTCCCACACTGAAAGAGCCCAGCAGAATGAGTGGAGGCAGACACCGTCAGAGTGCAGGAAAGCACAAAATGAACATGAGGACAGGTGGCAGGAGCAAGAGGAGAGATGGCGGGATCAAGATGATCGGTGGCGTCAGCATGATGAGAGGCGGCAGGAAGTAATGCTTAGGCTACTGGAGGATCAAACTGATAGTCTCCGGCATATTGTTGAGGTGCAGGAAAGGCACCAGGAGCACAGACTGCCACTGCAGCCCCTGTGTAACCAACCGCCCTCCTCCCCAAGTTCCATAGCCTCCTCACTCAGACGCCCAAGAACGCGGTGGGGAGGCCTCCGTCCACCCAACCACTCCACCCCAGAGGACTGCCCAAGCAACAGAAAGCTGGCAGTCAATAAGTTTTGAAGTGCAGTGTGGCCTTGTCCTTTCCTCCTCCCCTCCTCCCCCACCCCTCCCGGTGCTTCCCTCCTCCCCCCCCTCCCCCCCGGGCTACCTTGGTAGTTATACCCCCATTTGTGTGACGAATTAATAAAGAATGCATGAATTTGAAACAGCAATGACTTTATTGCCCCTGCAAGTGGAGATCAAAGGGGAGAGGGGAGGGCGTTTGGCTTACAGGGAAGTAGAGTGAACCAAGGGGTTGGGTTTTCATCAAAGAGAAACAAACAGAACTTTCACACCGTAGCCTGGCCAGTCATGAAACTGGTTTTCAAAGCTTCTCTGATGTGCAGCGCGCCCTGCTGTGCTTTTCTAATCTAATCGCAAACAGCCTAGTCAGCAAACAGCACCAGCGGGCTTTTAAATGTCCAGAGGCACATTCTACCACTATTCTGTACTTGCTCAGCCTATAGTTCAACTGCTCCTTACTACTGTCCAGGCTTCATGAGCCATAGGAACAAGAGGTAGGCTGGGGTAGGTGCAACCGCACGGTGCTGCCAGCTGGGAGAGCAGCCTGAGGCAAAAGCCTCCAGTTGACATGCAGGAGTGCCGCCAGCTTTTTTGCTGCCCTAGGCGGCGGAAGGTCCCACCTCTGAAATACTGCCCCCGACATATCGACGATGATCGGGGTGGCTGAAGATCCAGCCACAGTGGTCATTGCCCCCAAATGTTAGTGCCCTAGGCAACCGCCTAGGTCACCTAATGGGTTGCGCCGGCCCTGCTGGCATGATATTCCAGGCAAGACCGAATCTCCATTAGATGAAACTTAAAGAAGAGAATGATCTGAAGTCATTCCCATTTTTGTCCAGGCACCCCCGACCGACCTCACCGAGGTCGGCCAGGAGCACCCACGAGACGACGTCGACGGTTTAGAGTCGTATTGCACCATCTGCCGCCGGCAAGGCAAGGCAAGGAGATGCTGCTGTGTAGCACTACAGTACCGCGTCTGCCAGCAGCACCCAGGAGACGTACGGTGACAGTGAGCTGAGCGGGCTCCATGCTTGCCTTGATATGTCGTCTGCACGGGTAACCCAGGAAAAAAGGCGAGAAACGATTGTTTGCCGTTGCTTTCACAGAGGGAGGGGGGCCTGACGACATGTACTCAGAAGCACCCGCAACAATGTTTTTGCCCCATCAGGCATTGGGAGCTCAATCCAGAATTCCAATGGGCGGCGGAGACTGCGGAAACTGTGGGATAGCTACCCACTGTGCAACGCTCTGAAAGTTGATGCTAGCCTCGGTACTGTGGACGCACACCGCTGACTTCATGTGCTTAGTAGGGACACACACAATCGACTGTATCAAATTGATTTCTAAAAAATCGACTTCTATCAAATCAACCTAATTTCGTAGTGTAGACATACCCTGAGTTACAGAAGAAGATCTCTTCCTCCTTTTTCTTCTTCCAGACCCCAGCTGGTTGTCACAAGGACAACTGCCCATACCATGAAACATAAATGTGCTGGGCAGAGTTGCTCAGAGCTCACTGCAGGCAGGTCTGGGAAAGAGAGGGTCAGTTTCATTTAATTACTAACTGTTTCCCTGGTCAGACATTTCCATCCAAAGATCTCAAAGCATGGTAGAAACCTGAAGACATTATGCCTCACAGCCTCCTGAGGCAAGGTAGATCAATATTATTAAGCCCATGTTACGGAGAGAGAAACCGAGGCATCAGGTAGGAAAGGGACTTGCTCACATGGCAAATAAGTATCAGCTTCACAAATACAACCCAGGAGTTCTGACTCCCAGTTATCTGCTCTGGCCACCCGACCATGCATCTTCTTTCATTTGTGATGTGGATTTTCACCCGGCCACTGGATTTGAGTGTATCTGGATCACCTCACCTAATGTTTGCTCCATTATCACACACGGACCAGGGATGGACTGTCATTGGTTCAGGTCAAATAAACAGCATTCAAGCTATGAACTGGACTCTGAGCCATGTATGATGCTCAAACCAGACTGCTTAGAGTTCACTTACAAGTACCTTTCCACCAGGGTCCAGCCAGGATTCTTGGGTCTAAAGAGGCCTGAAAACAGAAGCCCCAGGGGACCACTCAGCTGAGTGCTGCTGCCAGCTAGTCAGCCTCCTGCTGCACTTGCCTGGGCAGCCTCATTTGACAGGAGGATGAAAGAGTCAGGACTTGGAGGAAAATAAGTTAGTCCCAGGGGACAGGGAAAGGATTCAGAAGAAAGGTCTGTCCAGTGAGGATGGGTTAAAATCTGTCTGGAGCTTGTGTGTGAGTGTGTGTTTGTTGGGGAAGAGTCTTGCAAGAAGGAGGAATCTGAACTAGAAGAGGCCAGGTGAAAAAGCCTACCTGTAGTGGCTAGAAAAATTAGTTGATTCAGGCTGGTTAGACTGGATGCTCCGGAAAGGTTGGAATAGCCCAAGTGAAAGGCCATTCATACAACAGTTCCTGCCCAATTGGAAGCAGGAGATATCAAAAATCACATTAAATGTCCACTCCTGACTGCAGGCCAAATATCCAGGCTTCTAGGTGCTTCTACAGACCTCTGGAATTGTCTGAGATCATAAGGAGGAAGGGGTAGGAGTAAAGAGTAGGACAGAGCCTTGAAAATTAGAGCATCTGGCATTCCTAGTACTTAGAAAACTGTGATATGCCAGGAACTCCCCATTCTGTCAGGGGAGAAGAGATGTATAAGTAAAAAAAATAGCACAACAGGTCTCCTGCCATTGACTGGGGGTGGGGTGTGTGTGAGAGAGAGAGTCCCTCTCTGGATGGGACTAGTTCAGTGACTGCACTTTTTCAGCACAGGGAGCAACCTCAGTACCAGAAAACCCCAGAAAAATTGCAGAGGATCCTGAGAAGCAGCTGGAGGGATGGACTTGAAAGGAAAGATTAAAAGGGTTAAGTATGTCTAGCTCAGCTAAATGATGACTAAGAGGGAACATGATAACAGTCTGCAAATATCTGAAGGGTGTAAACACCAAGGAGGGAGAAGAAGCTAAGAGTAAATGGAATGAAATTGGGCAATGGTAAATTTCAAGCTGGATATAAGAAAACATTTTTAATGCTGAAATCTCATAATCTAGTAGAGCATAGAATAGATTCCCAAAGGAAGTGGGGGAAGCCTCATGGCTTGAATTATTCTAAGGGAGGCTGGAGAGAGCACCAGGGAAAATGTATGTACATAGTGATGATCTCACAAGACTTATTGATTTGCTATTCTTGTCCTGGGCAACTGCACGCAGTTGCCAGTATAACTCAGTCCAAAACATGAACTGATTCCCATTCACCTTAGCCTTAACAGCTGCCTCCTCATACCCTGCTATCCCAGTGCTGGGCTCCCCACACAGCTCTGCCAATGCCCCTCAGTCCCGCCCTGCAGCCCCCTGCTATTGCAGTGCTGGGCTCCTTGCACAGTCCTCCCAATGCCCCTCAGTCCTGCTCTTCTTGCAGTCCTACTTCAACTAGCAGTGTGATGTGGCCACAGTTCCTCTTGGCCTTGATGTTTGAGACCTCACCATATTCATTTCATGTGTAATTTTAAATGTCAAGATAAGTCTCTAGACTTAACAGATGGGACATAAAGTCATTGCCTCATTCACCATATCTCCCACAGCAATCTCCTGGTAATCATTGTACCTCCCAATTCCCCTTATGCTTGCCCACCACTGCTCAGAGAACTCCCTGCTGCGAGTGGGGGACTCAGAGTGGGAGACTGTTCTAGTGTGACTCACAACCTGCTCATTGCACTGCCTGCAGCACCTGGAACTTCCTTGGGAAAGCATCTTATTTCGGATGTAGAGAGAGAATGATCCAAAATTCCACTGTGCAGCAGTGTTCATGTATAGATGATTCTTTGTGGGCATGCATCAGACAGTGCGTGTGCATGAGGGTCTGTGTGTGTGTATGTGGCAGAGAGCAAGAGAGAGAGAGAGAGACTCTGTGAGTGGGAGGGTGGGAGGCTGTGTGCATGCACATATATGCACAAGAGGTTATGTACATGCATGTGTGTCTGTGCAAGGTATGTGTGTGAGGCTGTGAGTATCCACCTATGTGTTTATGCTGGGGCAATGTGCACATGGAATATATGTATGTGAGAGATGTGTATGCAAGGCATGTTTGTGCATGAATGTATCTTCTTGTGAAGCTGTGTGTGCATGTGCATATGTTTGTATGTTTAAAACCTATGTACTTAATGCTGTGTGTCTGAGTGTGTGCATGTGTTCAGTGAGCGTGCAAACATCTGTGTGGCTGCATGTGTATATATGTTGAAGGAGAATGTGTGAGACCATGTACACATATATATGGGGGGGGGGTATGTATGTGTATGTGCATGCACACATGTGACTTCTTACTGTTTTTTTGCATGAGGGTGTGTTTATGCATGTGCACTCAGGTAGAGGACATTGAGGGGAAACCATGTGTGTTTGACTACTTGAGGTATGTGTCTGCTTATAACTCCATGCAGTGTCTGGGAACCAGGGCATTGGTAGAGTGTGTGGTGTCATTGTTTGCGGTGTCTGTGACCCTGTGTGCTTGTTTGTGTGTGAGAGAGGGTGGGTATGGGGGTGGCATGTGGCTTTGTGTGTGTCTAAGTAGCTCTGCTTGTGCGTGAGGTTGTGTGTATTAGTGCACTTGTGTTTGTATGGATGTGCTTTGATGATGGAGCATGCATATATTATATAGCATCTGGGTATGTGTGTGTATGTGTTTATCCATCTGTCTCTCATTCTGTGTGTTTATTATAATTGGGCAATCTTTAGAAGAGAACAATTTATATATCGCAAATTTAGACCACTTTTCTGTTTGCAGACACCTTCCAATTTTTCCATTTTGGTTGGTTCTTCCAAATTATTCAGCAAATAGTTCTTGTGAATATATTTCAGTCTAGGGGCCACTCGTAACTCTTTGCTGTGGCTGCTATTGCTGATGAAAGTTTGTTATTTTTGTCCATGTGATTGGTCACCTAAGCCACATGATCTGGATGGCTGACACCTTTCTATCCAGGAGGGAAATCAAAGCATTCTCAAGATGGGAAGTTATGCATGAATATTCACCAGATTGTCACTTTCTGCTACCAACAAAAATCACTCATCCAAATATTTATGAAAAACAACTAGAAAGAGGCTGTGACAGGTTCGGTCACAGAGACTCCCTTGGGACTGTCACCTGATGTGCTGAGATTACCTCTGAGCCCGTTTTCCCTGCCAGCGTGGGACTCCAGAACCCTGCCCTGTTGAGCCAGACACACTAGCCTGCTGCAACACAGACCCAGGTCTGATCCACACCCCCAAAGCTGCAGACTTTAACCAAAAACTGCTCAGAAGGTCACCTACCTCCAGCACCCAGACACCCAGTTCCCAATGGGATCCAAATCCCAAATAAATCCATTTTACTCTGTATAAAGCTTATACAGGGTAAATTCATAAATTGTCCGCCCTCTATAACACTGATCAAGAGAGATGCCCAGCTGTTTGCTCCCCCGGGTATTTATCACCTACTCTGGGTTAATTAATAAACAAAAGTGATTTATTGAGTATAAAAAGTAGGATTTAAGTGGTTTCAAATAATAACAGACAGAACAAAGTAAGTTACCAAGCAAAATAAAACAAAACATGCACGTCTAAGCCTAATACATTAAGAAACTGTTTACAGGTAAATCTCACCCTCAGAGATGTTCCAATAAGCTTCTTTCACAGACTAGACTCCTTCCTAGTGTGGACCCAATCCTTTCCCCTGGTACAGTCCTTGTTAGTTCCAGCTCAGGTGGTAACTAGGGGATTTCTCATGACTGGCAGCCCCCTTTGTTCTGTTCCATCCCCTTTTATAGCTTTGGCCCAAGGCAGGAACCCTTTGTCTCTCTGGAACCCCACCCCTCCTTCTAAATGGAAAAGCAGCAGATTTAAGATGGATTTCAGCATCATGTGACATGGTCACATGTCCTGTGAGACCTCATTCTTCCAGGGCTGGCCTGCACATACCCAGGGAGGTTTTCAATAAACAGAGCCATTTATAACCAATTGTCCTAGTCAATGGGAGCCATCAAACTTCCAAACCACCATTAATGGCCCACACTTTGCATAATTACAATAGGACTTCAGAATTATACTTCATATTTCTGGCTTCAGATACAAGAATGATACATACATACAAATAGGATGAATGCATTCAGTAGATTATAAGCTTTGTAATGATACCTTACAAGAGACCTTTTGCATAAAGCATATTCCAGTTACATCATATTTACACTCATAAGCATATTTCCATAAAACATATGGAGTGAAACATTACAGAGGCCAGAAAAAACATCTAAAACCAGCAGCATTTTATTCAAACAAATGTTTGCAAATACTTTCCAGCTGTGCACTCTCTCACTCTTTCTGTCTATAATCACTGGACTAAATTCACTGTCATTGTAAAGCCTCTTTGCCGCCAGCTAAACCTGAGCAAAGTGGCTGCAAAGCAGACATAAGAGCCTCCCCAAGGAATACCAGTGGAGGGGGCCTTTCTGTCAGGTACAGAGCTAGCATAATCAGCTCCTCATCTGCCCCCACTGGAGTCTCTGGTGCAGGGGACATGCCAGGGGCGGGTCATGAGTATGGCAAGGGGAGGGAGGTTGGCATGGCCAGGACACATTTATGCCCTGGCTATCTCCTGTTGCCACTATATGCATAGTGGCTACAGCAGCTAGGGTGCAAATCAGAGCAGGGTTAGGGGTTGAATAAACCTTTATCTGCACGAGGAATCAAACCAGCCCCCAGAAGCCCCAGGATCAGGGAGGGGAGGTGGTGAAAGCTGTTTCTTGTTGGTCCCTGTGCTGGGCTCAGCACTAGTGTAGGATAAATCATGGCATCGGTGTGTGTGTCTTTGTCTATACATCTATATGTGTTCTTTCTCTTTTTCTCTCTCTCCAGATCTCTCTAAATATTATCACGTTGGTGTCTCAGTGCTATGCTATTGTGGTAGACTAAATTTCTCTTATCACACTGTACATGTGTTATGGGGGAAGTTTTCTTTTCCCCACCCCACTTTCCCCATCTCCACTAAGTACTCAGTGTCCCCTGAAGGTGGGAGTGACACTGGACAGCACTATTCAGCATTCCTGAATGTAAGTGCCACCACAGAAGCCTGGTGGAAGGGCCAGTTCCAGCTCTGCAGGCCAAGGAGCAAGGGGAGGGAGAGGTTTGGAAGGGCACTCTGATAGGGCTGCATGCTCCACATCACCTCCAGCAGGACTCCCCAGAACCATTTCAGCCTCATCCACCCATGTCACCCCACAGAGATCTATGTTGCCCCAATGTCCCTATTGCCCAGCCCTACCTGTGGATGGCTGAGGGAGTTCTCCAGGTAGTGCAGGTCATCCCCCGTCCCCCTGGCCTCGCACCCTGCCTCCGACGGGATCCCGTAACTGGTGCACTTCTCAAAGTGGACATAGATGTACTGGGGAGCACCACCCCACAGGGTTGAGTCCAATCTGGGCTCCTCCATCTTATGTTCGGAACTCTCCATGACGCTACTCCCCACCACAAACACACACTCTCAGCTGTGACGATGGTGCTGGTCTAGGCCCAACCCTGAATCACCTAGCCGGCTGGCCCAGAGTATGGTCTCTGCCTGTCTTGCACTCCTTCTCTCTCTCTCTCTCTTTCCCCCTCACCCTCCTCCTTCTGTCTCTCTTACTTTCTCCTCTTCCTGCCCAAAGGCATCTGGGGCACTGATTGCAGAGTTTAACTATATTTATAGCAACCTTCCTCTGTCACATGACCCCCCCAGTGCCACATCTGATCTGAGCGAGAGGCATTAACTCTGCCAGGATTGAGTATCAGGTGTGTGTGAGGGGGGAATCCTGAAGGAGAGGGAAGAGGGGAGAAGAAGGCACTGAGGGAGAAAGAGAGCTACACAGTGAGAAAAAGACCCAGAGGAACAGAGAGACAGAAGGAGGAAGTGTGAGAAGGAAGGAGTGCCCGTCCAAATGCTCCCCTATCCCTGCTCATCTCTCCTGTCGTGAGTGTGCCACATTTACAGTACCCCGTTAGTAGGTTGTCTCTCTCCTATGTTTCTCCAGCTCCCAAGAGAGCCTGGGGCACCAAAATGAAAAGGTAAAGGGGACCCTGGATCCCAGTGTGGAATCATGCAGCTAGGACAAACTGGGAATGTGCACAAAGCCCCATAGGTGTTCAAGGCCCTAGTGGCTGTGAGAGTAGCAGCACATGGAAGAGGGGTCCTGGAGCACCTCCTGAAGGTACTTATAACTAGTCTTTAACCACATCCCTGCTGACTGCCCCGAGGATTAATTCTCTGTAAGAATGTAACTGAACTGAATTTTGTGGATGCTCAGCCTTGGCTCCCTTCAGAAATGTATTTGTCCTGGTGCTAAGGTTCCCATGGGCGGGAGCAGCTAGGACCTTCACCCCCCCCCCCCTTTGCCTCCCATTTCACAGCTCTGCTTGCAGTCAGGCTGGGGAACTGGGCCTCTGAGCCTGCCAGCCAGTGATAAGAATAGGGAGCACGTTCCTCCACATGGCCCAGTGGCAGGTCTTCATGCTGTTATTGGCCTGTCAATGACTTTATGACTTTTAATGGGCTATTAATTAATGAGGCGAGGAACCCAGGAATATTTCTTTGGCAGGAATCGCATGCAGGGAAAGAGGAAATCACATGCCTGTTATCAGCCCCTTCCTTCCTCCTATGGAAGCTAGAGAGGGTCAGCCTCTCTGAACGGCCCCAGTCTCTTGTGTGTATCTCCTGGGGTTTGATTGCTCTCTCCATGATAATGGGGCTGCCCCAGTCCCCACACAATCCCCCTGAGAACACGATTACCCAGCTTTTCACTCTGGGGACCACTTTTCGGGGAAGACAGCCCTTTCATCGGCTCAACACAACAGTCCCGCAGTGCTTGTGGTCTTCAAATGTTCCATTCCACAGCCCCAGCTTGAGACCCCCCGCTGCAGATTTCCAACCCTTCCCTCTCTCGTTCTGTTCTATTCAGAGCTGCCCAAAATCCCCTGGTGAGGATCCCCTAGAAGAGATTCCTGCTCTGCATCTCTCAGCCCCTCTCTCCCTATGTGACTCTTATAGATGGTCACCTGGCTCGGAACAGCCCAGACTCATGTGTGCATCCCCTGTCTGTGTCTCTTGCCATCAACCTCTCACCTCTGCTGTGAATCACCCCAGTTCATCCTCCATGTATCCCCTGAAGGGGTTTCCCTCTGTCTTTCTCCCTCCCCCCATCTCTCTTACTGCCCTCAGCCCAGGGGCGGCTCCAGGCACCAACGCAGCAGAGCGTGCCTGGGGTGGGAAGCCGCAGGGGGCAGCCTGCTGGTCGCTGTGAGGGCAGTAGGCAGGCGGCTTTTGGCGGCATGCATGTGGGAGGTCCGCCGGTCCCACGACTTCGGCGGCAATTCGGCGGCAGGGACGCCGATGGTGCGGCACCGGCGGACCTCCCGCAGGCATGCTGCCAAATCTGCATGACCAGCAGACCGCCTGCAGGCGGGCCGCCGAAAGCTGCCTGCCTGCCGTGCTTGGGGCGGCAAAAAACATAGAGCCGCCCCTGCCTCAGCCCTCCCAGTCCTCCTTGCTATCTGGTTTCGTCATTGCTTGGCATATCACTCCCCTTCCCTCAGGACACCGCAGCATTGTACTGGTGGTGCTGGCAAGTGGCGCATGTGACCCCACCCCAGGACCAAAATATTTCTCATTTTGGGTAAGTTTGCGAAGCAGGGGACGGTGCAAGGAGCCTTCACTATCAGCACAAACTCAGGGGTGGCTCCTCATTCTGCTCCAGAATCTACCCAAGATAGCTGACTGTGCAGGAGGGCTTATGCTGTAGAACTGAGCAAATAATGGATTTTGGGGTTCAGGGGCCAAACTAAAAAATCTGGGGGAAAATCCAGTTTGATTTGAACTGAAATCAATTTTTTCAACATTTTTCATCAAATTGAAAAACTAGGAAAAAATTGGTTTTGAATCAACCAATTTCAGTTCATTTGACATTTTGTGATTGGGCCATTTTGGTTCTTCACCCTCTTTTGTGTTTTTTTTTAATTGGCCAAATTTGGAAACAAAATGTCATTTTGAAATGAAAAAATCAAAATAAAATGTCTCAAAATGGTTGAAAAGAAACATTTTGAATTTTTGGAAAAAATCAGGGGTTTTGTCCAGTTTGATCCAATTCATGAAATGTTTCAGAGCCCTGAAAACATGCATTTTTGGTGAAATTTCTATTCTCTGAAAAAATGAGAAAAAATTTCTATTCTCTGTTCTAATATGCCTCAACCCCACACAGGCATGGCCCCTCTGCATGCCTGGCAGCATTGGGAGGACAGCTCTGGATTCCCCCAAAGCACAGTGCTCCTGGCACTCCCCTCAGGTTGCAAACCCCCATCTCAGCATGGCCTCGTACTCTATTTTTATTTAAAACAGCATAAAACAGAAAGGAAGAGAAATGGAGGGAACACTCACATGAGATGGGAATCTCCTCCTGTCAGCCATCTCTCTCTCTCTCCTTCCCTCACCAGCTCTCTCTCAAGCCCCACGTTCTTGCCTGATCCCCAGTCTCTCACTCCAGTCCAACACTCCCTTCTTCTGTCTCTCAGGATGCTGCAGTCACCTATTTAGACCTGCTGTAATATAGTTCTTAGTCTCCCACCCACTCACCCACCCAAACCCTCCCCACCTGCCACCTTTATGATGAAAACAGTGAGACTTCCCCTCCCAGGTTCTCACTCAAGGAGAGTGAGAGGAGGGGGCGCTATCTAGACCGACCTTGGGTACTAGCACCTCTCTCACAGCCCTGTCCTGGAGGAGATTTATTACCTCAAATCCCAGTGCTATCAATCACCAGGGGCAGGACTAATACTACCCACTGTGCCCTGCCCATACAGTTATCAGACACCAGATTCTGAGCCGTCTGTTCAAACCAGGGATTAGAGGAATAACAACCTCATACATTTCTCTAGCACTTTCATTCTAAAAGACCCTAGAGCGTTTTACAATCTCTGTGTATAAGAATCTCAGGACCTCCCATTAGAATGCAGCCACCTCCCAGATGAAACATGGCAGCTGTTTAGTGGGTCATTCAGCAATGCTACACAACAGCTTAGAGAGCAAAGGGTGATGAAGAATCCTATATTGAGTTAAAACTTCAGGGAGATGAGGGAAGAATTTGAAGAGGCAGAGTTACTATTATGCAAAACAACTTGTACAGAGTGCCAGCAAGGTAGACAGAGCTTTACATACACACAGAGCAAGGCACTTTCCTTGCTCCATTCAGATCCTAATACATGCAATACAAAGACAAGATATGTGAAGAAAGAGAAGCTGTGGAGATTATCAGTGAGAGGGAAGGAAGCGGTGGGATTTGAAGGAGAGAGAGAAACTGGTAGACAACAAAGGGGAGACTATCCCACAATTACAGGCAACATGACAGAAGGCACAAAGCTGAGAGTAGGCAGAGTCAAATAAGGAGAGAGGACTAGAAGGACTGGAGGAAGCGAGAGGAAGAATATGAAGAAATTAAAGTGGACTGTACTACAGGAAGAAAGATAGATATAAACACAGAAAGCAAGGGAGATGTGGGCGATAGACACTGGTGGATGTAAGATTATGAAGGTGAGGATGAGGTGCTTGAATTTGATGCATTATGAGACAGGAAGTCAAGGAAGAGTTCAAGGAGATGGGTGATGAAATCAGAGCTTTGGATCAGACAATGTTAGTACCACTTTGGACAGAGTCGAGCAGAGGAAGGGGAAAAGTGAGAAGAAAGTTACCGTAATGAAAGAAAGGCATGGTCAGAGTATAGACAAGGGTTTCAGCAGGGCATAGCAAGGAAAGGCTGTGTGATATTACATACATATGAAATGGTATTAAAGAGGGATGACTGGACATAGTGAGAGAGACTGGAGGTGGAGAGATGAAGGATGAGTCAAAGATGAGGCTGAAAAGACAGTGGAGTTATCAGAGATGGGAGACAAGGCAGGAGGTGGAAAGATAAGGCATTCTGTTATGGAGAGCCTGGGATGGCAGCAAGGTGTCCAGGAGGAAAGGTCAGAGAAGACACCAGACTGAACAGAGCAAAAGAGAGGGTAGTGGAGCAGATTTGAAGAATCATATACCTAGAGATGTTAGCTATGTAGCTAGATAAGCGCTATGGGAGTAGATGGGGTCAGCAGGAGAGAGGATGTTAAGGGAGAAAAAAGATCTGAGGACTGAAACCAAAAGTGACAAAAGGATGAGAAGAAACATCCAAAAAGGTACCACCACTCGCATGTACTAATTCAGACTGGATTCTCCAGAGATCAATAGGCAAAGGAAGAACTTTTGGATAAATACCCTGAGTTTGAACTGACTCAGGGCCTTCTTTCTGATCCAGCAAATGTGCAGGATCGTCAGATCAAGGGGAATCCAATCCTTGCGGAAGGGTTGGAAGGACTTGTCCTACTTGGGCCCCATAAGGCTGAGGGGTGACCCCTTCTGAGCTTTTTAGCATGTGTGTATGTTCCTTTATTGTTTTACTATGTTTTCTCTGTAATGCTTTTACATTCAGAGTAAATGTGCTTGCTTAGAAGGAGCGGTGTGATAATTTATAACTGCCGGCAATACACTGGTCATAGCCTTTGGGGAGAAGGCAAAGTACAGGTGTTGGCCTGTTTAGGCAATCTGGCTTGCTGGTGACATTACTGTGTAATCCAGGGAGCTGTGCAGCCTTAAAACCCCAGTCAGGAGGGAGTGAGATGCGGATTTTCACCCAAGAGAGGTGACAGCTGGGAGCCAGGAGGTGCATTTGGTGAACCATGGAGGGGGAATACAGGTGCAGTTATGCTGAAACTGTCAAAAAAAAAAGGGAGTCTGGGGACCAAAACTAGGGAAATACCAGTAGGGAATGATGAGGAGAAAGGAGATACTGAAGGAGGGGTCAGTAAATCAGGGGGAGAACCAGGAGCGTAGAGAACCACATAAACCCAGAGGAAACAGCATGGGAGGAGAGAGCTTGACAAAGGCAGCAGGCAGATCCAGAGGGATAAGCATAGCAAAAAGCCCTTTGCTTTAGTCAGGAAGGGGACATTAGTGACGCTGGTGAGGGAGAGGAGAATGGAATTGGAGTTTAAAAGGGGAGCGAAATAAGGGGTGTAGGAGAATGCAATGAACACGTGGCATCTGGCTGGGAGAGGACCTGGCTCGGGATCATGTGATAGGCTAGAAAGCCTTTCAACTCTAGGTTACTAGTCCAAATCCAGCCTAACTCGGTAGTGAATGAAAATTGTTTCCATCTGACACCTGCTCAGTGAGCTATTTGAAATGAGTTTGGTGGGTCTTTGTCCATTTCCTAGTAGGACAGGTATCAACATTCCAAACAGCAGCATCTCAATTGCTTCCCTTACAGGTATTCTCAGCAATGGCTCATAGACTGACTGGGGCATGCAGACTCATCCCTAGAGACTGGTTTCCTTAGAGACACATGTGCAAACTTGTGATACTGCCAGCTGTGTACCTGTTGTGGGGATACTTCAGTCTCCAGGGCCATCAATGCAGCACCTTTCGCAGTTGGGTAATGCTGCCATCCCAGACCCATGCTGATCAAATCTTTATAACACAACATTCCACCATGAATCCTATATACACATTAGAGTTAGGTTACACAAGTAGAGCAATGGAGTCAGTACTAACTCAGACTGAAAGACCACCCCTTACTGGGTCACTACCCAATGCTCTCTGTTTCAAAGGAGACACGATTCAGAAAAAATCCTTTTTACAGTGCAGTAGATCTGACGTACATGCCAGACTCTGGAATTGCTAATTGTCCAGCTACAACAGGGTGAACCTGAAGATGTGTAGGTTTTGAACCACATCTGGTGGGGCTGCAGGGGTGTGTGATTGGTTTGATTTCAGTTTTCAGAAGTGTGGAAAACAATTCTTTAGGGCAGGGGTGGGCAAACTACAGAGCCATTTTAAACCGGTCCCCGCTCCAGTGCTCCAGCTGGGGCACTGGGTCAGGGCCACACCACGCGTCTCAGTCCCGCTCCGGCTGAGGCACTGTGTCGGGGCCGCACCATGTGGCTCAGCCCCACTCCGGTGCTCCAGCCAGGACGCTGGGTTGGGGCCGCACTACGCGGCTCAGTCCCGCTCCGGCTGAGGCACTGTGTCAGGGCCGCATCATGTGGCTCAGCCCCGCTCCAGTGCTCCAGATGGGGCGCAGGATCAGGGCCACACCACGCGGCTCCCGGAAGCCGTGGCATGGCCCTGCTCCAGCTCTTACGTGCTCCATTGGGAGCTGCAGGGGCGGTGCCTGCGTATGGGGCAGCATGCAGAGCCACCTGGCCGCGCATCCGCATAGGAGCCAGAAAAGGGACATGCCACTGCTTCCGGGAGCTGCTTGAGGTAAGTGCTGCTCGGAGCCTGCACTCCCTGAGCCTCTCCCCATGCCCCAACCCCCTGCCCCAGCCCTGATCCTCCTCCCCCTCTCCAAACCCCTCGATCCCAGTCCAGAGCACCCTCCTACACTCCAAACTCCTCATCCCCAACCCCACCCCAGAGCCCGCACCCCCTCCCACACCCCAACCCCAATTTTGTGACCATTCATGGCCGGCCATACAATTTCTATTCCCCGATGTGGCCCTCGGGCCAAAAAGTTTGCCCACCCCTGCGCTATCTCTCGCTCTTTTTTACATGCATTTAGGGCTAGTGTAAACTACACAAGCTTTGCAGATACAGCTATATTGGCAGAGCCCCCTTGTGTAGACACAGCATATGTCAACACATAGTCACACCACCTCCCTGAACAATGGTAGGTATGCTGGCAGAAGCACTTTGTTGACATAGCTGCATCTACACTGAGGGTTTTTGTAATCATAGCCATGTTGGGTAGGAGATGTGGTTTTTTAGAGAGACAAGGTAAGCTCTGTCACAGAATCATAGAATCATAGAATATGAGGGTTGGAAGAGACCTCAGGAAGTCATCTAGTCCAATCCCCTGCTCAAAGCAGGACCAACACCAATTAAATCATCCCAGCCAGGGCTTTGTCAAACCAGGCCTTAAAAACCTCTAAGGAAGCAGATTCCACCACCAACCTAGGTATCTGATTCCAGTGCTTCACCACCCTCCTAGTGAAATAGTGTTTCCTAATATCCAACCTAGACCTCCCCCACTGCAACTTGAGACCATTGCTCCTTGTTCTGTCTTGTAAACTCAAAAGCTTCTGTTGGTCCAATATAAGATATTACCCACCCACCTGTGGACACATTTATTCTGGTATAAAAATGCTTATTCCAGTTCAGCAGGACAAAATAAACTATACTGGAATTACTGCATCTATGCTAGGGTTTGGCTGGTCTAGTTACGTTGGTTAAAAAAATCACACCACTTACCACACTTATGTCAGTAAAACTTTTTAAAAGTGCTGACCAGGCCTCATGCACACAGATACACACCTCACTGCAGCAAATGTATCACAGACTTAGGGGGCTGGAGTCTCTCTCCTGCTTCCCACAATATGATCCACAGTGATGATGTGACAGGAAATGAGAAACAAGTGATAGAGAGAAGAGCAAGCAGCCAGTGTAATAAATCCATTATGGGTGAGGCCAAAGCAATTCTCTCGTGGTGATAACCTTTTCTCCTGTGAAAGCTGTCACTGGCCACAGATAAGGGGATGACTGTGAGACAGAGCATGACGTTGGTGGGACCCTCTCCCAGCTTTTGGGCTTTCAGGGAGGAGTGGGAATCTCAGAGGAGTTGAGGAAGGGGAAAGATGTGGGCAGACAGACAGAACTGAGGCTGCAGCATTGGATGAAGCTTTGTCACCACATTACCAGCTAAGGTTGTAAAAAAAGCTTTCTCTGCAGAGCTCATAAAACTGAAGCTGCTAAAGATTAACTAGCATGAGCTGAGAGACTGCAGCTGCTGCAAAGGGGAGGAGGATGTTGAGAATATCTCAGACCCAAGATGGAGAGCCACCTGCTGGATAATGTGGACAGCCTTCTGTCAGGTCCAGATTGAGATGCATTGGTAGAGCTTTGAGGGCTAGCACTGGAATAACAAGGCGTCAGGATTGAGGGGCTGAGAGCTGCAGAGCTGTGTGTGGGCAGGGGTAGAGGAACGGGGATGGAGGAACTACAGAAATGGAAATGCAGAGAGCAAATAATGGTGATGGGAACTGTCTCTGTCTCATTTATCTTGGCAATTGAGAGCTTTGACTTATTAAACTCAGTTCAGACATGAGAACAGACTGAATTTGGAAGTCCTGTTGGAGTGTTTACCTCAAGTGACATTGCTTATAGCTCACACATCAATTTGGTCTTAGGGGTCAGCAAAATCAGTCCGGGTGCTTTTAACCTGGTGTTTGGGAGCCAGCCATGTGTTCCTGGCTTCAATTCAGCCTCTTCCCATCCACCTCAGGGACATATGCCAGGGGCAGTCACCACGCTGTCAGTCTGTGGCACATTTCAACAGGAACCAGTCAGAAAAGGATTAGAGCAGACATGCTCCTGAAGAAATTCTCTCAAATCCACTAAGTGTATCCCTGAGGGAGCCAATCCTTTGAGGAGATGCAGGGAAAATAAAGAAACAAGTATGTGTGTGGTGGGTGGGAGAGAACAAAGAGAAAAAGGATGGGGCAGCAGAGACAGTTAGACCTCTTCTACCCACTGCTCCCCAATCTTCTAATGGGTTCCCAATCTTATTCTAGAAGGATCTTTATGTTCTTTCAGTCCAGGGGTTCATACCCTTCCATGCATGAAGAATAGATTTGAATTCATATTCTAAGCAGGAAGTTTTCCCTGTGAGCCATTACCATAGTTGTGAGCAACCCCCCACGTCTCTCTTTTGTGTAACCTTCCCCCTAGTGAGGGAAAACAGACAAATAAAAGCATAAATCCTTCTTTTTGTTTTAAAGAAGGGGAAGCAAAACCATAATGTTCTGGAACCCACAGTATGTGTGTAGTGAGCTGTAACCTTGGAACTAATGCACACAGTTATCAAAGGGCTTGATAAGGCTAGATAAAAACTTCTGGGCAAGGGCTGTAGCTGGCAGAAGAGCTGATATCTGATACAAATGAGGGGCCGAGGTAAGGGGGTGTTTAATCACCATTTCAGTGTGACTCATACACCCTATATTCAAGGGCAGCAGATGAATAGAAGCCTACAGGGTGGGATGGCCATCTTGCTTTTTCACTTCTCAAGATTCAGAGAATGTGGGCATGTTTACACTGGCAGAGTTACAGCGCCGGGAGTTGCAGCGCTGCTCAGAAAACATTGAAGGGAAACCGCTGTTGTGTGTTCACACTGTCAGCTGCCTGTGCAATAGCATGTTCACACTTGCGGCACTTGCAGTGGTATTCGAAGAAGTGCACTCTGGGCAGCTAGCCCAAAGAGCACCTCTTTCTCTTCTGCTGCTAAGAGTTGTGGGAAGGCGGAGGGGGTCACGGGGCATCCTGGGTCCTGTCCCAATGCCCCATGATGCATTGCTTCACATCCCATCAATCCCTGTGCTTCCGTCCGCATTTGGCGCCATCTTTCAACAATTTGTGTACTGTGCACCCTGCCTCTTCGGGCTGCAGGAATGGATCCCAAACTGTTGATCAGTATGCCGCTCACTCTGACCAACACGTCACAAGTGGCAGTGGAGTTATTCCTTAAACTACAAATGCAAGAGGAGTGCGACATTGATCTTGCCACGCATAGTAGCTACGACACGAGATTCTTTGTGGCAATAACAGAGACTTGGCCCTGGTCTACACTACAAGTTTAGGTCGAATTTAGCAGCGTTAGATCGATTTAACTCTGCACCCACCCACATGACAAAGCCATTTTTGTCGACTTAAAGGGCTCTTAAAATCGATTTCTGTACTCCTTCCCGATGAGGGGATTAGTGCTGAAATCAACCCTGCTGGGTCGAATTTGGAGTAGTGTGGATGCAATTCAACAGTATTGGCCTCCGGGAGCTATCCCAGAGTGCTCCATTGTGACCGCTTTGGACAGCACTCTCAACTCAGATGCACTGGCCAGGTGGACAGGAAAAGCCCAGTGAACTTTTGAATTTCATTTCCTGTTTGGCCTCCGTGGCGAGCTGATCAGCACAGGTGACCATGGAGTCCCAGAATCGCAAAAGAGCTCCAGCATGTACCGAACGGGAGGTACTGGATCTGATCGCTATATGGGGAGACGAATCCATGCTATCAGAACTCCGTTCCAAAAGATGAAATGCCAAAACATTTGAAAAAATCTCCAAGGGCTTGAAGGACATAGGCTATAACAGGGACCCACAACAGTGCCACGTGAAACTTAAGGAGCTCAGGCAAGCCTACCAAAAAACTAGAGAGGCAAACGGCCGCTCTGGGTCAGAGCCCCAGACATGCCCCTTCTATGATGAGCTGCATGCCATTCTAGGGGGTGCCCCTACAACTACCCCAGCCCTGTGTGTGGACTCTGTCAATGGATTGTCATGCAACAGGGTGAGGATTTTGGGGACGAGGAAGATGATGAGGAGGAGGAGGTTGAAGATAGCACACAGCAAGCAAGCGGAGAAACCATTTTCCCCGACAGCCAGGAACTGTTTTTCACCCTGGATCTAGTACCCTCCCAACCCCACCGAAGGTGGGCTCCCAGACCTAGAAGGCGAAGAAGGGACCTCTGGTGAGTGTACCTTTGTAAATATTGTACATGGTTTAAAAGCAAGCATGTTTAATGATTAATTTGCCCTGAAGACTTGGGATGCACTCGCGGCCAGTACAGCTACTGGAAAAGTCTGTTAACCTGTATGGGGATGGAGCGTAAATCCTCCAGGGATATCTCAATGAAGCTCTCCTGGATATACTCCGAAAGCCTTTGCAAAAGGTTTCTGGGGAGGGCAGCCTTATTACATCCTCCATTACCACTCCAGGCCAGTAGCACGTAGTCTGGAATCATTGAATAACAAAGCATTGCAGCGTATGGTCCCGGTGTTTGCTGGCATTCAAGCAACATCCGTTCTTTATCTCTCTGTGTTATCCTCAGGAGAGTGATATCATTCATGGTCACCTGGTTGAAATAGGGGACTTTTATTAAGGGGATATTCAGAGGTGGCCGTTCCTGCTGGGCTGTTTGCCTGTGGCTGAACAGAAATCATCCCTGCTGTGTGCCACGCAGTGCAGGGAGCGGTGAAGCGATCATCCCAGAGAATAGGGTGGGGTGGAGGGGTTTAGTTGGGTTTGTGCTGCATGTTAACCCGAAAACCCCAGCCTCTCCTTTTAAATGGCCAACCCAACGGATGCTTGGTATGGGACATGAGGGTGCTGCTGTTTGAAACCATTCCCACATGTTATGAAGGTTAAAGAAGCCAAAAGACTGGGGCTTACCATGTCTGCCTGTAAGCCGAATTCTGCTGCCCGCCGGCCCTGCGTGTGTGATCTCTCACACCAAACCAGCAGGCCCTTAATATAAGAGGCAAAATGCGACCTTGTAAAGAAAGCACACATGCTATGTAATGTTAACACCTTGGTTCATAGAATCATAGAATCATAGAATATCAGGGTTGGAAGGGACCTAAGGAGGTCATCTAGTCCAATCCCCTGCTCAAAGCAGGACCAATTCTCAACTAAATCATCCCAGCCAGGGCTTTGTCAAGCCTGACCTTAAAAACCTCTAAGGAAGGAGATTCCACCACCTCCCTAGGTAACGCATTCCAGTGCTTCACCACCCTCCTAGTGAAATTTTTTTCCTAATATTCAACCTAAGCCTCCCCCACTGCAACTTGAGACTATTACTCCTTGTTCTGTAATCTGCTACCACTGAGAACAGTCTAAATCCATCCTCTTTGGAACCCCCTTTCAGGTACTTGAAAGCAGCTATCAAATCCCCCCTCATTCTTCTCTTCTGCAGACTAAATAATCCCAGTTCCCTCAGCCTCTCCTCCTAAGTCATGTGCTCCAGCCCCCTAATCATTTTTGATGCCCTCCACTGGACTCTTTCCAATTTGTCCACATCCTTCTTGTAGTGTGGGGTCCAAAACTGGACACAGTACACCAGATGAGGCCTCACCAATGTCGAATAGAGGGGAATGATCACATCCCTCGATCTGCTGGCAATGCCCCTACTTATACAGCCCAAAATGCCGTTAGCCTTCTTGGTAACAAGAGCACACTGTTGACTCATGTCCAGCTTCTCGTCCATTGTAACCCCTAGGTCCTTTTCTGCGGAATTGCTGCCTAGCCATCCGGTCCCTAGTCTGTAGCAGTGCATGGGATTCTTCCATCCTAAGTGCAGGACTCTGCACTTGTCCTTGTTGAACCTCATCAGGTTCTTTTGGCCCAATCCTCTAATTTGTCTAGGTCCCTCTGTATCCTATCACTACCCTCCAGCGTATCTACCGCTCCTCCCAGTTTAGTGTCATCTGCAAACTTGCTGAGGGAGCAGTTCACGCCATCCTCCAGATCATTAATGAAGATATTGAACAAAACCGGCCCCAGGACCGACCCTTGGGGCACTCTGCTTGATACCGGCTGCCAACTAGACATGGAGCCATTGATCGCTACCCGCTGAGCCCGATAATCTAGTCAGCTTTCTATCCACCTTATAGTCCATTCATCCAGCCCATACTTCTTTAAGTTGCCAGCAAGAATACTGTGGGAGACCATATCAAAAGCTTTGCTAAAGTCAAGGAATAACACATCCACTGCTTTTTCCTCATCCACAGACCCAGTTATCTCCTCATAGAAGGCAATTAGGTTAGTCAGGCATGACTTGCCCTTGGTGAATCCACGCTGACTGTTCCTGATCACTTTCCTCTCCTCTAAGTGCTTCAGAATTGATTCCTTCAGGACCTGCTCCATGATTTTTCCAGGGACTGAGGTGAGGCTGACTGGCCTGTAGTTCCCCGGATCCTCCTTCTTCCCTTTTTTAAAGATGGGCACTACATTAGCCTTTTTCCAGTCATCTGGGACCTCCCCCGATCGCCATGAGTTTTCAAAGATAATGGCCAATGGCTCTGCAATCACATCTGCCAACTCTTTTAGCACCCTCGGATGCAGTGCATCCATCCCCATGGACTTGTGCTTGTCCAGTTTTTCTAAATAGTCCCGAATCACTTCTTTCTCCACAGACAGCTGGTCACCTCCTCCCCCTACTGTGCTGCCCAGTGCAGCAATCTGGGAGCCGACCTTGTTTGTGAAGACAGAGGCAAAAAAAACATTGAGTACATTAGCTTTTTCCACAGCCTCTGTCACTAAGTTGCCTCCCTCATTCAGTAAGGGGCCCACACTTTCCTTGACTTTCTTCTTGTTGCTAACATACCGTGAAAGAGTCTACCCATTGTTCTCTAAAATGTGTATTTTTAAATACGACTCTCCCTTTCTTTTCCTCCCACAGCTGCAAATGTTTCAACGCTCCCCGTATCATCTCCATCCCAGAGGCTAGCAAAGATTAGAAGGCGAAAAAAATGCACTCGCGATGAAATGTTCTCTGAGCTCATGCAGTCCTCCCACACTGAAAGAGCCCAGCGGAGTGCGTGGAGGCAGACAATGTCAGAGTGCAGGAAAGCACAAAATGAGCACGAGGAGAGATGGCCTCAGCGTGATGAAAGGAGGCAGGAAGCAATGCTCAGACTACTGGAAGATCAAACTGATATTCTCCAGCGTATTGCTGAGGTGCAGGACAGGCAGCAGGAGCAGAGACCACCGCTGCAGCCCCTGTGTAACCAACCGCCCTCCTCCCCAAGTTCCATAGCCTCTTCACCCAGATGCCCAAGAACACGGTGGGGGGGGCCTCCGGGCGCCCAACCACTCCACCACAGAGGACTGCCGAAGCAACAGAAAGCTGGCATTCAATAAATAAGTTTTGAAGTGCAGTGTAGCTTTGTCCTCCCCTCCTCCCCACCTCCACCACACCACCCGGTGCTTCGCTTCTCCCCCACCCCTCCCGGGCTACCTTGGCAGTTATTCCTCCATTTGTGTGACGAATTAATAAAGAATGTATGAATTTGAAACAGCAGTGACTTTATTGCCTCTGCAAACGGTGATCAAAGGGGGGAGGGGAGGGCATTTGGCTTACAGGGAAATAGAGTGAACCAAGGGGGTGGGTTTTCATCAAGGAGAAACAAACAGAACTTTCACACCGTAGCCTGGCCAGTCATGAAACTCGTTTTCAAGCTTCTCTGATGCGCAGCATGCCCTGCTGTGCTCTTCTAACCGCCCTGGTGTCTGGCTGTGCATAATCAGCGGCCAGGCGATTTGCCTCAACCTCCCACCCCACCATAAATGTCTCCCCTTACTCTCACAGGTATTGTGGAGCACACAGCAAGTGGCAATAACAATTGGAATATTGGTTTCGCTAAGGTCTAACCAAGTTAGTAAACTGCACCAGCGCACTTTTAAACATTCAAAGGCACATTCTACCACCATTCTGCACTTGCTCAGCCTATAGTTGAACAGCTCTGACTACTGTCCAGGGTGCCTGTGTATGGCTTCATGAGCCATGGCATTAAGGGGTAGGCTGGGTCCCCAAGGATAACTATAGGCATTTCAACATCCCCATTGGTTATTTTCTGGTCTGGAAAGTAAGTCACTTTCTCCAGCTGTTCAAACAGACCAGAGTTCCTGAAGATGCGAGCATCATGTACCTTTCCCGGCCATCCCACTTTGATGTTGGTGAAACGTCCCTTGTGATCCACCAGTGCTTGGAGCACCATTGAAAAGTACCCCTTTCGGTTTATGTACTAGCTGCCTTGGTGGTCCGGTGCCAAGATAGGGATATACGTTCCGTCTATCGCCGCACCACAATTAGGGAATCCCATTGCAGCAAAGCCATCCACTATGACCTGCACATTTCCTAGAGTCACTATCCTTGATAGCAGCAGCTCAGAGATTGTGTTGGCTACTTGGATCACAGCAGCCCCAACAGTAGATTTGCCCACTCCAAATTGATTCCCAACTGACCTGTAGCTGTCTGGCGTTGCAAGCTTCCAGAGGGCTATCATCACTCGCTTATAAACTGTGAGGGCTGCTCTCATCTTGGTATTCTTGCTCTTCAGGGCAGGGGAAAGCAAGTCACAAAGTTCCATGAAAGTGTCCTTACGCATGCGAAAGTTTCGCAGCCACTGGGCATCATCCCAGACCTGCAACACTATGCGGTCCCACCAGTCTGTGCTTGTTTCCCGGGCCCAGAATTGGCATTCCATGGCATGAGCCTGCCTCATTGCCACCAGGATGGCCAAATTGCCGAGTACCATGCTCTGAGAGAAGTCCGTGTCCATGTCCTCATCACTCTTGTCACCACGCTGCTGTCGCCTCCTCACCTTCTTTTGCAGTTTCTGGTGCTGCATACACTGCAGGATAATGCGTGTGGTGTTTACAGTGCTCATAACTGCTGCGGCGATCTGAGCGAGCTCCATGCTTGCCGTGGTATGGCGTCTGCGCAGAAAAAAGGCACAAAACAATTCTCAGCCGTTGCTCTCACTGAGGGAAGGGCGACTGATGACATGGCTTACAGGTTTGGCTTACTGTACTCTTCCCACAGTCTCTGCCACCCATTGGAATTCTGGGTTGCGCTCCCAATGCCTGATGGGGCAAAAACATTGTCGCGGGTGGTTCTGGGTACATGTTGTCAGCCCCCCCCCCCCACTCCCTCCATGAAAGCAACGGCAAAAAATCCTTTCTCGCTTTTTTTCCTGGGTTACCCATGCAGACGACATACCACGGCAAGCATGGAGCCCACTCAGGTCACTATCACCGTATGTCTCCTGGGTGCTGCTGGCAGACGCAGTACTGCAGTGCTACACAGCAGCATCCCCTTGCCTTGCCCTGCAGATGGCAGACAGTACAATACGACTGCTGGCCATCGTCGTCATCCCGTGGGTGCTCCTGGCCGACCTCGGTTAGGTTGGTCGGGGGCACCTGGACAAAAATGGGAATGACTCCAGGTCATTCTCTTCTTTAAGTTTCATCTAATGGAGATTCAGTCCTGCCTGGTATATCGTGCCAGCTGGAGGCTTCTGCCTCAGGCTGCTCTCCCAGATCATTGGGCTCAATGGGTGATCAATGACTCCATGTCTAGTTGGCAGCCGGTATCAAGCAGAGTTCCCCAAGTGTCAGTCATGGGGCTGGTTTTGTTCAATATCTTCATTAATGATCTGAAGGATGGCATGGATTGCACCCTCAGCAAATTTGCAGATGACACTAAACTGGGAGGAGTGGTAGAGACACTGGAGGGTAGGGATAGGATACAGAAGGACCTAGACAAATTAGAGGATTGGGCCAAAGGAAATCTGATGAGGTTCAACAAGGACAAGTGCAGAGTCCTGCACTTATGACGGAAGAATCCCATGCACTGCTACAGACTAGGGACCGGATGGCTAGGCAGCAGTTCTGCAGAAAAGGACCTAGGGGTTACAGTGGATGAGAAGCTGGATATGAGTCAACAGTGTGCTCTTGTTGCCAAGAAGGCTAACGGCATTTTGGGCTGTATCCGTAGGAGCATTGCCAGCAGATCGAGGGATGTGATCATTCCCCTCTATTCAGCATTGGTGAGGCCTCATCTGGAGTACTGTGTCCAGTTTTGGACCCCACACTACAAGAAGGATGTGGACAAATTGGAAAGAGTCCAGCAGAGGGGAACAAAAATGATTAGGGGGCTGGAGCACATGACTTATGAGGAGAGGCTGAGGGAACTGGGATTGTTGTCTGCAGAAGAGAAGAATGAGGGGGGATTTGATAGTTGCTTTCAAGTACCTGAAAGGGGGTTCCAAAGATGATGAATCTAGACTGTTCTCAGTTGTAGCAGATGACAGAACAAGGAGTAATGGTCTCAAGTTGCAGTGGGGGAGGTTTAGGTTAGATATTAGGAAAAACTTTTTCACTAGGAGGGTGGTGAAGCACTGGAATGCGTTACCTAGGGAGGTGGTGGAATCTCCTTCCTTAGAGATTTTTAAGGTCAGGCTTGACAAAGCTCTGGCTGGGATGAGTTAGTTGGGAATTAGGTCGATCTTTGAGCATGGGGTTAGACTAGATGACCTCCTGAGGTCCCTTCCAACCCCGATATTCTATGATTCTATGATTCATGGAGGTGCTGATCATAGTGGAAGGCTGCTTTGGGGCTCGGGAAACAAGCACTGAGTGTTGGGATCACATCATTATGCATGTCTGGGATGACGAGCAGTGGCTGCAGAACTTTGGATGAGGAAAGTCACATTCATGGGACTGTGTGATGAGTTTGCCCAGCCCTGCGGCACAAGGACATGAGAATGAGAGCTGCCTTGCCATTTGGGAAGCGCGAGGCAATTGCACTGTGGAAGCTGGCTACTCCAGACTGCTACCGATCGGTCGCTAACCAGTTCAGAGTGGGAAAGTCTACCCTTGGACTCATGTTGACAGAAGGCTGCAGGGCCATTAATCACATCCTGCTCTGAAAGACAATGACTCTGGGCAACATGCGTGACATTGTAGATGGCTTTGCACAAATGAGCTTCCCTAACTGCGGAGGGGTGATAGATGGCACGCATATTCCAATTCTGGCACTAGACCACCTAGCCACCGAGTACATTAATCACAAGAGGTATTTCTCAATGGTTCTCCAGGCGCTTGTGGATCACCATGGAGGTTTCACAGATATGAACACGGGACAGTCTGGAAAGGTGTATGATGCACACATCTTTCGGAACATCACCTGTTCAGGAAGCTGCAAGCAGGGACTTTCTTCCCGGACCAGAAGATCACTGTAGGGGAAGTCAAAATGCTCATTGTAATCCTGGGAGACAGCACCTACCCCTTAATGCCGTGGATCATGACAGCAGCAAGGAGCGGTTCAACAACAAGCAGAGCAAGTGCAGAATGACTGTTGAGTGTGCTTTTGGTCATTTAAAAGCCCGCTGGTGCTGCCTATATGGGAAGCTGGACCTGGCCAATGACAATATTCCTATGCTTATAGCCGCATGATGTACGCTCCATAATATTTGTGAAGTGAAGGATGAAAGCTTCACTCAGGGCTGGACCGCAGAGGCACAGTGCCTGGAGGCTGAGTTTGAACAGCCAGAGACCAGGGCCATTAGAGGGGCCATAAGGATCAGGGATGCCTTGAGGCAGTGACTTGAAGCTGAAAGCCACTAATATTTCTTGCTATGCTCGGGAGTGCAGTGCTTGTAATGCTAGGAGGTGATTGGTGCAGATGATGCAATATGAAGGTTTAACATAATTGTATGTTGCTTTGCAGGGCTCTTTTTGCTTTCAATTAATAGAATAAAGATTGCTTTCAAACCAACACAATTATTTTATTAAAAAACACCAACCAGAGGAGATAGTCAAACCAAAAAAAATATCAGCAGTGGCGGGGATGAGGGATGAGGGATGGGGGAAGGGACAGTCCCAGGAGGAGGAGGAGTCCCGGGACAGCTAAAGATTTGTGTATGTCCAGGGATCATATCCAACCTTCTCCTTTGGAGTAAAATGCAGCGGGTACTGTACTTCAGCAGGGCCAAACTTCAGAGGGATGGGTGTTGAGTGCGGTGGGTAGTGGAAGTCCACAGTGCTGGACTGTGAGTGGGGAGGAGTAGAATGCCATGGGTATAGACTGGAGCCAGAAGGTTAATAAGAGCGTGTTGGTGGTGTCTGGGGGGAGCATGGGAAAGAGTTTTGAGACAGCAGCTGCAGGGGAGGGCGGGCGTGGAGCTGCTCGGTTTGAAGAGCTAGTATCGCCTGGAGCATGTCTGCTTGGCGCTTCATAACCTTTAAGAGCTGCTCCTTGGCTTCATTCTGGCATGCCGTGTTCCCCTTTTGGTCCCTCTTCTCACTGTCCCGCCACTCCTTCAATTCCTGTTTTTCAATGGCAGAGTGCATCATAACATCATGCAGAAAGTCCTCCTTAGTTCTCCTTGGCCGCTTTCTAATTCTGCGCAGCCATTCAGCTGCCGATAACAAAGAGGGAGGCTGGGCTACCAAGGTCATCTCTGTGAAGTTTAAATGCAACATTTTACAGAAGCAGTATTGTTTGCAACACAGAGAACACTGATTCAGTGATTTAAAACACAGCCAGTACTCACACACCTGTCACTAACTGGCTGACCCCAGGCAAGCAAACATGAGCCACAAGACCCCCAAAATGGTGAGTAGCCACAGGATCAGGGTAAATCAGTCTTCCTGGAGTCTGCTTTACACTGGGCATGTGGCTCTTGGGGAAAGTCAGCACTGTAAGGGGGCCTGATAATCATTCCTCTCCCCACACTTTCCACAGGCTGTGTTCATTATGGAAGATATCTTGCTGCTACGGGTGAGCAGAGAATCAAGGGAGGGTCTTCTCCAAGCCTGCGGCTTCCACCCTGGCCCTTATGCAGCTCGCCTGTGTGCAGCAATGGTGTCCCCCCCTCCCTCCCTGTGATGGCACAGTGGCACGGGAAAGTTACCATTAATGGAACAAGAAAAAAAGCAGCTCTGCCAAAGAACCTGCTGCAACGGATTGCCCAGTATCGCCATGAGAGTTTCCTGGAGATCTGTGAGGGAGATTACCATGAAGTGAGGGAGTCAATCAACAGCCTGTTCCACCGCTCAGACTAGGCATGCAGTGAGACAAGCCTGCTTTCTCAAACCCTTCTGTCCCCAACAACTTGCTTCAGCGATTCCCAAAATCAAATCCACTTACCAGGGGTGTCTCCTCTCTTGTTTGCGCTTCGCCAACATCCGGCATCTGTGACTGGCTAACCTCCTCTGGGGTAGAAAGGAGTTCCTGGCTGCGTGCATCTCTGACCTCCGAGTCATCCTCTGCCTCTGGGTCCCCCTCCCCCTCCCCCTCCACATCCTCATCCAAGATTTCCTCCTCCTGGCTTGGTCCACTCTCGACTGGCACACAAGACACCGAAGTATCCACAGTGGTCTTTGCAGTGGAGGTGAGGTCACTGCCAAGTATCATGTCCAGCTCTTTGTAGAACCAGCAGCTCGCCTCCTGTGCCTTGTGGTAGGCGTACCACAGCTCCTTCTCTTTGACCCTTCACTGCAATATGTCCTGGTCATGGCCCCCTTCTGTCATGCATTGTGAAATCTGTCCATAGGTATCATAATTCCTACGGCTGAAGTGTAACTGGGACTGGACAGCTTCCTCTTCCCAAATGCTGATGAGGTCCGGCAGCTCGGCATTGCTCCAAGCAGGGGATTACCTGGTGCGTGGAGCAGGCACGGCCACCTGGAAAGATGTGCTGAGAACACTGCACGCATCACTGAGCAAACAGGAAGGGGACTTTCAAAATTCCAAAGGAATTTACAGGGTGGGGATGACAGTTGGTCATCTGAGGGCAGAGCAGTAGAGGTCAAATCGATGACCAGAGAGGCGAGAATAGGCATTGTGGGACACCTCCTGGAGGCCAACTGCAGCACTGTAATTGACCATGGTGTCTACACGGGCATCGCAGCACTGTAGCCCCGGCACAGAAAGCTGTACGCCTCTTGTTGGGGTGGGTTTTTTAAAGCACTACAACTGTGCAGTTTCTGTGCACTAAGCGGCTTGGCAGTGTGTACACCTCAGGAGTTACAGTGCAGAAAGCTGCTTTACTGCGCAGAAACTTGCCAGTGTAGACAGGGCCTGTGTCTTGAGAGTTTCTACCTTAGGCACTGAAGCTACAGCTAGGCAGTCAGCCAGCCACACCACCTTAAGCTGGGCAATGAACCTGCCAAGCAGCAGATTCAATAATGTACTCCTCACCATAGAATGACTATGAGGGTATTCAGTTGATAGGGGAGTGGAAACGAGAGGAGAAGAAACTGCACACCACGCCCCTCAGCCAATGAGTCCTGGTAGATTAGAGGCCCTTTAAACGGGTCTTTCCAAGGAGGAAGGGCTTCTCTTGGGATCCAGGTAGCAATTACATAAGACAGGTTTCAGAGTAGCAGCCGTGTTAGTCTGTTAGTCTGTATCCGCAAAAAGAACAGGAGTACTTGTTAGAGAGTTTTTTTTCTCTTACTTAATTGGCCTCTCAGAGTTGGTAAGACAACTCCCACCTTTTCATGCTCTCTGTATGTGTATATATATCTCCTCAATATATGTTCCATTCTATGCATTCGAAGAAGTGGGCTGTAGCCCACGAAAGTTTATGCTCAAATAAATGTGTTAGTCTCTAAGGTGCCACAAGTACTCCTATTCTAATTACATAAGAATCACTTCTGTGATTTACTGGGTGATTTCCCCAGTCTGCTGACTTGGACTCGCAGGGCTCAGGCTGAGGAGCTAAGAATTGCTGTGTAGATGTTTGGGCTCATGGCCAATATTAGACTTGCTTGGGCCCAGGGCAGAAAGCTGAAGCCCCACTGCATGGGGCTGAAGCCTGGGACCCTGAGCCCTACCACCTGGGGCTGAAGCTGAAGCCTGAACAACTTAGCTTCGCAGGGCACTTCTGTGGCATGGGGCCACAGGCAATTGCCCTGTGTGCTACCCCCTAACACTGGCCCTGGCTTTTATATGCAGAAAACCAGTTGTTGTGGCACAGCAGGGCCATGGAGTTTTTATAGCATTTGGGGGGGGGGGGGCGCTCAGAAAGATAAAGGTCCCTGCTCTAGCCTAAGCCCAAATGTCTACATAGCAATTTTTCAGCCACAGAGCCCAGCCCCCACGGGCCTGAGTCAGCTGACCAGGGACAACCACAGTTTTTTTTATCCCTGTGTAGACATACCCATAGAGGGTGTAAGCAGGGTCTGAATGAGCTCACCCTGACATCTAATGACAAACTGGGGGAAAAGGCTTCATGAGTAGATTGTATTTACATAGATACACCTACTCTGCTTAGGTGCACAGCAGATAGAGCTGCCTTTCCAAAGTGATTGATTTTGGCTGGTTTTGGGTTACAATTCACTTTAGTATTGAATGCAGGGTAATGAAATGTTATCCTTATTGTATGAGTAAGGGGTACAGCAGAACTGAACTTAGTATGTCCTGATTGACAGGGTCACCCTAAAAGTGACCTCACTTGCTAAGCAGGGATAGGGATGTCAAATCCCAGTGAAAGAGAAAGTGGGGATAGGTGTTTATATCTGAAGGTGTGGGTTTTGACTGAAGAGTCATAGATACCATTTGTCAAGAATCAGGGGGTAGCCGTGTTAGTCTGTATCTACAAAACCAACAAAGAGTCTGGTGGCACCTTAAAGACTAATCTGTTAGTCTTTAAGGTGCCACCAGACTCTTTGTTGTTTTTATAGATACCATTTGACTCTTTTCTTTCCAGCGTTTAATGACACAGTGCATTAGGTTGCACTGAGAGTTCTCATTTCTGTTCTGTGATTGCCAGAGCTGAATCACTGATGAGCTAGGTCTAGGTGCTAAGCTTTAGATCTGGAGTAGTGACAGCGCAAAGGCTGCAATAGCAGTGAGGTTCGCTGATATCCAGTGAAATGACTAAAAACTGAAATCACTAAGAGCTGGACTAATGTGGCAACACAGAAGTGGCAGTGAGCAGCAAGCTACAGCAGAGGTAACAGTGGCAGAGGTGGCAGTGAGTGGCAGGCAATGGCCAAAAGCAGCAGAGAAAACAGCGGGAGCAGCAGAGATATTGCCCAATCCCCCCGCCCCCCTTCAGGGCTAGGAAGTGAACCCACATGAGCACATCTCTGAACTCTAGGTCTTTGCTGACCAAAGACAGCCAACTGTGAGTGGGATGTAGTAGAGGAAAAGGGAAGTGATATGTGAATTCCCGAGTGTAGCCAAGGCCTAAGTCTTCCTGTATACATGTGTGCTGGCAAGTGGGCAATGAAGTCTTGCAGTGACATGTGATCATGTCACCTGAACTGGAATCCATCTTTAACCTGGTATCTTTCCATTGAGAAGAAGGGGGTGGGAACCCAGAGAGGGACAAAGGATTCCCACCTTATCCAAAAGATATATAAAGGGGTAGAACAGAACAAAGGGGAAGGAGCCATCATCAAGAATCCTCTAGCTACCACCTGAGCTGGAACAAGAGCTGTACCAGGGGAAAGAATTGTGCCCAGGCCTGGAAGGTGTCCAGTCTGAGGAAAAAACTTGCCGAAGCATCTCTGAGGGTGAGATTATCTGTATTCAGTTTGATTAGACATAGATTTGCACGTTTTATTTTATTTTGCTTGGTGACTTACTTTGTTCTGTCTGTTACTACTTGAAACCACTTAAATCCTACTTTCTGTATTTAATAAAATCACTTTTTACTTATTAATTAACTCAGAGTATGTATTAATACCTGGGGGAGCAATCAACTGTGCATATCTCTCTATCAGTGTTATAGAGGGTGAATAATTTACGAGTTTACCCTGTATAAGCTTTATACTGGGTAAAACGGATTTATTCGGGTTTAGACCCAATTGGGAGTTGAGCATCTGAGGAACACTTCTGTGAGCTGTTTTCAGGTAAACCTGCAGCTTTGGGGCAAGTAATTCAGACCGTGGGTCTTTTTTTGGAGCAGACAGGAGTGTCTGGCTCAGCAAGACACGGTGCTGGGGTCCCTAGTTGGCAGGGAAAGCAGGAGTAGAGGTAGTCTTTGCACATCAGGTGGCAGCTCCCAAGGGGAGGGGTTCTGTGATCCAACCCATCACAATATGTTAAAGGTGTGATGGGTTGAATCACAGAAATCCCCTTTGGGACTGCGACCTGAGGTGCCAAGACTACCTCTGAGCCCATTTTCCCTGGCAGCTTGGGACTTCATTGCCCTGCCTGGTTTGAGCCAGACACACTAGCCTGCTACAAACACAGATCCAGGTCAGAACAACGTCCCCCAAAAGCTGCAGGCTTAACTGAAAACAGCTTAAGAAGCGTTCCTGTCTCCAACATTCAGATGCCCAGCTCCCAATGGGGTCCAAACCCCAAATAAATCTGTTTTACCCCAGATAAAGCTTATACAGGATAAACTCGTAAATTGTTCACCCTCTATAATACTGATAGAGAGATATGCACAGCTGTCCCCCCCCCACCGTATTAATACATGCTCTGGGTTAATTAATAAGTAAAAAGTGATTTTATTAAATACAAAAAGTAGGATTTAAGTGGTTCCAAGTAATAACAGACAGAACAAAGTGAATTACCAAGCAAAATAAAATAAAAACACGCAGATCTAAGCCTAATACAGTAAGAAAGTGATTACAGATGAAATCTCATCCTCAGAGATGTTCCAGAAAGCTTCTTTTACAGACTGGCCTCCTTCTAGTCTGGGTCCAGCAATCACTCACACCCCTTTGGTTATTGTCCTTTGTTCCAGTTTCTTTCAGGTATCCTTTGGTGATGGATAGGCTATATCTTGAGCCAGCTGAAGACAAAATGAAGGGATCTCCTAGGACTTTATATAGTTTCTCTCTCGTGGGTAGACCCCCTCCCTACCCCTGTGTAGAATCCCACCTACAAAATGGAGGTTTGCAGTCACATGGGCAAGTCACATGTCCATGCGTGACTCAGAACTTTATAGGTGGCAGCCATTGCTCACATGCTACCTTGAACATCCCCAGGTAGACTTATTATGTGGACTGGAGTCTTCCAAGGTCCATTGTCCATTAAGTGTTTCTTGATTGGCCACTTAACTTGCAAATTCCTTTCTTAAGAAGCTGACCAAATGCCTTACTAAGGCTACTTAACATCAACAAGTACACAGCCAATATTCATAACTTCAAATACAAAAATGATACATGCATACAAATAGGATGAATATATTCAGTAGATCATAACCTTTGCAGAGATATGTTACATGGCATATGTAGCATAAAACATATTCCAGCTATGTCATATTTACATTCATAAGCCTATTTCTATAAAGCATTATGGGGTGCAACGTCACAAAAGGGATATCCATTCCTTGGGCTTTCATACCACATGGTGGGAAACTGAAGCAAGGGACACTGTCCAATGTACTGTGAGGTGGGTGTTTGCTGAGGATTACATGCTTTTGAATTGTGATTGTGGTGGTTTCACAAATTAATGCTGGGTTTAATAGAAGTTTTATTTTGTTGTACACAGGCTCAGTGCTTGCAAGAGGGGAAGTATTGCCTTGAAGATGCTCAGGGTGGTGGTTAGTTTTCCCAGATTTCTGGATGGGGCCTAGAGCCAGTTCTGTTTTGTGCTGTTAAGAGGAGTCCTTGTTGCTGCTGACACCACCTAGCAGAAGGGGTACACAAGATTTGGGGTGGGGAAAAAGTTCTTAAACTTTACTTTCAGGTGGATGTTTGTTGTGTGCCCAAAGCTAATTTATCACTGAATACCCCTGCTCTTTGTCCCTATAAATATATGCATATTTCAACAGCTTAACAGTCTTTGCGGGATTGTGTAGGTGAGATATCCTATCCTATCTCCTAGAACTGGAAGGGACCTTGAAAGGTCATTGAGTCCAGCCCCCGCCTTCACTAGCAGGACACAGGACTGATTTTGCCCCAGATCCCTAAGTGGCCCCCTCAAGGATTGAACTCACAATCCTGGGGTTAGCAGGTCAATGCTCAAACCACTGAGCTATCCCCTCCCCCCTGACAATATGAACAACAATTTTTTTTAGCAAGTTATTAGTCTCATTTGGTTTGGCTAGGGTGATGTGCAAATGTTACAAGGGTCCATTCTTTTATATGATCCCTTACTAGGGTCACTGAACTTTATAGATGATCTCTACAGCCAAGGTTGGGAGTGGGGCAGGCAAAGTCTGCCCCTGGAACATCTGTTATTTGTTTGAGTGAACACCAGAAAAAGATCTGAGAGTAAGAAAGGAAAATAACTTTCATTAGAAGGGGGAAAGGAGGAATGCCCCCTATGTGGAGATCAACAGTACAACTACCCTTGGCAGAGGGACTGAAGTATGGCAGAGTTATTTGAGATTCTGTGTGTCAGGACTTGTGAACATACATAGAAAACTTCGTCCCTGCACTGGTGAAGACATTGTCACAGGAACAGAGGAGAAGCAATCTGTGCATTTTCTGTTCAGCATCTGCAAGGGGTGGGCTAGATTTGTCTCCTATCCTGAATTTTGCGGGACAGTCCTAAATTCAGGATGCCATCCCACCTTCCTAAGTCAGCTTAGACTGCTGAGAGAAAGAGAGAGAGATCTTCTCCCTCCCCCAACAATATACCCTCTGGCAGATGTGCTCTGAGCTGGGACAAAGATTATGAGTTCAAGTCTCAGTTAATATTTCTGGGCACTTCACAAACCTGATTACTAAGCAAGGCCTCATATCCCTGTCTTAGCTGGCAGTTATCATTCTCCCCATTTTTCAGATAACCTCATGTCAGGCAGAGTTTAGAATGGAATCCAGGATCCTCACATGGCAGATCCAAGTGTCTTCCACTCAGCCATATTGCATTTCAGAAAGAATATGATAGATCTGTGTGCTTGGCTGTTCTGTTTGTAACCACTGCTCTAACCACTAGACTACATTTGCCTCCCAGAGCCAGGAATCCTGATTCTACTGCAACCTAGCAAATACTTATCTAACTACTGGCAAAGTATGTATCACACCACCCTACTAGTAGCTATCCCACAAATAAGGTAATAGTTTACTTCTGCTACCAGTCACTTCTTTAGTTCAAGTAATAAATGTCAGTGCTGTGGATTTGACAATAGAAATGCTGATGATGATCCATGTGGGAAAAAAACAGTATGTTATCATGTAATTAAATACTATATCATAATGCATATGCACAAAAGGACCGAATTAAGGTTACATAGGTAGTATTAATTTTGGAATTTCCTAAATGTTAAGTGTTGGATTTTCAAAGGTATTGAGGCACCTAAAGCTGTAGATAGGTGCCTAGTGGGATTTTCAAGATCCTAGGTGCCTAAATCCCATTGAGTTAAGTGCCAAGATGCATCTGAAAATTTGACTTGGGTGCCCAGATACCTAAATACCTTTGAAAATCTATTGTTAAGTGATTGACTTTGAAATCTTAATGTTATATTTTTTGCATGTTTGATATCTGTGGGATTCCCTCTGTGTAAGTAGTTATCTTTATAAAGAGCCAGCTTAGGTTTAAAAACATGGAGTCCTCTGGTGTTATTACCCAGCATATGGTGCATGAAAATAGCTGTGGGTTGAGGGTAGCAAGGCTGGTTTATGTTTGCGAAGACTTAAAGCAAAATCAATTAAGACAATTAATGCAAAGGGCAAAAGGAGGTTGTGCCCTTTTTTGCTCCTTTCTTATGTAAAAATGACACCACAATTCAGGCATCAAAAAATACAAAGGGCCAAATTCTGCTCACAGTTATGGAGATGCAAAACGCATTGAAAAGGGTTGTGCCTGAATAAATGTGTGCAGAATTAGGCCCAAGGAGTTTTAAACGTTATCTGAATGCAAATCTCTTCCTCTCTCACTCAGTTGTGTTTTACCTGCTTGGTGTCTCTGGTACTATAATGCGATATAGTTCTCGCTAGAGTCTTTCAGGAAAAAATGGATTTTTAGAACCTCAATTTCTTCTAATGTAAAAAACAACCTGGGGGGCGGGGGCGGTTCGAAGTAGGACAGACTTTCAGGCCTTCTCTGAACTAGAGCTGGGCAAAAAAAAAATTTAATAGATATTTTTAATAAAAAAATGTGGGTTTTAGTGCTCTGAAACTATTCGTGAATTCTGGTGGAATTTGATTAATAGTTTCAGCCAGGAAAAAATCTGAAAAACTGTTTTTTAAAAAGTCAAAACATTTCATTTTGACTTTTTTGTTTCAAAGTGTTTCATTTTAAATATAAGAAAACATTTGGTTTTGACTTTGCTTTCCAAAACAGTGTTTCAAATTCAGATTTGGCCAAAAAAAACCAACCCAACAACGAGGGAAAACACCTAAAAACAAGTGAATTGAAAAACTAAAAAAAAAATTGTTTCAAGTCAACTGAAACATTTTGGTCAACAAATTGAAACAAAACAAATTGAAAAAACAAACCCTTTCATTTCAAAGCAACCCAAACCGCTTCAGCTGATTTGAAATAATTTTTATTTTTTGAGTATTTTGATTCAACAAAATTTTTTAAAAAATCATTTTAGGTTTAATTGAATTTCCCTTTTAAGTGCTGGTTTGGTCCTTATTTGCTCAGCTCTCCTCCAAACATCAACGCCTAGTAAAAAAAGTCACAGACCAATAGGTTGGGGTTTTTTTTGCTGGTCACCTGTAATTGCATATGAATTGATCTGTTCCTCCCACCTGCCTGGCAATCCTATGCTCAGATTTGCTGAGCCCAGCAGAGTTAAAAGCGATTAACTTTAAAAGGACTTTAAAGCCTTGCCTGCCCTCTCTGGTGGACAGTTGGAGAACTATCAGACTATTTAAAATGCTTTTTTTTTTCATTTATTATTGTTAAACAACCTTTTTAAAAAAGGTTTTATTTTTAGATATTCATGATCCAAAGTATATGTGCCATCATTGCCCTGCAATAGCTGTGTGTATTGGGTGTCTCCACCATCCACTCCATGGCGCTTCAAGCAGCGACTTCCATGGCAGGGGACTGAAATCAGCCATGCTTCCACCAAGGGAGACAAAAATACCACTTGGGAGGCTACTGCTGGCCTGCCCCCCTCTTTCTGTAGCAGAGAGGAGTTATGCTAGTCTACACTAGAAGCACTACAGCGGTGCACCTCCATGAGAAGTGCACGTCCATTCCAATTAGGTGTGCGCGCACCTCGTGCATGGACGTCGGAAATTTTTTCCCTTAGCAGCTTCTGTCGGGACGGCAGGGGAGCACCCTAGAGTGGCACCCTTATGGCGATGTATATAGTACCCTGCCGGCCCGACCCCCCTTCAGTTCCTTCTTGCCGTTGACTCCGACAGAGGGGAAGGGGAGGTGAGTATTGTAATGGATGTGAACAACACATCTCGAAGAACAACAGTTACGAGAAGTAAGTAACCGTCTTTTCTTCTTCGAGTGATTGTTCACGTCCATTCCAATTAGGTGACTTCCAAACTTATCATTGGAGGAGGGTAGGAGTCATGGAACAATTGATTGAAGAACAGCTCTGCTGACTGCCGCATCATCTCTGGCCTGTTGTTTGACAGCATAGTGGGCTGTAAACGTGTGCACTGAAGACCAGGTGGCTGCTTTGCCATGGAGTTTCCAAGCCATGAGATGTGGAGGCTGCATATTTGGGTGGAGGAGGCACCCATGGTCCTGCGTGATCAGACCAGAAGAGGGGCAGCTCTAGAAGGGTCATGTACCAATGCTGCCGCGGCCAAGACGGGGCAATCATGATTACCATCACCCTGTCCCTGCCAATTTTGAGGAGGACCTGGTGGACCAGTGGGATAGGAGGGAAGGCATACTTCAGCCCCTGGCCCCATGGTATTAGGAACACGTTGGCAATGGAGCCCGGACTGTGGTTTTGGAATGAGCAGAACTGAGGGCACTGCCTGTTGCTCTTGGTGTCGAAGAGGTCTACTTGGGGATAACCCCACTTTTGGAAGACTGACTGTATGATGACTGACTGACTCATCTGATTGACCACTCATGCATGTGGTATGACCTGCTGAGGCGATCTGCCAGCTCGTTCCGTACCTCTGGAAGGTAGGATGCTTCCAGCTGAATGGATCGGACTATACAGAAGTTCCAGAGGTAAAGAGCCTTGTGGCAGAGGGGTGAGGAGTGGGCTCCGCCCTGTTTATGTAGAACATGGCGGTGGTGTTGTCTGTCAGGACTGTCACGCTGTGACCTTGCAAAGTGGCATAAAAGGTTTGGCAGGCCAGATGAACTGCCCATAGCCCCTTCAGGTTGATATGGAGAGGTAATTCGTCCCTTAACCACAAGCCTTATGTCCTCAGATCCCCTAAGTGTGTGACCCAGTCCAGATCTGATGCGTCTGTTACTAACGTCAGAGAAGGTTGGGGCTTGGCAAAAGGGACCCCTGCACAGACCACTGGTCGGTCCAGCCACCAACGCAGGAATTCTAGTACCTGTCCCAGGATCATCACCACAAGGTGCAGGGGTCTCGGTACGGACGCAGAGAGCCATGCTTGTATGTGCCCGAGTCTCAGTCGGGCATGATTGACCACATATATGCATCCTGCCATATGCCCTATTAGCTGCAGGCAATACCTAACTGTTGTGGTGGGATATTGAAGCATTGTTTTGACAATCTGCTCTATGGCTTGGAACCTGGGCTCTGGAAGGCTCACTTTTGCCTGTACCTAGTCTAGGACTGCTCCTATAAACTCTATCCTTTGGGTAGGTATGAGTGACAATTTGGGTACATTGAGGAGGAGTCCCAGTCTGTGAAAGGTGTTCATGACCATTTTCACATGGGACTGGACCTTGTCCTTGGAACAACCTGTCAGTAGCCAGTCATCGAGGTATGGGTACACTCGAACTTGCCTTTTCGGCAGGAAGGCCGCCACCACAGCCATGCATTTCGTGAACACTCGGGGGGCTGTGGACAGGCTGAACGGGAGAACCGTGAACTGGTAGTGATATTGGTTTATGACAAACCGGAGGAAGTGTCGGTGCATCAGATGAATAGCAATATGGAAGTAGCCATCTTTCAAGTCGAGGGCAGCTTACCAATCTCCCGGATCCAGCAATGGAATGACTGTGCTTAGTGAGACCATGCAGAACCAGAGTTTGACCATAAATTTGTTGAGTCCGCGAAAGTCTAAAATGGGTCGAAGACCCCCCTTTGCCTTGGGGATTAGGAAGTAACTGGAGTAAAATCCCCTTCCCCTTAGCTCCTGTGGAACCTCCTCCACCGCCCCATCTTGAGGAGCGAACAAACCTCCTGCATAAGGAATAGGGACAGGAAAGGTGGATGGGAGGGAAGGAAGGAAGGAGGAAAACAGGAGGGAGTATCCTACCTGTATCGTGCATAGGACCCGATGTTATACGGGACCACGCACGGTAGAAGTGGGATAGCCAGTTTAAAAACTGAGGGGATGGATACGGGTACTGGGTTGGTACACTGTCCTCGAGCACGCCTTCAAAACTCTTGCTTGTTTCTGGGCTGGGGTTTATTCTGGCCTTGGTTAGGCATGTTATTCTGCTGTCTACGCCTGTTATTTCTGCCCCGCCTGCGATACGGCTCCTGTCTGGGGTGGGGTTGATACTGCCTCTGCTCTGGAGGTTGAGGCCTGAAGGGCTTTCTCTGGGTTGCATCCCTAGCAACTTCTGGGTGGCCCTAAAATCCTTAAGGCCGTGCAACCTGGAGTCTGTTTGCTCTGAGAAAAATGCCCAAGCCCTTGAAGGGGAGGTCTTGGAGAGTGTTCTGGACCTCTGGAGGGAGGCCCAATGCCTGGAGCCACGCTGAGCGTTGCATGACTACCCCTGAGGCAATGGTTCTGGCCGCAGAGTCAGCTGAATTGAGGGAGGCTTGTAGTGAAGTCTTAGCCACCGCCTTTCCTTCCTCGATTAACACAGCACACTCAGAGTGCGAGTCCTGGGGCAGGCGATCCTTAAACTTGGACATGGCCGTCCAAGAGTTGAAGATATGTCTATTAAGGATCGCCTGCTGGTTGGCTATGCATAGCTGGAGGCCCCCAGAGGAGTAGACCTTCCTACTGAAGAGGTCCAAACGCTTGGCCTCCTTGGCCTTTGGGGTCGAGGCTTGTTGGCCCTGTCGTTCCTTCTCATTGACTGCTGAAATGACTAGGGAACAGGGAGTCAGATAGCAGAACAGGAACTCATAGCCCTTGGAACAGGTGAAGTATTTCCTTTCTACCCCCAGGCCGTTGGCGTGATGGAGGCTGAGGTTTGCCATATAGTGTTGTAATTTGTCTGTATGGTCTTCATGAGAGGAAGCGCAACTCTGGAGGGTCTCTTGGGAGCCAGGATGTCCACCATTTCTTGACTGTTTCTTCCGCCTGGAGGCCCATGTTGAGGGTGATCCTGCAGAGCAGCTCCTGGTGAGCCCTTTGGTTGATTGGTGGCGGTCCTGAGACTGATGTACCCACCCCACCTCGTCTGGGGAAGAGGAGGAAGTGAGTTGCTGCTGATTGCCCTCATCTAGACCCTCCTGTATGTCCCCATAGGCCTGGGTCACTTCAGGGTCCGACAGGGCTGTCACAGTGCTTGGCACCGCCTCAGGCATTGGGCCTGGCATTGCCGGTCACTCTTGGGGATCCGGGGGTGGCCTGGAGAGAGCGGCCTCCCTTGTCATTGATGCATGTCTGTGTGGCGACCTGGAATGGTGTTGCATGGACTGCCTGGACCTGGAGGCTCTGGAGATGGTGCCCTGCTGTTGATGGTAGGCCCATTGGGTCCAGAAGGGCCACTGACCCAGAGGAAGCCACTGTGGCTGCCATGCTGAGTGGGATTCTCTGCTGGCCACTGTCCGATGCCTGCTATAGCTGGAGTGACGGGAGTTGGCCTTGGAACCGGAGGATGCCGATGGAGAGGACCAGGGTGGTGCTGAACGTTGAGAGTCCGTAGGGTGCCGTGAGGTGTGGGCCAGGGAGCAATGCCTGGCTGACCAGGTCTGCAAACTGTACCAGAAGTCTCGGAACTGGGACCATTGCCTCTCACTTGTTGCCAGTGAGGTTGTTGGTGCTGTGCTCCGGTGCCGGGCGACCGATGGCATTATGGACTGGTGTGTAGTCGCCGCAGGTACCGGTGGTAGGTTCGCCTCCAGTGCCATAACCTCGTGCTGGGTCACGGGTGCTGGGGAGTAGCGGGACACTGAGCTCAAATGGGAACAGTGCCATGAGTGGTGCCAGGATAGTCACCTCAAGCAGCGCACCATTTCCGGCTTCCCTCTGGATGGCACCCTCTTGGGCGGTGCCGGAGGCTTCTCCCTGCATGGGAGGGGGTTTGGCACTGACAGCTCAATGAGGTCTTTCACTGCTTCGAAAGTGTCGGGCATGAAGGGGTGTTACAGGACCTCCTCCAGACATTTGTTGGCACTGAATTTGCTGAGTACTGGACTCAACGGGGCATGTGGCACCAGAGTTGATGGTGCCAGTTCTTGTCTCGGACCTGTAATCTGTCTTTGTATGCTGGGAGCTTCTTTGAGCTGCTTAGCAGCTCTTTGGGGAGAGCGCCCTCTTTCCCCTTTCTTGGGACGCTTAGTCAGTGCCGAAGAGGTCGACTGGTGCCAAAGTTGGTCATCCAATCTCGGTGCCAGCGATTTACTGTGCCTGGGTGGTGCCGATTCACACACGGATGCTGGGGCACTTCGCACCGAGGAAGCTAGTGCCAGTGCCAGTGCCGATGCCAGTGCCGGTCAGTCTGAGGCCGGTGGTTGTAACGCGGCCTCCATGAGCAACTGCTTAAGGCGAAAGTTTCTTAGTGCACAGCTTGAAGGCCTTGCAGATTTTGCAGAGCTCTGCCTGATGAGCCTCACCCAGACACTAGAGACAGGAGTCGTGGGGGTCGCTGTTAGGCATAGACTTGCGACACATGGCACAAGCTTGAAACCCTGGGCTTGCGGCATGCCCCACAGCCCCTGGCTGGTGCTGGAATTAGCTTCCAGACACCTGAATACAATGGTATTTAACTATCTGATAACTATCTAAGAACAACTCTAACTAGAAGATTGGAAGGCTAAGGGATCACTCACAAGCGCGCGAGAGAGAACGTTCCAACGCTGCCACGAACGGAAAGAACTGAAGGGGAGTCGGGCTGGCAAGGTACTGTATACACCACCATAAGGGCACCACTCTAGGGGGCTCCCCGCCATCCTGATGGGAGCTGCTAAGAGAAAAAGTTTCCGACATCTGTGCACACGGCACATACACACCTAATTGGAATGGACGTGAACAATCATTCAAAGAAGAACTTACCTTGCTCAGAAGGGTGGCTTATTCTCAGCCCTGAGCCACATAAGTTATACTGATACAACCTGTACTGTAGACAAGCCCTTAGGCACTTCTCTCCCTCTTGCTCCAGGCTGTGAGATGAGAGCAACAAATGAGTCTTGTGAAATGCTGCATTTGACTTTTCACACCTGTGAATGTTATAATAATTGTAGCAACTGAACATCAAATTAGAACATCAACATCATCCCCTTAAATCTGAGAACATTCAGAGTCAGACCCAGACACCACAACACAGGCTTACTGCTAAATGCTCTATGGTAACCAGGCTTGGAGCTCCTTAGCTCTTACAGCCTTCCCTGTGCCCCCAGTGATTGTAATCATCTTCTTCACAGTATTTTCTGGGGTGGGGAGCAAGGTGATCTTGCCTTTTACCAAGTCGTTAGTCTGCCTAATTTTGCTTCCTTAAGATAAACTTTTCCCTACAGCGCTCACCAGTGTTTGTCCCTGGTACAGTCACTCAGCCCAATTCTGGGATCTCAAATAAAGCCAAATTTATAAAAGAGGGAATCATCAAAGGAAGGAAGTTGAACCTAAACATGCCTCAGCTTGATATGGCTGAGAATTTCACTAGATATTCAAAAAGAACAGGAGTACTTGTGGCACCTTAGAGACTTACAAATTTATTAGAGCATAAGCTTTCATGGGCTTAAACCCACTTCATCGGATGCATGCAGTGGAAAATACAGTAGGAAGATATATATACACAGAGAACATGAAACAATGGGTGTTGCCATACCTACTCTAATTAGACTATTCAATTAAGGTGGGCTATTATCAGCAGAAGAAAAAAAAACTTTTGTAGTGATAATCAGGATGGCCCATTTCAAACAGTTGACAAGAAGGTGTGAGTAACAGTAGGGGAAAAATTAGCTTGGGGGAATAGTTTTTACTTTGTGTAATGACCTATCCACTCCCAGTCTTTATTCAAGCCTAATTTAATGGTGTCCAGTTTGCAAATTCCAGTTCTGCAGTTTCTTGTTGGAGTCTGTTTTTGAAATTTTTTTTGTTGAAGAATTGTGACTTTTAGGTCTGTAATTGAGTGATGAGGGAGGTTGAAGTGTTCTCCAACTGGTTTTTGAATGTTATAATTCTTGACGTCTGATTTGTGTCCATTTATTCTTTTATGTAGAGACTGTGTTTTCATGGCCATATAATTCTTCACCATTCATGGTCACCCCTCACAACTTACAACACTGATCCAAACCTGATTTTTCAAAAATACACACACATGCCAAAGTATTTTCCACTGCATGCATCCGATGAAGTGGGTTTTAGCCAATGAAAGCTTATGCTCTAATAAATTTGTTAGTCTCTAAGGTGCCACAAGTACTCCTGTTCTTTTTGCGGATACAGACTAACACGGCTGCTACTCTGAAAGAGGAGGTTACTCACCCTGTGCAGTAACTGACGTTCTTCGAGATGAGTGTCCCTGTGGGTGCTCCACTCTAGGTGTTGGTGCGTCCCTGCGCCTTCACTCGGAGATTTTTCGTAGCAGTACTCGTACTGACCACACATGCGCAGAGGCTACCCCCCTCCCCGCAGTGAGTCTAGGATAATAGTGCGCATGCGTGGCCAATCTCCTCAGTTCCTTATCTACAATGGAGGCTACCCCAACTCCAAAGTAGAGGGGAGGAGGGTGGGTAGTGGAGCACCCACAGGGACACTCATCTCGAAGAACGTCAGTTACTGCACAGGGTGAGTAACCTCCTCTTCTTCTTCGAGAGATGTCCCTGTGGGTGCTCCACTCTAGGTGACTTAAAAGCCGTGTATCTTAAGGAGGTAGGGACTTTGGATCTGATAGGAACGCCGTTGATAGTATAGCCCTGCCCAAACGTATATCAGATAGGGGCCTTGAGTAAGGGCATAGTGTTTAACAATCAGAGGACCAGGTAGCTGCTTTACAGATATCAGCCAGGGGAACTTTGTGTAAGAATGCTACAGACACAGCCATAGATCTAGTGGAGTGTGTTCTGATGCCGTCTGGAGGTGTAACTTTCTTCATCTGATAGCACAACTGGATGCACTGAGAAATCCAGTTCGAAAGTCTCTGGGTAGAAATAGGTGTACCTCTGGAACGCTCCGCGATGGAAACAAAATGTCTGGAAGAATTTCTAAAAGGTTTGGTTCTATCCAAATAGAAGGACAAGGCCCTGCGTACGTCTAGTGTATGCATTGAGGCTTCGAACGAGTTCGCATGTGGCTTCGGGAAAAAGGTTGGTAAGTGAATCGGCTCATTAATGTGGAATGAGGAGTGTACCTTAGGAAGAAAATTGGGGTGTAACCTGAGGGTAACCTTGTCTTTGAAAAATATCGTATATGGTGGGTCCGCCATAAGAGCTGCTATTTCTCCTGCCCGCCTGGTGGAGGTAATTGCCACTAAAAATGCTGTTTTCATCGAAAGGTGTAAAAGGGAACACGTGGCTAGGGGTTCAAATGGTTGTTGGGTTAGGCAAGAGAGAACTAGATGAAGGTCCCACGGGGTGGTGGGTGGTTTTATGTCTGGGTATAGGGTTTGGAGTCCCTTGAGGAAGCGCTTGGTGATAGGATGAGCAAATACAGAAGTACCATCAATTTTGTCATGAAAATTTGTAATAGCAGCTAAATGGACCCTGATGGAACTGGAAGCGGGTTCTAAAAGGGCTATGTTGATTGGTAATGCCACTCTAGAGGAAGAAGAGGGCTGCAAAATGTCTGTTAGTTCATGCCGTTGTTCAGTGACTTCCTCTAAGTTAATTTTCAAGTCACCTGCAGCTCTTTTAAAGAGGTCTTGGAATTTAGCATAGTCATCCGACGGGGTTGGAGGAAGGGGAAGTAAGGCTTCCTCAGGTGTTACGTCGGACTCTGCTGGAATAGGAGCAGGACTCAGTTGCTCCTGGAAGTGTGACGGTGCTGCCTGGTATCTTATGTCACTGGCAGGTCCGTCACAAGGCAGTGCTAAACCGGTGTTACGCCTGGTCGAAGTGTCGTAGCGCATGTGTTCTCGGGGGTACGATGCCCATGGTGCCCAACATTGCCAAGGTGGTGGGTAGGGCATAGGTGGTGCCATCCAAGGGTTCACTCCCCATGGGGCAGGATACTGAGAACAGGCTGAGATAGTTTTTTTGTAACCCCTGTTGATCTGGGTCTGGGAGTCTTGATAAGGAGAAAAAACTGCCTGTGGATCAGTTTCCTCCTCACTGGAGGAAGGTTGTTCTGATCCTGAGTCCAGCATTGGAGAAAAACAGACATTTATCAGGGGAGACCAATAGATCTGCTGTCTGAGTAAATTGAAAAGGTGAGGCTCCTGCATGAGGTGAAAGCTGCAGAGGAGGAGGTTGCCCTGAGGGAACATTCCTCTGAGCAGGGGGTTTTCCTTTGATCTCCCTGTCAGCCTGTGTCATGGTTGCCGGTGCCGTGGTAGGTGCCGGGGGTGCAACATCAGCCCGCAGAGGGTCAGGCAAGGCTGGAAATGTCAGCACCGTGTCCGTCTCGGTGCCGAATGGTGCCATAAACGAGGCAGGCAACTGAAAGCCTGAAACCTCGGCACCGGAGCTTCGCGCCACCGCTGCAGCCTGAGGCGGCTTTCGTGCGGTGCCTGAGGAGCCCGGCTCTTCAAAAGTGCTGAGGCGAGGAAACACAGGCAGGGAAACTGTTGACCTGCCTGAGGCACTTTTGTGCCTCACCAACTTCTTTGTTGGAGAGGGCTGCCCCTTTTTTGTAGCTTTCTTCAGTTTTTTTGAAGCAGGGGGGCTGTGGCGGGCAGTAGAGCTGGAGTCGGCGCCTGGGTCTGAAACTGACCCGATAGACTTCTGCAGGAGGAGCAGTTTCAGTTTAAGCTCCCTGTCCTTTCGTGCCCTGGAACTGAGTTTGGTACAGTGGGCACATTTTTGGGGAATGTGTGTTTCCCCCAGGCATTTTATACAATGAGAGTGGCCATCAGAGAGCGGAATAGCGTCCTTACACGTAGAGCAGCGCTTAAAGCCTGTGGAGCCAGGCATGGTAGAAGCGGCGGCGGCTGAGAGAATTTTTTTTTTTTAAAACAGATAAAAGAACTAATGAGCTACACTAACAAGAACTGACAACAAACTAACTACTAGAACAGGTAATTGTAACAAAGTGAGGGATTTCCTAACGAGTCTGCTGAGCTCCGTCTCAGGCTGGGGACGGTAGAGAAGGAACTGAGGAGATTGGCCACGCATGCGCACTATTATCCTAGACTCATTGCGGGGGGGGGGGGCAGCCTCTGCGCATGTGTGGCCAGTACGAGTACTGCTACGAAAAATCTCCGAGTGAAGGCGCAGGGACGCACCAACACCTAGAGTGGAGCACCCACAGGGACATCTCTCGAAGAAGAACTAGATATTCAATACACTTAACAACAGGACCACTATTTTCAACTTAGGGTATGTAAAAAGTGAGAAAGAGTCCTGTGGCACCTTATAGACTAACAGACGTATTGGAGCATAAGCTTTCGTGGATGAATACCCAGTTCGTCAGACGCATGTGGTGGAAATTTTCAGGGGCAGGTATAAATATGCAGGCAAGAATCAGTCTAGAGATAACGAGGTTAGTTCAATTAGGGTATGTCTACACTACAAAATTATGTTAACCTAAGTTACGGCGACATACAGCCACTGCAGTAATTAAATCACTTTTGCATGTCCACACTATGCGTCTTGTGTCAGCAATGCATGTCCTCACCCGGAGCGCTTGCACCGATTTAACTGTCAGTGGGGGACATTGTGGCATGGCATCTGAAAGGCAGCAACAGTCAATCAGCCTAACACAGCATCAGCCTAACTACATCGACACTAACTTTTAGGACTCTCGCGGAGGTGAAGTTTTTAAGTCAGTGAACTGGGCAAGTTACATCGGTGGGAGCAACATTTTAGTGTAGACACTTACAGAGTTCAGTTAAAGTAAGCTGCCTTATGTCGATCTAATTCTGTAGTATAGACTAGGCCATAGGTTCTTAAAGTTTATATCCACATTTAGGCACCTAAATCGGTAACTTTGTTTTCAGAGATGCTGAGCTTCTGCAGCTCACACTGACTTCTCTAGGCACTGCACTTGTGAGATTAAAGGCAGAACTGGGCTGCATGTATGGAATGATATAGTATGACTGAAAAGTCCTTTATTTGGCTCACAGCCGAATCATTTTGGTCCAGATCCACAAAGGGACTTAGGCATTGCAATGCTCAGTATCCTAGGCACCTAGAAAATCACTGGAATGCCACTGTGTTCCACAAAGCCTGAGTTAGACTCCCTGTACAATGAATGGGAAGAAAAAGGAGGCTCAGAATGCGCAAAAGCCAGCACTCTAGATGACTTCCTGCCTAGGTTAGCCGATAGGAAACGGCAATGAGAGTGTCCTAAGCACCACCCCTCTCTCGGAGGTAGGTGCCTAAGTCCAGGCAGATGTCTATCATAGAATATCAGGGTTAGAAGGGATTTCAGGAGGTCATCTAGTCCAACCCCCTGCTCAAAGCAGGACCACTCCCCAGACAGATTTTTGACTCAGATCCCTAAATGGCCCTCTCAAGGATTGAACTCACAACCCTGGGTTTAGAAGGCCAATGCTCAAACCACTAAGCTATCCCTCCCCACTGTCTCTACTTCTGATCCACAACTGGGAACTCCTCTGCTGAAGTCAGGCAGCTTAGGTACCTAAGGCATTTCTTGTAAGAATGAGTGAGGCACAATACAAAATGGTGGGGGTGCTGCCTACTTTATACAGTAACTCCTCGCTTAATGTTGTAGTTATGTTCCTGAAAAATGTGACTTTAAGCAAAATGATGTTAAGTGAATCCAATTTCCCCATAAGAATTAATGTAAATGGAGGGGTTAAGTTCCAGGGAATTTTTTTTTACCAGACAAAAAAGGATATATTATGTAGATATACACACAATATACATTTTAAACAATTTAATACTGTTCACAGCTATGATGGTTGGAAGAGGGAGGGATATTTCCCAGGGAATGCCTTGCTGCTAAATGATGAACTAGAACTCGGCTGAGCACTCAAGAGTTAATACATTGTTGTTAACGTAGCCTCTCACACAAGGCAGCACGAACAGGAGGGAGGGGAGAAAGCATAGCAGACAGAGACAGACACACACCTTGGGTGTGGGAGAGAGAGAGAGAGAGATGCACACTGCCCCTTTAAGTAAGCTGACCCACTCTTAAGTGCATTGTCTTTTTAAGTGGGTCAGGAAGCTGAGACAGCAGCTGCTGCCCCAAACACTCTCTGTCTCTCTCCCTCCGTGTCCCCTCCCTGCTCTATATGGAGAAGGGGTAAGTGGGGTGCAGGAGCAGGGGGACATCCTGACATTAGCCCTCCCCTTACCCCCCCTGCACAGCAAGCAGGAGTCTCTGGGAGCAGCTCCAAGGCAGAGGGCAGGAGCAGCACATGGCAGTGGGGGGAGGGACAGCTGAACTGCCTTGATAGCCTGCTGGGCCACTGCAGCACAGGGAACTTAAAGGAGTGGGGAGCTGATGGGGGCCTGCCAGTCCACCCTGGTTACAAGCCCCCACCAGCTAGCTGCAACGGGCTGCTCTTCCTGCAAGCAGTGGACAAAGCAGGCAGCTGCCAAATGACGTTAGAAGGGAGAATTGCACAACTTTAAACGAGCATGTTCCCTAATTGATCAGCAATGTAACAACGAAACAACGTTAACCAGGATGACTTTAAGTGAGGAGTTAATGCTTTGAGCCCAGTGATTACAGCACAGGCATCAATCTCCCTCTCTGCCTGAGGAAAGTAGAGGGGTGTCCTACTTCTCAGGAGAATGCTCTAACCACTGAACTATCAGATATTCTGATGTCAGTCTCCCCTGTTGAATCTGTTCCACTGTTTATAGATAATTAAAGTGGAATGGGAGAAAGAGTACTGGAGCCTGAGCCCTGGTCTACATTACAAACTCATGTCAGTATAACTACGTTGCTCAGGGATGTGGGGCACTCTCCCATCAGCATACTGTGGAGCCGCTGCATCGGTACAGTTGTGCTGCTGTAAGGTTTCTAGTGTAGACACAGGCCTTGTCTACACTACACTGTTTTGCCAGCAAATGGCAGGTTTTTTTTCAACAAAACAGTGGAGGTGTACACACTACAATGCAACTTTTGGCAACAAAACTCTCCTGTTTTGGCAACAAAATAAAACCACCTCGACAAGAGACATTGGGCTTTTATTCAGCAAAGCTTTATTGACAAAGTGTCAGTGTAGACACCATGCTTGGTTTTGTCACTGTAAATGGTCTCCAGGAGGTGTCCCACAATGCCCATATGACTGCTCTGGTCAGCAGTTCGAACTCCGCTGCCCTGCAGCCAGGTAAACAAGCATCTGCCCCTCCCCCTTTAAAGGCCCAGGAATTTTTGAAATTCCACTTCCCGTTTGCTCGGTGTGGAGAGCTCACATCGGATCTTCCCAGCTGACCATGGTGGCGCCATGCAACAAACATTCTCCCACTTGGACCTCTGCGGAGCTGTTGGATCTGCAAGTATATGGGGAGACGAGGCTGTGCAGTCCCAGCTGCACTCCAGCCATAGGAATTTCGATACTTTCAGGCAGATTTCATGTGTCTTGTGTGAAAAGGGCTACGAATGAGACGGTGCAGAGCAGAGCGAAGATAAAGGAGCTGAGGCAGGCATACCAGAAGGCAAGATAGGCAAACCATCACTCCGAAGCTGCACCAAAGACTTGCCACTTCTATAAGGAGCTGGACGCTATCCTCAGCAGCAACCCCCACCAAGAGCCCCGTACATACTTTGGCTACAGTTGGCAGAAAGTTGGCCTAACCCAGAGGACGAAGTCGTGGATGAGGAGGTGGAGTTGGAGGATGATGTACAGCCCATGGCAGGGTTGCCTGGTGGGGCGGCTAGTCAGGAACTTTTCTCCACTTTGGAGGTATGTAGCCAGTCCCAGCAGTACGTCTCTCGTGAGCAAGAAGCCAGAGAGGAGACCCCGGTAAGTGATCTTTTTGAGTTGATGCTGCTCAGTTATATGACGTTTAACTTTCCTTTGTTTTGTGTAATGTGGAAGTGGATGAAGGGCAAGAAGTTTACATGACTGGCTGTGTTTCGTTGTGCTACAAATTCCCCTGTGCAGTTGAGCAGTGCGGTGGAACAGTTTGTTGACACACACCAAGATTTCACGGAATCCTCCAGAGAGATCTCTAGGAAACTTTCCTGGAGGTACTTAGTGTGACAGTGTTCCCCATAAGGCTTTATAGAAATATACTTATGAATGTATATATGACATAACTAGAATATGTTTTATGCTACATATGCCATGTAACATATCTCTGTAAAGGTTATGATCTACTGAATCTATTAATCCTATTTGTATGCATGTATCATTTTTGTATTCGAAGTTATGAATATTGGCTGTGTACTTGCTTGATTTTTAAGTAGCCTTTGTAAAGCATTTGGTCAGCTTCTTGAAAAAGCAATGTGCAAATTAAGTGCCCAATCAAGAAGCACTTAAGGGACAATGGATCTTGGAAGGCACCAATCCACATAAGAAGACTACATGAGGACGTTCAAGGTAGCAGGTGAGCAATGGCTGCTTCCTGTAAAAACTGAGTCATGCATGGATATATGACTTGCCTAGGTGACTCCAAAACTCCATCTTGGAGCTGGACTTTGCATAGGAGAGAGGAGGGGGTCTCCACCCACAAGAGAAAGTCTACTTAAACCCCTGGGAGACCCCTCCATTTTGTCTTCCGCTGGCTAAAGAGATAGCCTCTCCACCCCCAAGGATACCTGAAAGAAACTGGAACAAAGGACAGTAACTACAGGAGATGTGAGTGATTGCTGGACCCAGACGAGAAGGAGATTAGTCTGTAAAAGGAAGCTTACTGGAACTGGTGAGGTTTTTTCTGTATTCAGTTTTCTTACTGTATTAGTCTCAGACTTGCGTGTTTTATTTTATTTTACTTGGTAATTCACTTTGTTCTGTCTGCTATTACTTGGAACCACTCAAATCCTACTTTCTGTATTTAATAAAATCACCTTTTACTTATTAATTAACCCAGAGTATGTATTAATACCTGGGGTGGGGGGCAAACAGCTGTGCATATCTCTCTATCAGTGTTATAGAGGGCAAACAATTTATGAATTTACCCTGTATAAGTTTTATACAGGTAAAATAGATTTATTTGGGGTTTGGATCCCATTGGGAGTTGAGCATCTGAGTGTTAAAGACAGGAACACTTCTTAAGTCTGCAGCTTTGGGGCACGTGGTTCAGATCCTGGGTCTGTGTTGGAGCAGACTGGCTCCAACAAGACAGAGTGCTGGAGTCCCAAGCTGGCAAGGAAAGCAGGGGCAGAAGTAGTCTTGGCACATCAGTTGGCAGCCCCAAGAGGGTTTCTGTGATCCAACCCATCACACTTAGTAATTCTCTGCCGAAGCTTTCTTGGCAGAGCTGCTTTCCCATGCCACTCGGCAATCACTTGTGCAGGGACCAAAGCAGCACACAGGCAAGCAGCATAGGGACTGGGTCTGAAGCCAGATGCATGCAGTAGATGCATCCTTGCATCCTTGCTTACCCACAGCAGTGAGGCATCTACTTCAATGACCCTGCCTGTGGAAAATGGCATCAGAATTTACAATTTTGTCTCTAGTCACCTATACTGCTACCCTTGAATCATCATCATCGCTGTTGACCTCAGCTTAAATGTCCCCTACCCACTTGGGCAGAACTCACCATGTTTAGGGTGTTAGCCAAGATGTGTGCTTCTAAGGGTCAGTGACAAAGTGATTGGTATGTGTAGCGGGGCGGCCTGGCTTCCAGGCGCCCCAGGAAGCGATGAGCCAGAACAGCCGCCAGAGTGGGCGGAGCCACCGTGGCCTGTCCCCGCCCCCCGGAAGTCAAGGGGCGGGACAGGAAGTATAAAGGCCAGGCCACAGCGCTCAGTAGCTGGCCGGCAGCGGGAGAGGACAGACGCTGGTGCCCGAGCTCCTGCGGACCTGAGCCTGCCGAGACCCCGGTATCCCGAGGAGGGCTGGCCGAGCCTGCCGAGAGCCCGGTATCCTGAGGAGGACTGGCCGAGCCTGCCGAGAGCCCGGTATCCTGAGGAGCGGCCTGAGCTTCCCCCCGCCGAGGGCCCAGAGGGAGCGACAGACCTACCTGGTGCTCGGGGCACGG